>NC_059342.1:10282500-10625000 GCF_018350155.1 Leopardus geoffroyi | reverse complement strand
ACCTTGTGCCTCACTAAGAGAAGACCTTGAAAGGACCAGTTCTTAGTGTACATTTCAGCGCCTCATTTAGAACAGGGCTTCTCAAGGGCCTTCGGTGCTGGGGGTGGGGGTGGGGGTGTGGATTTGCCCCTTGCCGGCCATTTGGCACTGTCTGGAGACAGTTGATTATCACGATTCAGGGGAGGCGTGCTCCCAGCGTCTGGTGGTTTGAGGCCAGGGATGCTGCTCGAACACCTTACAACGCCCGGGGCATCCCTGTTACGCAGCCAGAAAGGTCAGTAGCGCGAGGCTGACAAACCTTTAGAGGGACGTTCTTCTCTTCTCCGCTTCTCTTTTCCTTCTCTTTTCCAGATGGGCCTTTAACGCTACACGTAGGTGGAATTTCACTCTGAGGGTCTGCTCCTTTTATTTTCTCGCTCACCACAGCATCTTGTCCTCAGGAGGCTTAGAGTCCGTCATCCGTGTTAAGATCTTCATCTTTGTTGGTCTGGGAGGAGAGCTTGTGGTGCCGTCAGCACCGTCCCCAGAGTGGAAAGAACACAGGGTTTGGACTTCTCTCAGCCTCTGCTGTCCTACGTGGAGCTTGGAGGGATTCAGAGCACCCAATTCAGGATGGTTGTATTCAAGAGAAACAGTGTTGGAAAATGTTTGACCTGTAGTAAGGACAGAGTAAAGGTCTTTTTCCCCCCAGGCAGTTCATCAGGAGACTGTGTGCAAAGTCCAAGCGTCCTAGGGTCCCCTTTTTGGGGTAAAACATTGCATATAAAGGAGAGGCAGAAATCTTTTTGTTTTTTTAAGAAAATTTTTTTAACATTCATTTAAAAAAATTAAAAAAAAATTTTTTTTTTAACGTTTATTTTTGAGACAGAGACAGAGCATGAACAGGGGAGGGGCAGAGAGAGAGGGAGACACAGAATCTGAAACAGGCTCCAGGCTCTGAGCTGTCAGCACAGAGCCTGATGTGGGGCTCGAACTCACGGACTGTGAGATCATGACCTGAGCCAAAGTCGGACACTTAACCCACCGAGCCACCCAGGCGCCCCTAAAAAAAAATTTTTTTTTTTTTTCAACGTTTATTTTTGGGACAGAGAGAGACAGAGCATGAACGGGGGAGGGGCAGAGAGAGAGGGAGACACAGAATCGGAAACAGGCTCCAGGCTCTGAGCCATCAGCCCAGAGCCCGACGCGGGGCTCGAACTCACAGACCGCGAGATCGTGACCTGGCTGAAGTAGGACGCTTAACCGACTGCGCCACCCAGGCGCCCCCCAAAAAATTTTTTTTAATGTTTGTTTATTTTTGAGCCAGAGAGAGACAGAGCACGAGCAGGGAAGGAGCAGGGAGAGAGGGAGACCCAGAAACCAGAGCAGGCTCCGGGCTCTGAGCTGTCAGCACAGCTGACTTGGGGTTTGAACCCATGAGTGGTGAGGTCATGACCTGAGCCAAAGCCGGACACTTAGCCGATTGAGCCATCCAGGTGACCCAGAAATCTTTGTTTTTTTTTGTTTTGTTTTGAATGTTTTTGATTTATTCTTGAGAGAGCGCTAGCAGGGGAGGGGACAGAGAGAGGGAGACAGAGGACCTAAAGCAGGCTCCAGGCTCTGTGCTGAGAGCACAGAGCCTGTCGCAGGGCTCGAACTCACAAACCATGAAATCATGACCTGAACTGAAGTTGGATACTTAACCAACTGAGCCACCCAGGCATCCCAGGAGGGGTAGGAATCTTAAGCCCTTAAGGGGATTTTTTTTCTCAATTGTCCAGGAAGGAGATGGAAAGAATGTATAGCTTTTTAGTAAAGATGACTCTGTGATTGACAAAACAATCTGAGGCACTTAAGAGACCTGTTTTGCCTCAGGCCAGAGCTAATTTTAAAAGGAAAATGACAGCATCTAGTTCAAGTTGGAACATTCCTGATTTAATTATAGATACCTGCAAAAGTCCCTTCCCACAGGTGGGTTTCAGCAGTTGGGTTCTGTTCCTTGGTCATTTACTTGGTGGAGAACAGCTTAGAGCAAAGGGTGAGGCGTCAGATTTGACAGAGAAATCGGTCTCCTTTCGATTCAGGTCTGGAGTTTCCCATTAGTCAAGTGGACCTAACACTATTTGCCTCAGAGGATGGCTGTAAGAATCGAGGGAAAGCATATTTTAAGACATCTGGCACTTGGGGCTCCTGGGTGGCTCAGTTGGTGAAGCATCCGGCCTTTGATTTCCGCTCAGGTCATGAATACACAGCCATGGGATCGAGCCCCACGTCAGGCTCTGTGCTGATGGCTCAAGCCTGGGGCCTGCTTGGGATTCTGTGTCTGTCTGTCTCTCTCTCTATGCCCCTTTTCTCTCTCTCAGATAAACAAAAAAATTAAGAAAAGTGGTTGATCGTTGCAAAATTTGCCATTTTTCTAGTTAGTTTCTCGGCCTGTCAATTTGCCCCTCGCCACTTTGAGAAGCTGAGTCTCAGTCTTTCCCGCGCCTGAGTAGCAGAAGGACCAGCCAACGCTGTGTGGTGGAGACAGGCAGGAGCTGATAGGTGGTGGGAAGGGGAGATGGGGCGTGTTTGGCTGGAGGGGGGGGGGGCACGCACAGGCAGAGGATGCGGGAAGGGAAGTACAGGCTGTTGGGGACACACGGTCCCGGGACGGTGGGGGTGGTGGGCAGAGAGGTTCCAGCCGTGAAACCTCTTACATGAGGTGCAGTTAGCTGGGTAAGGTGGCGGATTGGGGAAAGAGGCTGACTGTTGCAGACGGAGGTGGGAAGGCATCCTTTATTCACAGCCCAAGAGAGGTGAGTTCCATTTTGAATTGGAGGGTGGGGTGGGGTGGGGTGCTGAGTTGGGGATAAGGTCTTAAAGGGCCTGGTAAGCCACGTTAAGGAATTTGAAACTTGATCTCGAGGGTGGGGGCAAATCACTCAAGAGTGTGAAGCCGGGTGAGTGGTGTAAGTAGAAATGCCCCCCAGCCTGGCGAGAGGAGGATGGCTGAGAGCCGAGGCACCCGTAGCGGTGCCCAGGTGAGCGACACCTAGCCTGGCGGGGACCCTCTGGCCAGAGAGGTGGACAGGGTGGAGTCGGGGGGGAGGAGGGACTGTGGGAGCTGACCGGGTGGGAGAGGGACCAGTCAGGTGCCCAGGTTTCTGGGAGGCCCAGCTGCTTGCTCCTCGGGGAGGGCAAGCCTGGGAGGCTGTGGGAGAGGGAGACGAGCTCAGTTCGGGGCAGACTGAGTCCTAGGGTCTGCGGGACGTCCGAGGGAAGGCTCCTTTGGAACTGTGCTTTCCACGTTCGGAAAAGAATGTGCCCCGTGAGTCAAGTTCCGCGGGGCTCCGCGTGTAAATGGTAGAAGGAGTAAGATCGCCCGCTGAGGGGTGGAGGCTCAGGGCGCGAGAAGGGGGCTTGGGGCCAAATCCCAAAGAGCAGCAGCCCGGGAAGGAGACGGAGGACGGGCGTCCAGAGGGTCAGAGGAGACCTGCCGGGATGCATGTCAAGGAGGGCGCAGTTAGTGGCGTCCCATCCTGTGGAGCCGTGAGAACAGGGTCGTCTGTGGGATCTGGCAGCGGGAACGTTTCCGGGGTGTGAGGCCTGCTGGGCCCAGACACGAGGGTGGCGGCACGGGTGGGACGTGAGGAAGGGGCGGCAGCCTGTGTAGATGTAGGGTCTCCGCTGGCCTTGGAGGGCATTAGGATAAGGTGTGCCCCGGGGGGTGGGCGCAGTCGCCGGAGGTGAGGCTCATTGAGCGGACAGGAGGTGAGTCTGCTGCACCCACGGGCTAAGGGCCCCCTTAGCCGGTGCTCAGGGTGCGGCCGCAGTTCTCTGCCTGGGGCAGTTTGCTGGGGTGGGGGGAGGAGGATATTGGGCAATCGGTAAGACATTTGTGGTTGTTGCCACTGAACCAAGGGAGGGGTGGGTGCTCCCGCATCTGGTGGGTGGGAGCCTGGGATGCCACTAACCCCCCTGCCGTGCTCAGGCCAGCCCCCACATCGCGGGGTCACCTGGCCCCAAATGTCATTTGTACGAAGGCTGAGAAACCTGGGGGGAGGTGAATCTTCGAGGATCCTCTTTGAAGAGGAGGGAAGGGGAGGGCGGTGGCTGAAGGTGGATGTGGGAACAGTGTCGTTCCGTCCCCCGCTCCGGCCTCACGTGTGGTGGCCTTTCGCTGGTCTCCCTGCCTTCACCGTGTCACCTTCCTCATCAGGATGTGGTTTTTCAACTGGTTACTCCGCTGTGGCCATTTTCACTGCCTGACCCCCACCCCTTCCCATTGCTGCGATGCAAGACGTTCTTTGGTCCTCATTTCTGTTTCTGGGCAACTTGTAGGACATTTGTATTTTCATGCCATGTGGCCAGGAGAATCTGCTTTGGCACCAGAGAGACCGGTGTTGCTCTGGCTGATCTAAAGTAGCCCGTAATTCATGGTCAGGGTGATGAGGCTTTAATGCGAGGTCCATCGACCCCTGGACCGTCAGGCTTGGGGAAGGACAGGAAGTATTCCTGGTCTTTGGAAGCAAGCCTCGCTTTGGCTTCAGGGAAGAAAAGAGTTCAAGTGGTTCTCACCAGATGGGGTTGCAGCAGCTCTCCCAGCCCTGGGGGGAACAAATCAAGTTGTTATCCCAACTACATGGAGGCTGCTTTCCCAGGTTGGTTGTTACTGAAATGTTTGGGGTTGAGGAGGAGCGCGGCACTGCATGAGCTCTCCCTCTCCTGCTCTCCCCTTGCAGCCTTCTCCGATTGCAACGCAGAGTTCCTCAGACACTCTGGCTACTCCTCTGATAATCTGTGTGCTGCACGGTAGGGAAGGTTGCCGGCTGGATTTTATGAGCCCCCCTGATGTGAGGCTGGCAGCGGCCTGGTTCCAACTTACTGTCCATGTTCTTTAGTTCACAGAACAGCCTTGGAGAGTCCGGGGTGAGTTTGAGGAGGAAAGTTGTCTTTTCTGTGTCCAGGAGTGTTGTACCCGGCCACAGCGGGTCGATCTGCAGCCCCGGAAAGAATTGCAAACAAGCCCAATATCGAGTGTTGGCCAAGAGTTCTCAAGACGGAGGGAACATGTGGGTTAGGCATCGGGAGCATCTTTGTTTTAAAATGGGGTGAAGGAGACACACTGAGCACTGGCCACGGTGAATGCACCATAAGCCTTGGTTGTGGGCGAGTCCTTTCTGAATTAATTGCTCTATGTACAGATGGGTTTCAGGCCCCTTTCCATTAAATTGTCTTTCATGTAATTTAAAGAGATGGGGCTGATAAGAATTCTCTTCCTGCACACTGAGGGTCACAAGACCAGTGACACAGGCACGCCTTTTCTGTATCAGCTTCTCAAGTCGCACTCCGTCTACAACCCCACAAAATAGTAACACACACTGTGGCTTTTCACTTTCTTTGTTGTACCAGCCCATGCTGCATAAGGGGAAAGTGATGATGGGTGGGAAAAGGGGAAAAACGATTTGCCTTTTGGTTTGCCCAGTTCCTTTTATTTTGTGTGTTCAAAATTCTCTATGGTAATTCCTTGGAGGAAAGGGTAATTTTTATGGATCAGTAATTAAGGGAAAGTAATGAGGGGAATCCTTACCCTGTGTGATATCCATAGTCATTCGAAACCATATTGCAAACCCTCCGTGGAAATGATTAATGTTTTTTCTCACTTGGGACAACCAGCAGAAGATTCTCTAGGGAAGGAATCAAACTGCTTTCTCAGTGTTACTTGAGTTACTGACCCAGGAAGGCTTTCTAAAGGTCTATATGGAGGATTCCTGATTTTGTGATTGCAGCCGATGAATCTGGGGGTATCTAGGCTGTTAATCTCTGGCAGCGTGTGCAAATGCCCGTTTGCTTTCTAGGACTGCGTTAACAGTAAATAGCAGGGATATTTACCAAGAACGTTTGCAAAGAGAATACAAGCAAATCTGTATTTATTTGAACAAACAGATATTCATGACTTGTGTGAAAAAAAAAATCCAATAGGTAGAGGGAGATTTTTATCAACAAATATCCGCCCCCCCCAACTAACTCACCATGTATTTATATGTCTGCATTTGTGTAGAAAAAAATATAAAAGGAAATCCTTAAATGTTCACAGTAGTGAAGGGTTTTTTTTTTAATTATACTAATTTAATTGCAATTTTTTTCATTAAAAAATCTGTTTTAATTCATTTATTTTTGAGAGACAGAGACAGTCAGCAGGGGAGGGGCAGAGAAAGAGGGAGACACAGAATCCGAAGCAGGCTCCAGGCTGTCAGCACAGAGCCTGATGCAGGGCTTGAACTGGTGAACCATGAGATCATGACCTGAGCCGAAGTCAGGCGCTTAACCAACTGAGCCACCCAGGTGCTCCTTTTATTTTCATTTTAGTATCCCCAGTATTTGCAAAGACGCTTACTTTCTTTTCCACTTACTCCACAGGAAAACAAGAGGGGAAGAAAGCATATATGAATTTTCAACTTTGCTTCTGATTTTATTTCTTCTTCATGCTCACTTTGATAGTTCTTCTTCCAGACCTCTTATTCCAGAACCTTCTAGTAGGGAGAGTGGAGAGTCCCCGGTCAAGACCCTTCTGTGAGGTCTGTCCCCTGACTTCCTACAGTGGGTGTGATCCCACTCCTCCCTGTGGGAGAGAACATTTCACCTAGTAAACAGCAAGGGTACCTCATTCTACAACTAACTTGGTTCGTTAGAAGCTTCTTGTTAGTGAAGAGAATTGCCAGGGAGTTGTTGGTGACAGATCGAACCTGACTGGTCGGGGAAATCTCTATGGTGTTTCGAGATAGTCTGTGTTTCGTGCTTACCAGTTTTTGTTCCTTTAGAATAAAAGACCAGGTCAGTCCTTAGAAAGGCCTGTTTTCCCTTCCTTTCTCTGTTGTGGCTCAGACAGCTGTCTCTGCACGCAGTTTGAGATGGGAGCAACCTGGCTCCCACAAGCCCCCCCGGCTGCATTGTGGGGGTGTGAGAGAGAAGCCACCCCACTCCTCCCGGTGCCCAGCCACCTGGCTCCTTTGTTTCTTTCTCCTTGTCATCGGGGGTGTGAGCAGCAGTGTCTCCATGACATAGGAACTCGGAAGCTGGTGAGTAAATCCCCGAGCAGGTGGCCGCCTATTGTCTGTGTGGAGGAAGTGACCCTGGTCCTTCCTGGGACGGCTTTCATCTTTTGATAGCTTCTAGAGGGGAAAATGATCGTTCAGTAGGACTGGGGGATTGTACATACACAGTCCAGGGGCGAGTCAGAACATTCCCCAGGGAAGACCTCCGTGGTGGACTTTTCTCCTAGCCATGTCACTCTGAGACCCTCTGGGGTGAGGACTTGCTTTCCATGTGGACATGTCTGAAATGTCAGCAGTCTCAGGACCACTGGGTTGAAGGCAGATATTCAGAAAATAAGTTTCAAATTGGAAAAAAAAAAAAAAAAAACCATCATACTGCAGGTAGGAAAAATATGCAGCCTTAATTTGTGGTAAATTCTCTTGTAATTTTTAGTTCCTTTTTAGATATCGGTAATTCTAAGGAGAAGCTCTGATCTTTGGGTTTTATGGAAACCATTAGGATGTCAGTTAAAAAAAGCTACTCATTCCTTTTGTTTGTTTTGAGAGAGAGTGTGCATGCGCGTGCTAGGGGAGGAGGGGCAGAGAGAGAGAGAGAGAGAGAGAGAGAGAGAGAGAGAGAGAATCCCAAGCAGGCTCTGCACTGCCAGCACAGAGCCCGACGTGGGGCTTGAACTCACGCACCATGAGATCACGACCTGAGCCAAAATCAAGAGTCACAGGCTGAAATGACCAAGCCACCCAGGCACCCCCCCCAAAAAACCCACTCGTTCATGTTACCTGAATAACATGGTGGTGTTTACCACTCCTTCCACATCCATTCATAAACCTGACTGTACCCCTTTGGGCTAAGCAGCAGGAACAGATAAGTCCTTTTCAAACCTGGACTCCTCTATCAGCAAATTCTTTCAGGAGTG
Source organism: Leopardus geoffroyi (assembly GCF_018350155.1). Taxonomy (NCBI): domain Eukaryota; kingdom Metazoa; phylum Chordata; class Mammalia; order Carnivora; family Felidae; genus Leopardus; species Leopardus geoffroyi. The sequence goes on along the minus strand of NC_059342.1, from coordinate 10,617,070 downwards.
AGAGGCCATGGGCAGCCTGGTCTGCTGGGTCTGAGCTTCTAGGTCTTTGGGGTTGGGGGAGGGAGGGGCTCAAGAGAAAAGGGACCAGCAGTGGTGGAGAAATCTCTGTAATCACTCTGTTTTATCTAGGTGCCTTTTTTTTCTTCCCCTGAACGGTCCCTGGACTTGATCAAACCCTTTCCCCCCTTTTCCGGGACTCCAGATTCATTTCCTACCATATGCTCAGTTTCTCCAAGGTCATGTGGCTCAAGGAGTCCTTAGGGCCAGCGCTCCTGCTGCTGTGGCATTGTGTCTTTGTATCTTGGGAGGAGCTGAACACGGGACAGGAAGGGAGAGCACTAGAACAGGTGCTCTCCAAGGAGGAAAGCCTCTCCAAGGAGGAAAGCCCGCCTGCAGAATTGAAGGAGGCAGATGAAGAACATGACCCAAAGTGGGGTGGCGGGTCATGATTACTTATTAATGTCACCTGTGTGGCACCAGCCGCAGGTGTTCTGATCAGAAGATCGAGAAGCCTCTCTCCCTTCCTCAGGCTTCTCTCCGTTCCAATAAAGGTGAAAAGATACGGTGGGGAGAACACAGATGAGCCATGGGGGCAAAGGGAAAACAGAGGAATTTGCCTGTTTGCCTCTTTCACGCAGACAGACTGGATGGGAGACACGGTCGTGACCCATGATGGCATTTAATACCAGTTTCGGTAGACGAGGCTATTTGGCTTTATAAGAATGATTCCCAGAATGATGAATGTGAAGTTAGCTGTCTGTTTGAACTCAGAGGGTGCAAAGTTGCTTTTCAGTTTGTTGTTTGTTTTTCCTGATTCCACTTTTGGAAATGAGAAAGGTGTTGAAAGAAATTACTTTCTCATCAGACCGTATTGCACGTCTAAAAACCCATCTGATTCAGAATTGCGTTTACCCCTGAACTCTGTGAAGTTAGATGGTCCCTCTGTTTCCTGAAACCATGCCTAAGGACCTGTTAATAATGATGTCTCTCAGCTGTGTTCTAGACCCTGCTCTTGGTGTTAGGGATACAGCGGTGAACAGATGTGATCCCTGCCTGCACGGATCTTGCAGTCCAGTAGTGTAGACTGACATTCAACAGAGAATTAAAAATAGTGCAGTTATAATTGTGACAGGAATTAAAGTAAGGAAAAGGAGTGTGTAACGGGAAGATGGAATCTAGTATCAGCTAGGAGAGCTTTCCCTAGAAGTGACTTGAGACCTGAGGACCGAGAGGATGGGCTGGGTGCAGGTTGGGAGTGGATGTTCCAGAGGGTGAAGCAGGGGAACGGTGATGGTACAGCATGTGCAAAGGCCCTGGGGTAGAAAGGGTGTTTAACCTGCTTGAGGAACAGATTAGGATTCTGTGACGGATGAAGAATGGACAGGATGAGAGCAAAAGTAGAAGCAGAAGATCAATTCAGAAGCTCAGGGACTTGCCCGAGTTCCATTGGCTGGTGAAGTGGCCAAGCCAGGACTCAAATCTAAAACCGTATGAAGATTAAAGCCATCCTTTCCTGAGCGCTTTGTTAAACAATACGCAGCAATGATGGTCACCTCAACCCACAGACGATTTAAAAGGTTCTGAAGTGAAAGCTTTCTTTCCATATGGCTTATTGGCCTTTTCATTTATAACCTAACCTGTGTTTTACTATTAAGTTACCGGCTGCAGAAAGGAGAGGAGGACTTGCTTGGATCGCCCAGCGGAAAGTTGGAATTAGGCCCGCCTTCGGCTTCCGCCTTGCCAAAGTGCGCTTCCTTTAATTCATCCAATCGCATTCTTGGCGAATCTGCGCAAGTCCGTACTGGGCCTTGGCTTCGCCCCCATAACAGCTTCAGAATGTCTAAGGAAGATACTTGGAAATGTTTTCTCTTGATCAGGGTGTTTGCGCTCAGATCCCCACATACGCTGCTCTCAGTGCAGAATGAGCTGTTTTTCCCTGATGGGGTTTTCTTTGTTAGGAATGCACGTGGTTGTAATTTGTCACCTTTGTTTAAAAAAAAAAAAAAATCTTTGGGGCGCCTGGGTGGCGCAGTCGGTTAAGCGTCCGACTTCAGCCAGGTCACGATCTCGCGGTCCGGGAGTTCGAGCCCCGCGTCAGGCTCTGGGCTGATGGCTCAGAGCCTGGAGCCTGTTTCCGATTCTGTGTCTCCCTCTCTCTCTGCCCCTACCCCGTTCATGCTCTGTCTCTCTCTGTCCCAAAAATAAATAAACATTGAAAAAAAATTTTTTTTTAAATAAAAAAATAAATAAATAAATCTTTAATCGGGTGCTTTTCCAGAGAAAGTGGTTTAGGTGTTGGCATCTTTTATCTTCCAGAGACATAAGCATGTTCAGAGGCAAAATTTAAAATGGACTAGTTCTGTTAGGAAATAATAAAATGACTCTCGTGCATGCAGGGCCCCCTCGTGCAAAGTTATTGTGCTTGGAATCTCTCTGGTTCTGGTGACTTCCCTGTGATGAAGGTATACTGTAGCATTTGGGGAAACTGAGGCTGAAATATGGCAGAGCTAAGACCTGACCTCAGGCCCTCTCAGGGTCCCTGTTCTTCAGCCCCCGTGCCGTTCTGGTTTATTTTAGGCAGTTGCTGGGAGTTCCCTCAAATGCTGGCAACTAGAGTGACGGCAGATTGAGGAAATCTGAGTCAAGTAACGACTTTTTCTTACTATGGGAAGGACCACAGATGAGAAAAAGGCCTTTTGATGCGAGGCGCTGTCTAACACAAAAGTTTTGGTAAATTCAAAGCCTCCCTGTGTTCTCATGTACTTGAATAGGACTGTTGGAAGATCAGTAAATGTTCTTCATGGTTTAGTGGGAATTGAACCCAAATATAATGGCAGTCTCCATGACCACTTGAAAAAAAAAATCTTTTGTCGAGTAGTTCTCAAATTGTAATTCTCACCTGAATCCCCTGAAGGCTATATTAAAACACAGATTGATGGGGCGCCTGGGTGGCTCAGTCGATTGAGCATCTGACTTCAGCTCAAGTCGTGATCTCGCAGGTCATGGGTTCGAGCCCCGCATCAGGCTCACTGCTGTCAGTGCGGATCTCGCTTTGGATCCTCTGTCCCTTGCTCTCTCTCTACCCGTCCCCTACTTGTGCTCTCCCTCAAAAATAAATAAACATCAGGGGCGCCTGGGTGGCTCAGTCAGTTAAGCGTCCAACTTCAGCTCAGGTCATGATCTCGCGGTCCGTGAGTTCAAGCCCCGCATCAGGCTCTGTGCTGACAGCTCAGAGCCTGGAGCCTGTTTCAGATTCTGTGTCTCCCTCTCTCTCTGACCCTCCCCCATTCATGCTCTGTCTCTCTCTGTCTCAAAAATAAATAAACGTTAAAAAAAATTAAAAAAAAATAAATAAACATTGTAAAAAAAAGGGAAGAAAAAGGAAAACACAGGTTGCTGGTCCCCACTCCTAGACTTTGTGATTCGGAAGGTGTGGGACTGGTCTGAGCATTGAGATTTCTTTTTTTTTTTTTTTTTTTTTAATTTTTTCTTTTTTCAACGTTTATTTATTTTTGGGACAGAGAGAGACACAGCATGAACGGGGGAGGGGCAGAGAGAGAGGGAGACACAGAATCGGAAACAGGCTCCAGGCTCTGAGCCATCAGCCCAGAGCCTGACGCGGGGCTCGAACTCACAGACCGCGAGATCGTGACCTGGCTGAAGTCGGACGCTTAACCGACTGCGCCACCCAGGCGCCCCAGCATTGAGATTTCTGACCGGTTTCCAGGTGCCGCTGCTGCGGGCCTGCGGGCCACACTTTGAGAACCACTAGGATGGGGACAGTAATAAATGCTAATGAAGTTAGATGAGCCAAGAGCTCGTCCCCGGGAGCCATTTTCCAGCCTCAGACAGTAGCCACAAGCCGAATCAGAGTGACATCCTCCTGTCTACCAGAGTCCGCATAATTGTCCGTACTGCTGATAAGGTTGAGTCAAATGGGTAAATGTAAATCAAGATTCAGAAACCCAATAGGTACAATATTTTACTTTGTAGATTATGGAGATGATCCTTACTTGGGGATGTTTTAGTGCCAAAGGCTTTCTGGCTTTTCCTTCCCTCTTTGCAGTGGTGTGAGAACTGTCGGCAGTAACCAAAAGGTTTATGATTCCTATTTGGCTGGAAATGAAATCACATAGGCTGATTTAGTAAGCCTGAAGAAATTCTTTCAGATTGGATGTGTCCAGACTTGTATTGGAATATGAAATACTTGATTTAAGACCAGTGCATAAATGTTTTTGAAACTGTGTCTCTCAAAATACAATTAGAAGAAAATTCTTTTGGAATGCAAAAATTACCTTCTAGTGGTGATAAAAATGCTGTCAACTCTTCTATTAAGAAATAAAACAACCGGCACCTGGGTGGCTCAGTGGGTTTGGCGTCTGACTTTGGCTCAGGTCATGATCTCATGACTTGTGGGTTCGAGCCTTGCGTTGGGCTTTGTGCTGACAGCTCAGAGCCTGGAGCCTGCTTCGGATTCTGTGTCTCCCTCTTTCTGTGCTCCTCCCCTGCTCACACCCTGTCTCTCTCTCTCAAAAATAAATAAAGATAAAAAAAATTTTTTTTAACATTTGAAAGTTGATAGGGGAGGTGCTAAGTTATATTTCTTCTTTATTCTTTAGAGTCTGTTTTCAGTTTGAGGAGGAAAATCAAAATTAACACTAAGTACAAAGGGATTTCAGAAAATCTTGTTTTAAAGAGTTGGAGAAAGTTTGGAGCCACTTCTGATAATGAACCTCAAAAAAATGAGATATATTAGAATTTTTTTTAATTGCAGTAGAGTTAACATACAATGTTAGATTCATTTCAGGTGTAGAGTATGATTAAACATTTCTACACATTACTCGGTGCTCATCCCAAAAGTCTCCTCCTAATCCCTGTCACCCATTTCACCCATTCCCCCACCCACCTCCCCTCTGGTAACCATCCGTTTTCTTTAGTTAAGAGTCTGGTTTTGGTTTGTCTTTTTTTTTTTTTTTTTTCTTTGTCCATTTGGTTTCTTAAAGTCCACATAGAAATGAAATCATAGGGTGTTTGTCTTTCTCTGAGTGACTTCACTTAGCACAACACTGTCTAGATCCATCCATGTTGTTGCAAATGGCAATCTTTCATTCTTTTTTGTGGTTGAGTAATACTCCGTTTGCATATATACACCCCATCTTGCATATCCATTCATCTATTGATGGACACTGGGTTGCTTCCATAATTTGGCTCTTGTAAAGAATGCTTCTGTAAACATAGGAGTGCTTATATCTTTTTGAATTCGTGTTTTCATATTCTTTGGGTAAATACCCATAGTGGAGTTAATTACTGTATCATACGGGAATTCTGCTGGTAATTTTGGGGGGAACGTCCATTCTGTTTTCCACAGTGGCCTCACCCGTTTGCATCACCTGTACATGAGGGTTCCTTTGTCTTTATATCCTTGTCAACACTTGTTTCTTGTTAGAATTACTAGTTTATCTTGCTTGATTTTCTTACTTTTAAATTCATGAACATGGATGTATTGCTTAAGCAAACAAACTCCTCATTTGTGTACGTATGTCTGTATCTGCTGCACAGAGAGAAGTTCCGTGTGTGTTTAGCGATTGCTGGTGAAGCATTTGGGAACCCTGGTTTCTCCCTTGTGCTGCCCTCTCATTGAGTGCGGCTGGAGTCTTAAGCTCCAGAGTTGGCCAGGCTGGCTTAACAGTCCCAAAGCTTTCAGTTTCCACATGTGACCCTAACAGTATCGTTTAACCATGAAGTCTCATTTTCCACATCTCTTAGATAGAATTATATTATCAACCTTATGCTGATGTGGGGTGCCTGGCTTGGTAAATGACCGGTAAGGTTAGCTATCATCCTGAGAAATTGCATGACTAGATTTCATTTCCTTTTTGCAAAAAATAAAGTAAACATGCTGAATTTGCTGAGTGATTTGGATAAGAACCCAGGAACTGGAAGTAGTTACACCAATGTCACTTCCTCACATGGTATTTTGCACTTAATTTGGTCCCGGTGAGATAAAATACGAGTTTCTATGGAAGATCATTTTAAGCTACTGGTGTAATTAGTAAGGTGCCATGATGTAAAAGAAGATGCTTGAGTGAAACTAAGAAATGGGAAGTGAAATAAATGGTAAGCCTTTCTTTCGTTCTTTTCTTTTTCTTTCTTTCTCTTTCTCACTCTCTTTCCTTCCTCTCTCTCTCTCTCGCTGGAGAGTGTGTGTGTGCGAACAGGGGAGAGGCAGAGAGAGAGAGAGAGAGAGGGAGAGAGAATTTTAAGCAGGCTCCACGTTCAGTGTGGAACCTGATGTGGGGCTCCCTCCTATGATCCTGGGATCATGACCTGAGCTAAAATCGGGAGTCAGATGCTCAACCAACTAAGCCACTCACATGCTCAGGTTTTCCTTCTTAATAGCTAGTTTTCCATTTCTCTACTGATCTAAAGTGGGATTTTAAAATCTAATGTCCCTGTTCCATTAAGATAATTCAATAATTTATCCATTTACTCTCTTTACAAAGCCCCTTGGTGCTTTATCTCTGGCTACTGCCCTATTTTTTACTTGCCAGCGAAGCGTTAGATTTGTTTATTTTGTCCATTTTTGTGGGTTCGCCTTCTACTTTAATTCTTTCAGTTGTAGGAGCATCTTCTATCTGGTTCCAAACCCACTTAGGACTCCTCTCTCTGCTGTAGCCCTCCATCCAGTCTCTGCAGATGAGAAAGCAGTGTGTGATCTTACTTAGATTGTTATTTCAACAAACCATCTACAAAAAGCCACCTTTGAGGTAATGACAAACATTTCAATGTGGACTGAGTTCTCAGTGATAAGACCAGTATTAATTGTGTTAGGGTTCGATCAGGGCATGTGGTGATGTTAAAAAACAGCGTTCTCTTTCAAGCAGAGAAGAGTAAGAAAGAATACACCTAGGACTTGGGGTTGTTCTGTGATATCACGGCAGACCTGGAGGTAACTGAAACTGCTCACTGTAGGAGAGACAGGGAATGTGGAACCCCCCCCCCCGAACTGTCGCACAGTCCGTGCTAATTATGTGTGGCTGTTCGGTTCTGTAAAGTGCTATGAGCACCCCATTAGTAAATACTACACCGTTGTTCCTAAAGGAAAAAGTTACTAGCTTAGGTTCCTGGGAGCTTTTGATCGTAACATTTTCACCAGCAGTTGAATGGGCGGCCTTGTCTCATGTGTGTTTCTGTTTCAAAGACCCCTTGTCCTGTTGGTGACTCACTGACCTGAGCTCGGGACCACCAGCGCCATAACTCAGGCCTGAACGAAGCTTACCTGCCACGTGTGCTTTCTCTACAAGGCACACGGCAGCCTTCTTGCACGTAGGAATGTCACACGGCACCGGAGCGCTAGGCCTGGGGGCCATTTGAAACAACAAAATGACCAACAGAAAGCACAAAAATGCAAAAACAACGGGGCACTAAGTGACTGGGGGACAAGCCCTTGTTGACAGCAGGAGAGCCGAGAGAAGAAGGCACGGTGTCGCCTTGTTTGACCTCAGCAGAGAATGTGTGTATAAAGTGACTCAAATATCTCCCCGTCCCGCAGCCCGTGCCCGCGAGTAGCTGTGAGTACCGACTTGGGCGTTACAGATTTCACGGAGCAGGCCGCTTGGCAAATACGGAGTCCGTGAGGATCCACTCTAAAGTTTTGCAAGCCTGTTTTGGGTAGTTTGCCCAGAGGCACTGAATGTTGTTGCCACATATTTGGCAAAAAGAAGGAACTACTACTTTCTTTCTTAGACACAGTCTTAGATTTATTCTGAACTCTAAATGTCAAAGGTAGTAGCCCCTTCGAATTTCTTGCATATGTTTTTTGTGGTGGTCATCCATTCAGTTGATTTGTGCATCAGAGTTTTTGATCATATAGTCAACACTGTTAGTCACTTGGGGGATCGCTTGCATTTTTGTCTCAGCTTAGGATACTCAGAGATGATGAGTTTTAATTGGAGAGAGCAAAACATAGATGAAAGTGGAGAGGGTGCCCATGCTGGGGGAGATGACCAAATTTAGTTGAGTTCGAGTCTCCAGGCCCGGTGTCTTCATATCTTAGGACCTCAATAAGTCCTTCCAGAGGTAATCCACCTGCAAATGCTTTGTTACCTTAAAAATGCTGTCAAAGGCCAAGGGCCTAATATTTTCTGATTTGTACACTTGTGTTGGCAATCTCGGAGGACAGGAGAAAGGCCAAAAAGAGTGAGAAGATGGGCAGGTGTTCTTGAGAAATTGAAAGCATTTGAATTACCTGAAATAGAACACCATAGATTTTTTCCAAGTGTGGCTCGGAAAGCTTTAAAGCGATTCCCTAGCAAAATCAGAATCTTTTCACGTTAAGAATGTTTGTGGCCCCATTCTTACCTTTATTCCCACCCTTCATGCCTACCGCCATCCCACCAGATAGAGGTCTTCCCTCCTGCATGCTAGGGCTTCCCTGTTCTGGAACTTTCTTGAAGCATTTTTACCTTGCGTTGGAGTTGTTGGCCTTGGTGTCCTCTCTCTCTCTGCCTCCCTGTCTTACTGTATCATCTCTCCTAGACTAGTTCAGTGCTTTCAAAAGAATAAGTGCGAAATGATTTTGGAATGGAATAAAGAGAGGGAAGAAGGGACAGTTTGGGATTACCTACGAAAGAGGCATAGTGGTTACAAGAAGTTAGCATGGCTTTCCCAAGGACAAGCCTCTCTTGAACTAACTTTTTCTTTCTTCTCCTCTCCTCCTCCTCCTCCTCTTCCTCCCCTTCCTCCCCTTCCTCCTCTTTATTTTATTTTTTTTTTAATTTTTTTTTCAACGTTTATTTATTTTTGGGACAGAGAGAGACAGAGCATGAACAGGGGAGGGGCAGAGAGAGAGGGAGACACAGAATCGGAAACAGGCTCCAGGCTCTGAGCCATCAGCCCAGAGCCCGACGCGGGGCTCGAACTCACGGACCGCGAGATCGTGACCTGGCTGAAGTCGGACGCTTAACCGACTGCGCCTCCCAGGCGCCGCCCTCCTCTTTAAATCAGTTAGTTGTCTGAGAGTTTGAGTAGTGTCGTTGTTAGGGGATATCAGAATAAGACCAGGTGTTTGACTAAGTTTCTTAGGGTCCTTTTATGGATAAGTTAGAAAAACAAGGGCTTAACTATAGACGTATCGCAGGTTGATAAACCGTTTGACTTAGTGTGGCTCACTACCTTGCCAGTGCTATTCTCATTTTCCCATCAAAGTACTATTTAAGAAGAGGAGGGTTTATACTTTTTAGGAGAAGGCGTGAAGGGGTGGAAGGTACAGGGTCGATTGTAGGTGGGAGTGTAGGGTGTGTGGGAAGCAAAACAAGAGCCATGCGTCTTTGACATTGGATGCTTTTGCACAAAGATGAGTCCACTTTGTATTTGATTTTTTTAACTTGGCTGTTTTTGTTTTGACATAAAAACATTTTAAGTTGTCATAAGATAAATAGTTTGCATATCCTTCTAAAAAGACATGGTGTCCTGGTTTAAGAAAGTGACCTTTGATAAAGGTGGGTCATGCATGTGTCTGTCTCCACGTTAGGGAGTCCGAAATCAGGATAGAAAAAGGTTTCTACCAGCCAAAGGCGACCAACATGAACAAATATACAATTAAGCTCTACTGAATGCAACTTCCTTATCCCTGGGATAGAAAAAAAAGTTGCATGTTTGTGGAATGGAGCGACCTGGGTCCATAGCAGCTCTCGTTAAAAAGATGTAAGGGTTTAGCCAACCGTTGGGATGTGGTCGGCCATCTCCAGCAGCATTAATGATGCGGTATTCAGAACAAAGGAGGTAATCATCCCACTGTTTCCTGTACTTGGCCGGGCAGCCTCTGAGTGTTTGCTTTGGGTTCTGAGCTCCACATTTTAAGAGGTAAACCAGGGAGATAAATGGCCTAGAAAGTACCTCCCACCAGGTACCAGGCAGCGTTGAAAGGCTGTGGGGTAGAAAGGAGAGCAAACTTCTCAGAAGGGGAGCTTGTGGATAGACTTAAGAACATTCTCATCTATGTCAGTTAATTCAAGCATTTTTTCCATGCATTGACACAGAAAATAGAGATTGTGTTTTTACTAATTGGTAATTGCTTCCTTCCACCAAATACCACATATACATCATTTTATGTTTATCTATATTCTTTCTAGTGGCTGCATGTATTCGACTATATAAACACACCTTTACTTTATTAAAGCCATCTCTCACTGATCGCCATTTTGCTGGGTTGCTGTTTTGTTGTTGTTGTTTTTTGGGTTTTTTGTTTGTTTTTAGCATCGTAAGCAACGGCACTGTGATGAATATTGTTGAGATTTTCCCATCACTGTGTTCTTGTCGAGTTACTTCCTGAAGACAGATTCTCAGAAACAAAATAGCTTGCTCAAAGTTACTCTCGTTTTGTTTTTTGTTTTCCTTCTTTTTTCCCCCTAAGGCTTGGATATTTCTCACCAAACAGCCTTACCGATAGAAATGGATGTATTAAAGAATTGGGATGGCCCCAAGCCAGAGGCGTGCATTGGGGATTTTGGCAGTGAGTTCAGTGTTTGTTGGACAGCGATCTAAGATCCCTTCACAAAGGTCGTGAAAGTTTTTGCATACGACCAGGTGATGGTTCTCTCTAGACGTGTCATGTTTCAGTGTTAAGAGTCTGTGAGTAAAGCAGTGCAGATTTCTCATCACAGAGCCCTGTAGAGGGGCGCCTCGGGGGCTCAATCCGTTCAGCATCCGACTCTTGACCTCTGCCTGGGTCTTGATCTTAATGTTTGTGAGTTTGAGCCCCACATTGGACTCCGTGTTGGGCACGGAGCTGACTTCAACAACAACAATACACTGTAGAAATCACTGAAAAGAGGAGGCATATCAGAGGCCGCAACCCAGCAGATCCCACGGCTGGTAGAGGGTGGTGCTTGGAAAAGGACTACTTTCTTTGATGGTTGAAGAGAAAAGATGAACAAGCCCGCTTACCGGAGCGGTGTTGTATAAAATCACTTCAACCCGATGAACTGTTGTGTCCAACTTTATATTCATTGCCTGGCCGTTAAATGAAAATAATTTTTTGGCTTATGTATAGCCCTCGCTGAAGTCTCTGTGGCCAGGAAGCTAATTCTTTCATCCACATCTCTAATGTGGCAACGTTGTCTGTATTTCTGTTCTTTGTGCATTGTGTTTTGGTCTTAAACTGTGAATATTCCATTAACGGGGAGCTCTGAATAGCCATTGTGTGACTGGAGTGATGTCCTCTCTGTGTCAGGCCCGTGCATTGTGTTCGAGAGTAAGCGTGCTGTTTTATTTCTGATGGGACTTCTCTCTTTGCCACTCACTAATATCATGTTATTGACAAGATAAGCCCGTGAATAAACCTCAGAAGTACTTGGCATTGTTGAAACATAGAATCTTTCAGTTTAGGATTATATGATCCTATATATGTTTCTGTATTTGCAAGTAGGTGGTAGAGAATCAGTGTCTTATCCTTGGGCTTTAGGTGAGAAGTGTCAGTGACACTGAGTCCAGAATTATGTTTATATGTGCCTTGCTAGGGAGAGGTTCTTTTTTTCCCCCTCCTTTTTAAAAATGAGAATCACAGGGCTCCTGGGTGACTCTGTTGGTTAAGCATAAGCATTGGGCTTCAGCTCAGGTAATGATCTCACAGCTTGTGGGATCGAGCCCTGTGTCGGGCTCTGCACTGACAGTGTGGAGCCTGCTTGGGATTCTCTCTCTCTCTCTCTCTCTCTCTCTCTCTCTCTCTCTTTCTCTCTCTCTCTCTCTCTCTCTCTCTCTTTCTCTTTCTTTCTCTTTCTTTCTCTCTTTCTTTCTTTCTCTTTTTCTTTCTCTCTTTCTCTCTCTCTCTCTTTCTCTCTCTCTCTACCCCTCTGCTGATCACGTGCTTGCACAAGTGCTCTCTCTCTCTCTCTCTCTCTCTCTCACAATAAATATTAAAATTGTTTTTTAAGTTTATTTATTTTGGGGGAGAGAGAGAGACACCATCAGTGCGGAGCCCAGTGTGGGGCTCGAACTCATGAACTGTGAGATCATGACCTGAGCTGAAGTCAGACACTTAACTAACTGAGCCACCCAGATGCCCCTAAAACCTTTTTTTCTTAATGTGTGCTATTAGACGCAAAATTATAGGATCAAAAGTTACATTTATTTTTGAAATTGTAACCACTTTAAAAGACCTTGATGCATTTTTCCCTAATTGATTTCATTTAACTATGGGACCACCGCCCATGCCCATGGCCGTGTTGTGAGTGCCCATCTCCCTGTGGACCTAGCCCCTGGGGTGGGATGGGTGGTCTCAGTGCTGTTCGACCCAGCTGTGATGCTCCATCCGGGACTGTCCCCGCTGTGGGACACAGGTGACATCGGAGGCTGTTGGAGCAGAGACCTCACCTCAGTCCACCTGACACCCAGCTGTTTCCTGCTACTAGTCTTCATGCCGCCCTTCCGTCCTGTTCTGTCAAGTCGTTTTGAAAAGCATAACTTTGTATCTGTTTATGATACATCATTCTTCCTTGTATCCCCTTAGTATGTCCTATTGCTTTTCTTTTTCTAATTGTGTTCACTTAGGTACACCTCTTTGATGGGATTTTATTATATTTTCTTGGATTAAAAAAAAATTTTTTTATGTTGAGGGACAGAGACAGAGTGCGAGTCGGGGAGGGGCAGAGAGAGTGGGAGACACAGAATCCGAAGCGGGCTCCAGGCCCCGAGCTGTCAGCACAGAAGCCAACTTGGGTTTCAGACCCACGAACTGGGAGGTCATGGCCTGAGCCGAAGTCAGTCGCTCAACTGACTGAGCCACCCGGGCCCCCTTTTTCTTGGATTTTAAATAAGCTTTTGGATTTATTTCTCTTCTCTTTTATGTGTTCACTGTTGCTGAGCTATTTTTGTAGTAATTTTACTAACAAATGGAGTTGAGCATTTTTCCTCATCGGATTTGTACTTTATTGCCATTACTCAGGGCTTGAATTTATCTTTGTGCTGACTTTGGCCAGATCCATAAAATTTGATATATAGGACTTCTGTTTTTGTTAATCTCCACCTTCCCCAGCCCCAAGTGTTTCTGTTATTTTTAAAACAATTTTATTTATGATGTATATTTCCTTGAAGCGATAACTTTTAGGAAAATAGTTTCTTTTATGTACTGGGATTTTTTTTTAAGTTTATTTTGAGAGGGAGAAAACAGAGTGCAAGTTAGGGAGGGGCAAGAGAGAGAATCCCAAGCAGGCCCCACACTGTCCACACAGAGCCCTACTTGGGACTTGAGTTCAGAAACCGTGAGATCATGGCCTGAGCTGAGATTAAGAGTTGGATGCTGGGGCGCCTGGGTGGCGTAGTCGGTTAAGCGTCCGACTTCAGCCAGGTCATGATCTCGCGGTCCGTGAGTTCGAGCCCCGCGTCGGGCTCTGGGCTGATGGCTCAGAGCCTGGAGCCTGTTTCCGATTCTGTGTCTCCCTCTCTCTCTGCCCCTCCCCCGTTCATGCTCTGTCTCTCTCTGTCCCAAAAATAAATAAACGTTGAAAAACAAAAATTAAAAAAAAAAAAAAAAAAAGAGTTGGATGCTTAACTTGACTGAGCCACCCGGATGCCCCTGGCTTTCCTGTTGAAATGCCTGGTATTTCTATGATGGTTTTGTTTTAATCTGTGCTTGGAGTGTGGTCTGCTACTTTGAAGTATTTTTTGAATTCTTTGGTATATAACACTAAATACTGTATATAGTATATTTATACCCAATAATATATTTGGTATAAATATATAAAATTATGGACATTTGGAAAAGACGTATCTCCATAAACTTCACTTACACTTCATTTTTGAAATCTGCGCTTGTATTTTAATTGCCATGGAAATGAGATGTCTTGGGTGTGGTCTGACCGTGAAGAGTTGTTTTGCTAGTGGGGTTCACGGTTTCGGGAGTGCCAGACTGTCTGTGCTGTTACTCAGTGGGCCCAGCTGGGGGTACCCCTGTCGTATGGGAAGAAATCAAGACCCAGGTTCCCCGAAACCTGATCTGCGACCTAGACCCTGTCCACGAGGGGTTCTGATCAGAAAGCTAACCTGTTAGAGGAACTTTCATCCCTATAAAAGGCAGAAATTATTTTCTTCACGCTTTTGATAAAATCTGGATGCATCCTGCTTCACCCTATTTATTATGGACACTGAACATGGGACACTTAATTTATTATATTTTTAAGTGTTTAATGTATAGATTTATTTTGAGGGAGGGAAGGGGAGAGGGAGAGAGAGGGATGAAGGGAGAGAGGGAGAACACGTGCACAGGAGGGGCAGAGAGAGAAGAGAGACAGAATTCCAAGCAGCCTCCCTGATGTCAGCTCAGAGCCCAGCTCAGGGCTCGATCCCACGAACTGTGACATCATAATCTGAAATCAAGAGTCAGACGCTCAACTGACTGAGCCACCCAGGTGCCTCTTAATTTATTTTCCAAAACCACCTGCCTCCGTTCACTTAACATTAATAGTCACATATAATGAGCAATTGAAAATTTGTATATTTTGCAAGTTTTTAGGATATACAGAGACTAAATTATGTTGCCTTTCATGCTAATAAAATTATTTAAGACTCCTTGGCTTCATACACGTTTCCTGTCTGCATAATGTTTAATAGTAATTTGAGTTTCTGATGTTTTATTGTGATCATGGTGGGGCAGTAACTGTATTTGGGCCTAAATCTTTGTCAGATTTTTTGGAACATTATTTCCTTAATCTATGTTATTGGAAGCAAAGGGACTGGGTTGGAAATCACAAAGTTGTGTGTGTTTATGTGTGTATATATAGAAATAATACTAAATAACTGTAACCTCTCCAAAGACTCATGATGTGTTTTGCCAGATTGGTTTCTTTTATTTATTTATTTATTAAAAAAAAATTTTTTTGACATTTATTTATTTTTGAGACAGAGAGCATGCACGGGGGGGGGGGGGGGGGGCTCAGAGAGAGGGAGACACAGAATCCGAAACAGGCTCCAGGCTCTGAGCTGTCAGCACAGAGCCCGACGCGGGGCTCGAACTCACGGACCACGAGATCATGACCTGAGCCGAAGTCGGACACGTAACCGACTGAGCCACCCAGGCACCCCAAAATTGGTTTCTTTCAAATGAGACCAGTGTGCACCCCGTGGTGGGATGTGCGTGCCTGCCTCCCATCTAGCCCCCCGGGGGGTGGTCTCCGTGCTCCATCCAGGAGCACTGGGGGGTGGGGTTGTCGGGCTCCACCCAGGACCAGCTCCTGCTCTGGGGTGTTTGTGTGACAAGGCGGCGTCCCGTGTCTTCTCCACAAGAAAAGGCATTGTTACCAAGGCAGACAGTGGCACTGGGCACAGCTACGGACGCGCCAGGGCCAGAGAAAAGCTTCGCCGGAGGGACCGGAGGCACCGTTGACAGTCGCCGCAGGTTGTGGTAATGCAGCAGTTACATCGTGTTCCTTTGCCAACACGTGTTAGTGGATTAGCTCTAAGGTAGGAGCGCTTTCGATGAAAGTTCTGAACAGGGCACCTGGGTGGCTCAGTCGGTTGATCATCTGACTCTTGACGGTGGCCCAGGTCATGAGCCCCATGTCATGCTCCCTGCTGAGCCTGGAGCCTGCTTAAGACTCTTCTGTCTCTCCCTCCCCTTCTCCCTCCCTCTGCCTCCCCCCGCCCCCCCCCCCCCGCCCCTTTCCCCAACTCACGCTTGCTCATGCAAAGTAGCGTCTTCGTTTTGTGCAGATAAATATCCAGAAGCAGAATTGCTGGGTCACGTGGTGGCAACAGATCAGACGGAAGCTCTGCTTCTAATCACTTGAGGAACCTTCCTGCTGTTTGCTGCAGGGGCTACACCACTTTCCTTCCTGTCAGCGGTGCCTGAGGGCTTCCCTTGCTCCACATCCTCCTCAGCCCTTGTTACTTCCTGTCCTTTTGAGGCGAGCCTTTCTCCCAGGTGTGCGGTGACATCTCCTTGGGGCTTTGGTTTGCATTTCCCTGATGATCAACGTTGTAGAGCATCTCTTCTTGTACCTGTTGGCGTCTCTGTCTTTGGAAAAGTGTCTGTTCAGATCTTCTCATTTTTTAACGGGATTGTGGTGTTTTTTGTTTGTTTGTTTTGTGTTGTTTGCTATTGAGTTGTAGGAGTTCTTTATGTAATTCAGACCTTGAGCCTTATCAGAGAAATATTGGTACTGATTTTCTCCCGTTCAGTAGGTTGTCTTTTCATTTTATTGATGGTCTCCTTTGTCAGGAGAAGCTTTTTAGTTTGACGTCGTTCTGGTTATTTATTTACTTATTTTTGCTTTTGTTGCTTTTGCTTTGGGTGTCCGATTCAAAACCGTCATCTCCAAAACCAACATCAGGAGTTTCGTGGTTGTAGGTCTTACATTCAAGTCTTGAATGTGTTTTGAGTTGATTCTGTGTAGGCTGTAAGATGGGGTCCAGTTTCATTCTTGGGCATGTGGTGGTCCAGTTTTCCTAGCGCCATTTATTGAAGGGACTATTTTTCTCCATTGTATATTCTTGCTTCCTTTATCACAAATCAAGTGGGAATTTTTATTATTATGTTTTTTACAAAGTTTTATTTATTTTGAGAGAGAATACATGCGGGGGAGGGGCAGAGAGAGAGGGAGAAAGAGAGAATCTCAAGCAGGCTCCATGCTGTTGGTGTGGAGGCCTTTGTGGGGCTGGATCTTACAAACCGTTGAGATCATGACCTGAGCCCAAATCAGGAGTCGGATGTTTAACTGACTGAGCCACCCGGGCACCCCTCAAGTGCGAATTCTTAATATACAAGGGCTTTCTTTGCATAAGTACATTTTACTGGATGAGGTGACAATGGCTGTTGCTGGCAGAAAAATCTTTGTGTCTTTATATTAGAAACTTTCTGAAATCTGATGTCTTTTGGGGCTAGAACAAGGTGATATTGGAACAAATGGCAGATCTGTTTAGGAGTTTCCATCACTTCCCACCCCCCCACCCCCTTAACCTTTGTGCAGAATGAAGGGCTCAAACTCAACCCTGAGATCAAGAGTTGCCTGCTCTACTGACTGAGCCAGCCAGGGGCCCCAGGAGTTGGTTTCTTATTCTGTGCAGTTTCATTGAACATTATAATATATGTCCTAATACAGTGAAGGTTAGGTTTAACAAGAAATTAACTTTTCTTTCTCCCATGTTTTGAGAAAAATATTTGAGCTGGTATAAATGGTAGTTCCTGACAAGGTAGAAGGGAGTCCGGCTTGGAGAATTCATGATGCCGACAACACTGTAATTAGTCTTAGGTCCTAAATGAGTTCATGCCATTACCAAAGGACACTCTTGACAGTCGAAGAATGAAAGGTAACTTGGAAAGGTGGACAGCCAAGATCAATCATTTAAAATTGCTGCCTTACCAGTCTGTAGATTTACCTCATAAATTAAAAACCAGGATTTTTTTTGTTTCTTTGTTGGTTCAAGTTGGAAGTAACCTAAGTCATGGTCAGGAGAGAGTACTCTCGGTGGCAAGGGTAACGATGAATGTAGAAGTCACAGCACTGTTTTGTTTGTATTTTAAAGAAAGTGCTAACCTAGTTGACAGAGTTGTGACTCACCCCCCTCCCCCGAGACGGATGGATGTTTGCTTTGGAAATCCTGAGTGAAGAGTTGGAGGAATTACCCCCTTGGGCTGAGAGTGACTGATGGAGGAAGGCCAGGCTGCCTACAGGACGAGGTAATGGAGATACATTAAAGTCTCATGTGAGGCTGGGCTGACTTTAGATGAACAACACACTTCCGGTTTTTGTGATCGCTTTAATTAGCTTTAATGAGAGGCTCAGCTAGGAGTTTGTACCCCTCCACTTCTGCTGTGTGCTTCCAAGGTTGTCTGCCAGGGTAACCTGGGTTTGGCTTTTTTTTAAATCTTTTTTTCTTAAAGTTTATTTTACTTACTTTGAGAGAGAAAGAATCCCATGCAGGCTCCAGGCTCTGAGCTGTCAGCACAGAGCCCGACGCGGGGCTCGAACTCACGGACCGCAAGATCATGACCTGAGCCGAAGTCGGACGCTTAACCGACTGAGCCACCCAGGCGCCCCGCCCTTGATGTATTTGTGACACATTCTTGAGTCTGGAAAGCCCGAGTTTGGTGCATTGTCTCTCTGTCATTGTCTATGCAGTTCTAGGTGCATGGAGTCGTCAGGGTGATAGACCTGCTTGGGGTCTCAGGCAGTAGGGCAGCACTTTTGGTGGCCCTGGCGCAGAAAACCCTTACAGGCTCCCTGGACCTGACTGATGAAGGTGCAGAGAAAGGGTAGGTCAGGAAGCAGAGGTCTCCTGGATTCCGTCTCCCTCCCGTGCCCTTGCTGTGTGCCATTACTCTGCTCGTCGTGCCACATGGCTTCTTCATCATTTTCTAGTTGGGCTCTCACTCTCAACGGCAGCTCCAGACATTGGCTTTGGTCCTTTGATGGATAACCACCGGGAGTTCTGTTTTGGTTCCTTCTGGAGGCTGTGCGTTGGATATACAGAGGTTCCTGGAGTAGTCGTTTTACTTGGGTGTGCGGAGGAGGGCAGGAGGGACCCTGCCCTTCTCGTAAAGCATTAGATTCCCTGTAGCTAAGGGGTTTGGTAAACTGCTCTTGAATGAATTTCCCTATCAGTGGATATTGACACAATGGCTACTAACACAAAGATTGTATCCTTAGCTAAAGAGCTCATGTCCTTCATTTGCTCCTCTTTCTAAGACAGTGGTTCTCTGCCCTCCCCCCACCCCCCAACCTCACCATCAGCAGTGGTGCAACATCAACTGGGAACTAGTTAGAAATGTTGGTCCTCAGGACTCACCCCAGACCTGGTGACTCCGAGACTCTGAGGTGAGGACCAGAAATCTGTGCTTTAATAGATTTATGCTTTCAATTTTGATTTATGCTTAGATTTGAGAACCAGTGGTTTTTGGTGTTGGGGGTTTTGGGGGGTTTTGTTTTTGTTTTGAGAGGGGGGAGGGGCAGAGAGAGCGGGAGAGAGAATCCCAAGCAGGCTTCACGGTGTCAGCACAGAGCCCGACACAGGACTCGATCCCACAAACCTGAGGTCATAACCTGAGCCGAAGTCAAGAGTCTGATGCTCCACCAGCTGAGCCCCCCAGGCACCCCTGGGGTTTCTTTTAATGGTACCTTTTGTTATTATTTTCTCGGGAAGTAAAGATGTTTGACATGTGGCATTCTCCAGAGTGCCTATAGCTAATGGTTACCTCCTTGCACATCCCTCCCTCAGTCCGACGAAGGGGTCTCTTGCCACCTCACCCCCGGGTCACTCCCAGATGTAGTCACTTCCTCCACAGAGAACTGAAAAAGGAGAGAAGTGCTGGAAGGTCTGGAACTTTCCATCCTGGGGCTTATGGTTTAAATGGCAGAATCGAGCCAAGTTTGGTAACCCCATCAGAGAGAAAGCACTTTTTGATTGGGTCACACACGTACAAGTAATTTTGTTTTCTTTGCCCTAAGTGGAAATGTTCTTCCTCCTTTATAAAATCTAGATATCAGGTAAGGAACTATACTTTGGATGGCTGAATGCCCTTTTTTCCTGTGCAGTCTCTTGAATGTGACATTTTCCTTTCTTCTTCTTCTCCTTCTTCTTTTGCATTTGTCAAGCCACGAAGGGTAAAAAAAAAAAAAAAAGTTTACATGTCAGTTAACGATTTCATTTCTGATGGATTAATCTTAAAAGAGAAAAGCTTTTTTTATTGAACCCTCTCTTTAAAATTTTAAAAATTAAATATATTTCATTTTCCCACCCCCCGGACAGTTGGAGAATATATCTCACCAGGGGTGCCAGGTGGCTCTATGGGTTAAGTATCTGAATGTTGATCTCAGCTCAAGGCTTGATCTTAGGGTGTTGAGTTCGGTCCCCACGTTGGGCTCCACACTTGGCTTGAAACCTACTTAAAAAAAAAAAAAAAAGTTTCTCACCATTGATTTTTCTTAAATACATACATAATAAACAGCAAGATTTATACTTTGTTACAACATCATTGCAAGTTTTTAAGGAATAAAATCAAGTATGACAATTGAAAAAAAAAAATACCCATGACCAAGTTGGACTATTCTTTACCAGCTCAAGAAATTGTAGGGATGCCTGGGTGGCTCAGTCAGTTAAGCTTCTGACTCTTGATTTGGGTTCAGGTCATGATCTCACAGTTTGTGGGTTCAAGCCCCATGTCGGGCTCCATGCTGACAACATGGAGTATGCTTGGGATTCTCCCTCTCTCATTCTCTGTCTCCCTAACCACCCCCCCCCCCCGCCCACTGCTTACACATGTGCATGCTCTCTCTCTTCTCAAAATACATGAATAAACTTAAAAAAAAAAAAAAAGGAAATTGTATGTGCATGTTTATGGGAGAAGGTACCAGACCCTACCAGTTTTCTATGAAAAAAACCCTGATGTTACTATAGACGACTGTTTTCTCCCATCTCTGTATAATGTTTAACTTGTGTTTGTAACATAGGCTCAATTTGTGGTAAAAATTCCACTTTTGAGATGACAAGCCTATACCAGGAGTGGGCGCTGAGCAGAGCACTCACGTCCCTCTTGGGGGTTTATCTTTGTATCTTGACTTCATAGAATGTCTACAGCTGGAAATAGTACAGCTGAATACAGGAGGAGAAACGGAATGTATATATGTATGTATGTGTGTCCATAAGTAAAACGTCAGCTAAAGTAGAATAGTCAGCATGCAAGCCTAGAAAAATAGGACTCAGGGAGGCACAAATGGGCAAGGGAGGCACACTGAAAATGGACGAGAGGCCTAGACCTGGAGGTATTCCAGGTTCAAAACATGGCCTCCAGCAGGCACCCCCACCTCTCCCCTCCACTGGTCCAGTGCTCACCCAGCACATCTGATTATTCGCTGGAGAACATGGTAACAGGGAAAGGATGGTATTCAGCTGGGCGTCTTTGGCTGTGAGAATCAAAACCAACTTAAGGAGGGTTTTCTCAGGATACCAAAGTACCCCCAAGGAATCCAGGACCCTCAGAGAAAACCTGGGGTCAGAGGGAAAGCACAGGGAACATGGAGAACTCTGTTGTCTCGACTGCCCTCAGCTTCACCCCACCTTTCTGCACATCAGCAGAGCCACCTGCTGTGGGCAGAGCCACCTGCATCTGGAGCCTGGCTGAAAACCCGAGGAAAGAAGCATCTTGCTTAGCATGGGTCTGATGCCTCCGTGGGGCCCATCCAGGCCTTGGCTGGGTGAGATGTGTGTGTACCGGGAGGCAGTACGGGAGAGTCCCCTCTGACCCTGTAGCTGGATCAGAAAATTCCAAAGAAGGGAGTAGTTCATGTAGAGGGGACCGAAGCATCCCCCCCACGCATACCATGAACGTGTTGCTGTGGATTTATTCATTAACTTCACGCTCTAGGGGAGGAATCCTCTTTGGCTCCAAGAAAAGCTCAGTGTTGGACCTAAGAAACCTTGGGCTAGACTGGGAATCAAGGTCAAGGATGACAGTGAATTTTCCAAAGTGACTCCACCCCATGAGGCCTCGTCAATGCCAGCAGGTGATGCCTCCAGTGACACCTGTGTCTGTCAGTGCTGTGCCTTTAAAAACAGCTCTGGTGACGAGCAAGGCCAAAATTCACGGTAAATGTCTGCGTGATGCAAAAGCCTCATGAGCCTCTGCTCTCAAAAGGTCCTTTCCTCTGAATGGCATCCTGATCTGATGGAGATCGATGCATTTCAACTGATAGTGTCAGAAAAATATATAGGTTACTAGCTGTTAAGCCGTTTACCTTCATCATGAGCTCATTTGCTCATTGAGTTGTTAATTCAAGCTGAGAATGAATCTTGGTCCACAGACTCAAGGGTGCAAAAAAAATACTGTATTTTTCTCAATCTACTCATCTTCTACCCCAGGGTGGTAGCAGAAAGGTTAACGTTGGGTCTCTTTCCCACACACCCCAGCAAGGTTGTGCCAGGATTCCAAGTTCTTTTTTTTTTTAATTTATTTTTATTTTCTTAACGTTTATTTCATTATTGAGAGAGAGAAAGCGTGGAAGCAGGGGAGGGACAGAGAGGGAGGGAGACACAGAGTCCAGAGCAGGCTCCAGGCTCTGAGCTGTCAGCACAGCTCATGGGCTCAAACCCACGAACCGCGAGATCATGACCTGAGCCGCAGTCAGATGCTCACTGGACTGAGCCACCCATGTGCCCCCCAGACTTCGACATTCTTATGATATGTCATGAGGTCTGGAAGACCCATCCCCCCACCCTTGGCTCATCTCTTCGCACTGGTCCCTGCTGCTTCTGGGTGAGAGTTGAGGCTGGGGAAGGTACTTTGTCACAGCAGGAGTCCTGCCATTCCCTCCGGCCTCCTGCGTGTCTGCCACCCCGACCGGGCAGGTGCAGTCCTGTGCTCCTCCACGTCTCCCACTCAGCCCTCCTGCAAGACTCTCCTTAGGGGACAATTGCTTTCCTCTCCAGCCCTATTCTCCTGACAAAATCTGGCTGCAGCCTCCCCGAAGCAGAGAAGTTAGAGCCCTCGAGCCACAGCAATGAGGGCAGTGGGGAGAGACAAATATAGGAGCCTTCTGCCACAGGGGGACTGTCCCCAGGCAGCCGGGCAGAGGCTAGGCTCTGTTTCCCCTGCACTCCTAGAGCTGCGGTCACCCACAGTCGGATCCCCACTTTGGGGGCGTCTCCCGCTCTTCCTCAGGGCTCCAGATTTGTGGGTGGCTGTACCTGCCCCACCAGCAAGGGGGACAGGGGCATCTATCGTTGGGCTGTTTCCCAGGGCAGTCCGGAAACCTGCTTCTTCTGGAGAAGTAGCCTTCACATCCCGAAGAATTTTCCATAAATCTTCAGTGCATGCATGAAAGCCTAGGGAGAGGTTTCTTTTTCCCTTCTCTGGCGATGAATGACTTGGTTGTGGAGATATTGCTGCGGGGAAACTCACCCGCCTGGTGCACATGCACTGTGCACTTGTGCCCTTGGGCTCCCAAAGCGACGAGTAATTGTGACTGCAGACAGCTTCACCGAGCACCCACCGTCCTTGGCTGTTGTGTCATGCACTACCTGGCCCACAGCGCAGCTAATGCATTAAAAAAAAAAAAAAATAGAGACAATAGAAACATTTGGTGTGGAGGGGGGTACATTTAGGGTGAAATCTTGGAGACCCCCCCAGCAGATGGCAAGGCTTGCTCACAGCGTCAATAAAAATTTGCTACCTTGGGCCCCCAGCATGTTACAGAGGACCGGTGAATGCCTCTTCATCTAGAATTTCAGTACAGGCTCTACTTAAAATATTTATGCAACAGTGCTTCTTAACCCCCGCCAAAAGCATAGGTTCACATGTATACTGTTACCCTAGCTGTCGCTAACCTATAACCAGCGGAGGACCCTTCGAGGGTATTGGGAATGTTGGAAAGTCAACTGTCACGGGTTACATTTGTAGTGGCTGATAAAGTAGCCTTGGTTCCTAAACAGAAATATTTATCTCGTGACCAGAATGGCTCTTCAGCAGCAAAGACATGTGACAGAGGAGAGAGAGGGGAGTTGACTAACACAGAACGTAGAAGGACCAGAGGAACCAATGAAGCAGAAGCTGTTAACCTGGCTTAGTATTGGCAGGGAGACGGGAGTAGTCCTTGGTGTTACGGTTAAGAGAGAAATGTTACTAAAAACACAGCTGGAAATCCTTCTGCTAGGGAGTATCTTTTTAGGTCAATAGAGACACATTCGTGTATTGTGTTTATAAATGCATCATGCACATGTAACAAAGTAGAAGATTAAAAACAGGCTAATGCTGATCGTTTTTTTCTTTATTCATATTTGATTGTTTTTTAAACTTACAGTAAAGAACAAGCATGCTTTTGAAGGAAGTAGAAGTTGAAAGTTCTCTTTCTGACAGTTGAGGATCAATGATATAGTTCAACCCAAAGGTATCTGACCTGAGTCTGCACTTCTGTTCTTCTTGTTCAGCTGACATTTTAGCGTCTGGTTTCATTTTTCCCTCTGATAAACAGGTAACTGGCATTTACCTGAGGCGGGACAATCGAATTTAGATGCTGAGCGTTGATAGCAGGTGGCTGTTGACTAGTTCTAGAAGGTGTCTTAGAGAACCAAAACCAGGCACCGCCGGGGGTGTTGGGAGAGAGAGGCTGGAAGGGTCTGTCGTCGGTTATTTTTGGTCACTGAGCTCTGTGCCCGTGGAGAAGTGAGGAGTGAGGGCATGCATGGGGGGAGGCGTTTTTATTGGTTTAAGTCCGGTGAACTTCAGGATACGAGATAAGCAGCTGTTTTGGTGGCTTGATTAGCACACTTCTTGATAACAGTGTCTCTGCTGGTCTCCGTCTGCCCTCCTGGTTTGTCCGCAGTCCCCTGTGGTCTGCATCCTGGACCAGCCCCTATGACAAATTGTCCTCAGGGGTCACCTGTGGCTGCCTTACTAGGCGCTCAACTCCGCGACATCGTGTTCGTCCCCATCCGCAGCCCTCGACGTCGCTCATCTTTCCCTGGGCTAGCGGTCTCGGCACCGGCACGCTGTTTCTTCTGCCTCTGTATCCCCTCGCTCTGTATCTCCTCCTTAAGTTCTTCCTCCTGTGTCTCCCTTGATCCTTCACTGTGTCTTCTGTCCTCACGCTTCCTTTAGTCCTGGGACTTCAGCTGTTGTGTTTCTGGAGGTAAAAGCCTAGCAGCCAGTCCTCTTTCTCTCCACCGTGAGTCCTGTTGTTGCCGAGAGTGTTATCACAAGATGGCTTTTCAAATCCGAACACATTGGCTTCAACACAAAATCCACAGGCATCGGACGCACTTAGAGCTCCTCTCCTGGCTCCGCGAGGAGGCCCCTGGATGGTCTGTGCGCGGTTTCCTCATCGCCGATGAAACAGGCTCCTGTGTGAGCCTCTCTAGTCAAATGAAAGTGGAGTTAATTAAAAAAGAAAAAAAAAAGTCTTATTACCTCAAGGCACAAAGGCATATAAATTTCACAAAGCGTTCACAAAGCTGATCCAAAAAATGCTGGGTTGGTTTGTGGTCCATGCTAACCTGTAAAACTAAGTTAAAATGATTAGAGCGGTCCCTTTCCAGCTGGACCACTATACTTAATACACACAAAACAACGGACATTGCCACTAAGACACTGTGTGAGGGTTCAAGCGTCTGGAACATGGGCATTACTGGGGCCACAGGCTCAGCTGGGCTTTGACAGAAGGAATAAGAAAAGCAGTATCTTGTGTGAGGAATGAAACAAAGGAAGGGTCAAGGGTGTGTTCTTTGGAACATAGTAAGACTTAGCCTGACTAGAACCGGAGTTATTTGTTGTAAGCTGGAGGAAGATAAGATAAATTAGAGCTAGGTTATGGAAGCCTGTGAAAGTCCGTGGAGGAGTCGACATTTGATGGAAGAGAATATTGTTGCCACCCAGGATCCTCATGTAAGGAATGCTGGATTTCGAAATGAGACCAGAGAAGTGGAGAGTTGGAGGTCTCCTATAAGGTGGGGTGGGAATGACCAGTATTTCTCAAGCATGTGTTATAAACCATGCCCTGGATCTCATAGTCTTTCCTGTTACAGCACAACCTTAGGGGTCGATCTCAACTGGCCCCCTTTGTGAGGACTTGTGTAAATTCTGCCAAGCGGCTGGGGCGGGATGTAAGCACAGGGACCTCTGACCTCAAAGCCCAATGAAGATCGAGGGAGGACATTTTAATCTGTTCTTCATTTTATAGCCCAGAAAGATGAGGCCCAGGAGGGAGGGGGCTGTTGAGGGTGGCAGAGGTTAGAGGACAGGGACACCGGGTCTGCAAGAGAGTGGGCGGGCGGAGGTCTGCAGAGAGAGGGCAGGGTCAAGGCCGCTGCTGTCGGCGGCTGGGGGTGCCCCGGTATTCGCCAGGTGTGGTGGACCAGAGTGAGAAAGACGGGGCACAGAACAGTGGGATGTTCAAGGGAAAGTGGTGCTGGACTGCTCTGGGACGGGGGATGGCTTGCGCATAATCCCAAGGTTTTAATCCCAGGGAACTGCCACATGCCGAGAAAAATCCTCGGTGGAGCTGGTTTTCGGGGAAAGGCCACGTGCTTCTTACGGAGTAGTCTGACTCTGAAATGACAGAGATACCAAAATACGAAAACGAATGGTATTCTTGAGCCGGCTTCTAGACCCGCCGACAAACGCCTGAACAGCGTTGGAAGCGCCAGTGAGAGGCTGGGAGGAACAGCCCTTGTCTTTGAAGCGATGGGGAGATGCCGAAAGAGCAAGCAACCCAGCTTTCACCGAGAGCGAGGGGGACCCATGCCTGCATGAGCCCGTAGGCTCTGTGTCATTCTGGCCCGTCCCTCCCACCCCCACCTCACCCCCCAATCACGGAAAATGGCTTAACTCTGCTCATTTCTCAACTCTAGAGCTGTCTCCGGTAATCGAGCATATTTTGCCATCACGTCCTCCTCAACGAGATTCCTTTTCTTCCAGAATGATTGTCGCAGCACCGGACGGACTGCTGAGCTATCAAATTGTCTCCATCTTTTGACCACACTAGGGGAATGGAGTTGAAATATTGATTGCGGTAGTTTTCCGGCCTTACATAATTGAGGTGAGGTGTCCTTTTTCCATATGGCTGTCCTTAACTTGCCACGTTGTGTCCTTTAACTTTGTTTTGTGGAGACACTAATCCCTTCTTTCTCCCTACCTTTTATGCTCTAAAATCCTTTCGGGGTACTCTTCATCTGCAAATGTATTAGAGGGCAGAAAGGACTTTATCGGAAGAAATATGAGCAAACTGTTTGGCTCTGAAGAATAAAGGGGAAATGTATTACTCTTCAGATTAAATCAACAGAAGTACCCTATTTCCATAAACACACTATGCAGAAAGTGGATTGTATTAGAGAAACGCAATAGATGGAAGGGAGTATTATTAAGGCTACTTGGGAAAAAATGGAGATATTTAAATATTAATATATTGCTGGCTTTATTCAACTAAAGAGAATCTAGAAAACAGAGAATTTAAAAAGAAAAAGGGCTGTTGTTTCACTTGCAGGGATAATGCCTATTAAAATTTTAGTGCATGACTTGTAGTATTCATATTACAAATGTTGGTAATGATGTGTGTGTGTTGCATGTTAAGTTGCTAGATATGTGCAAACGAGTAACGTTTATCACATGTCTGCCCTAGGCCAGGCTCTATCCTAAGCACTTATATCAATGTGTGAATTCTTACCACCCTGTGAAGTGGGGTTTTTTCTTATCCCCATCGTAAGAAAATTGAGGTTCAGATACATGACTTGATAAATAAACCTCTCACACGGCTGGCAAACCCACTCAGAACATACCAGTGGGCTTTTTTCCACCTACTTCTCCTCCTTAAGAAGATGCTTATTCCTTTTTCTCTACAGCGTATGTTGTTCAGTTACATGGCGATAGAATGATGTCCCTTCCCTGCCTCCTTACGTGCGACTTTTGAGCACATCCATTATTTCCCGAGGACATAACTGCTACAGGCAGCTTGGCAGAGTCCGTGGGGATGTGGGGACGTTGGGGTTTTTTATTGACCTTGCTGATGGTCTCAAAAGTTTATATTCTCACGAGGGCTATCTGGTGACCCCAAGCCCTCAGCATTATGGGTAGGTTGCAATTTGAATAGTTTTGTTTTTTTAAAAGATGCGATGTATACTTGCTCAGGTCCATACTCTTGCCTCTAATACTTTAGAGCAGTGGCCACCTGCCTGGTCCCCACCCCAGTCTTCATTTTGTCACGGAGGATTTGCAGGACAGGGAGCTAGAGCTAGACGCCTGGGTTCAGCGCATGGCGGGACTCCTCTGCCTCAGCTTCCCCAACAGGAAAAGGGAAATGATACTGAAATGTCTCTTGTAATGGTGGCAGGTGATGACTGATGTAAGGTGCTTGGGAGCAGTGCCTGACTCTTGGGATGTGCTCAGCTAATTGTCAGCTCTTACCACCTTCCAAAAGTCTATGCTCCTGTAATTTAAAAAAGGGGGCGGCGCCTGGGTGGCTCAGGCGGTTAAGCGTCCAACTTCGGCTCAGGTCATGATCTTGCAGTTCGTGGGTTCGAGCCCCACGTGGGGCTCTGTGCTGACAGCTCAGAGCTTGGAGCCTGCTTTGGATTCTGTGTCTCCCTCTCTGTCTGCTCCTCCTCTGCTCATGCTGTCTGTCCTTCTCTGTCTCAAAAATAATCCTTAAAAAATTAAAAAAAAAATAAAAAAGCAAAGCAAGAATCGCAAAGGGTATACTTGTTTGGAATGACACGATTATCATCTAATTTGTGATTCACAGCAGAGTCTACTGTGCTCACTTTGTTGTGTCGTTAGTGGGGTTTTTTGTTGTTTTTTTAAAAAAAAATAAAAAAAAATTTTTTAACATTTATTTATTTTTGAGACAGACAGAGAAAGAGAGAGCATGAATGGGGGAGGGTCAGAGAGAGGGAGACACAGAATCCGAAACAGGTTCCGGGCTCTGAGCTGTCAGCACAGAGCCCGACGCGGGGCTCGAACTCACGGACCACGAGATCACGACCTGAGCCGAAGTCGGGCGCTTAACCGACGGAGCCACCCAGGTGCCCCTGTTGTGTCGTTAGTGTTAACACTGTGAGCACCCTTGCAGGTCTCACGTCACCATCCCTGCCTCCGTCCATGCTGATGGGTCACAGGTGACGACGAGACCATAATAACAGGAGTGTGAAATCAATTGAAAGGGACGGTGCTTGGTGAGCTCACAGAGCACTTTCCCACGCATTGCTTCACCGGATCCTCATGACACAGCTGTAGGGAGCCAGGGCGCCTGTGACTCACCTTGTTTCACACAGGAAGGAGGAATTAAGTGACTTGATCACTCAAGGTCATGGAGATGGTCATTGGCAGAGGTGGACATGTGTACTCCAGGCTTCCTGACTGTGAAACCTTACTCTTGGTGCTTCCTGACATCACGAGCTGAGGAGGGACAGGTGTAGACACTTGGCCCTAGGATGTGCCAGAAAAGGAAGGAGCAAAGTGGGATGCCACCTGAAGGGGGGGGGGGGTTGGGGTGAGGGTGGAGGGGAAGCTTGGGCATAGTGACATTGGAATAAGGAAAAATGTACACATATTGACAAGGAGGCAGGATCCCAGTAAGGAGGGGGAGGTGGGGGAGGCAGGAGGGGCTTCATCCTTCCAGAGAGGAGGAAGGGGGGAAGGAAGACGTGGAAGACAGGTAGCTTCTGGGCTCCAGCTTGGCGGACCCTTCCCTCAGATGTTGAGTCCTGCAGCGACCACATATATGCACTCTTGTCGTGTGGTGCAGGATTAGGATGAGTTTGGATAAACAAGCAATGGTTCTCAGTTTTTAGTTCTAGAAACCTTGTCCAGGGCTGTGCTTGTCATCAGTCAGTGGGTGAATGAAGTTGGGTTGGGGTAGATGGTTTCTTAATCAGTGAATGAGGATTTAGACTTACATAGATGCTTCCTGAAGTCCCTTTCTGCCACGTTGTTTCCTGATTCATTTTCAGTCTACACTGAGTCTCCTGTCTCTGACCGCCTTTAAGAGACACTTCAGCTTTTTTATGTTATAGTCGAGATTCTTTCTTTGCCTACTATTAAAAGCAATGTATGTTGAGTGTAGAAACATTAAAGACATGTAGATAAATTTTAAAAAGACCTATTGAAACATGCAGTCTTGCTGCCATTAAGTACCCACTGTTAACGTCCTACAGAGATTTTACTGTATGCATCTGCCTAAATAAGAGTTTCAAACACAACAATGCAACTTGCTTTATGTGATGTGGTGTAAACTTCTCTCTCTATCGGTAGTCATTGCTGCATTATGTGTTTTATTATTGAGGTGTCATTGACACACAGTGTTCTATTAGTCTCCAGGGTGCAACAGAGGATTTGACAATTTTATGCGTCACTCCATGCTCCCCACCATCTGTCACCAGACAACATTATTGCAGTATTACTGACTTTGTTCCCTGTGCTGTACCTTTTCGTTTTCCTGACTTACTTATTTGGTAACTGAAAGTTGGTACCTCATACTCCCCTTCTTCCATTTTGCGTTACCCTCCCCCCACCTTCCCTCCGGGAACCACCATTTTTTTCTCTGTATTTAAGAGTCTATTTTTTGTATTTGTTTCTGTGTTTTTTAGATTCCACATAGGAGTGAAATCATACAGTATTTGTCTTTCTCTGATTTAGCTCACTTAGCATGATACCTTCTAGGTCCCTCATGTTGTCGGAAAGGGCAAGATTGCATTCCTTTTTCTGGCTGAGTAATATTTCATTATATGTATGTATATGTGTCTATATATGTATACACACACATACATACGCACACATACATATCCACACAGTATCTGTTGGCCATCTGAATGTCTTCTTTGGGAAAATGTCTACTCAGGTCTTCTCCTTTCTTAATCAGATTATTATTATTTGGGGGGGGGAGTTGTATATAAGTTGTTTATATATTTTGAATAATAACCTCTTATGGGTTATGTCATTTGCAGATACCTTCTCCCATTCAGTAGGTTATGTTTTGTTGATGTTTTCCTTCACTGTGGAGAGGCTTTTGATTTTGGTGTGGTCCCAGTAGTTTATTGTTGCTTGTGTTTCCCTTCCTGAGAGACATCTCCATAAATATGTTGCTGTAAGACAGGTCAGAGAGGTGACTGCCTATGTTTTCATTTAGGAGTTTTATGGTTTGAGGTCTCATATTTAGGTCTTTCATCCATTTTGAGTTTATTTTTGTGTATGGAGTGAGAAAGTGGTCCAGTTTCATTCACGTGCTTGACGCATTTATTGAAGAGACTATCTTTTCCCCATCGTATATTCTTGCCTCCTTTGTCATATAGTAATTGGCCATATAGACGTGGATTTATTTCTGGGCTCTCAGTCCTATTTCACTGATCTGTGTGTCTGTTTTTCTACCATTCCAATACTGTTTGGATTATTACAGCTTGGTAGCGTATCTTGAAATGTGGGATTGTGATACCTCCAGTTGTGTTCTTCTTCTTCAAGATTGCTTCAGCTCTGCAAGGTCTTTTGTGGTTCTGTACAAATTTTGGGATTGTTTGAGTTCTATGAAAAATGCAGTTCATGTTTTGATAGGAATTGCATGGAGTCTGTAGACTACTTTGGGTAGTGTGGACATTTTAATGATATTCTTCTCATCTTTCCATTTGTGTTGTGTTCAGTTTCTTTGATTCAGTATCTTACCATTTTCACATTACAGGACTTTCACCTCCTCAGTTAGATTTATTCTTAGGTGTTTCATTCTTTTCAGTACAATTATAAATGGGATTGTTTCCTTAATTTCTCTTTCTGCTGCTTCATTATTAGTTTATAGAAATGCACCAGATTTCTGTGTATTGATTTCATATTCTACAACTTTACTGATTTGTTTTATTTTAATAGTTTTTTTGGTGGAGTCTTTCAGGTTTTCTATATAGAGTGTCATGTCCTCTGCAAATAGTGACAGTTTTACTTCTTCCTTACCAACTTGGATGCCTTGTATTTCTTGTCTGATTGCTGTGGCTGGGAATTCCAGTACTCCGTTGAATAAAAGTGGTGAGAGTGGACATTCTTGTCTTGTACATAATCTCAGAGGAAAAGCTGCCCTCAGTGTTTCACCACTGAATATGATATTAGCTGTGGGGTTTTCATATATGGCCTTTATTATGTTGGAGACATGTTCCCTCTAAACCCACTTTGTTGAGTGTTTTGATCATGAACGGATGTTGTTAATTTGTCACATTCTTTTTTCTGTACCTGTTGACATCATCAGAGGGTTTTTATTCTTCCTCTTGTTAATATGATGATGTATCACATTGATGGGATTGTGAATATTGAACCAACCTGGAATCCTCAGAATAAATCCTCATTGATCATGGTAAAATATCCTTTTGATGTATTGATGAATTCAGTTTGCTAATATTTTGAAGATTTTTGCCTGTGTGTTCATCAGAGATACCGGTCTGTAGTTTTCTTTTTTGGTTGTGTCTTTGTCAACATAATTAGTTAAAGTTGCTGAAGATTCTAGTTTAGGAATGTGCTTAATGAAATTTCCTCTGGACGTACATGTCAATGCATACCCTCCTAACTAGTTTTGAGGCTGCTCTTAATAATATTTAATATAAGGGACACCTGGGTGGCTCAGTTGGTTGCGCTTCTGACTTCGGCTCAGGTCATGATCTCATGGTCTGTGGGTTCGAACCCCAGGTCGGGCTCTGTGCTGACAGCTCAGAGCCTGGAGCCTGCTTTAGATTCGGTGTCTCCCTCTGTCTCTGCCCCTCCCCTGCTCGTGCTCTCTCTCACTCTCTCAAAAATAAACATTAAAAAAATTTTTTTAATATTTAATATAAGTTCAGGAAAGAGATTTTTGATGTATATTACCTGAAAGATCTGAACCAGTTTACAAATTTCACTGAGAGTAGCAAGAGATATCTTTCCCATACTCTTCTTAACATTAGAGTAGAGAATTAGAAAAAAAAAAAAAAAAACTATCCAGTTTTCTGGACAAGTGAACGTTGGTCATATATTTATGAATCAGTTATATTTCTCCTTCTGTGAATTCTCTGTTCATGTCCTTTGCCCGTATCTCCAAAGGGACGTTTGCTTTTTTGTTACTGATTTGCATGAGTGTTTAAAAAAATTTTTTTATTATGTTTATTTATTTTGAGAGAGACTGAGTGTGAGGGAGGGAGGGAGGGGCAGAGAAAGAGGGAGACACAGAATCCAAAGCAGGCTCCAGGCTCTGAGCTGTCAGCACAGAGCCCGACACGGGGCTCATATCCATAAGCTGTGAGATCATGACCTGAGCCAAAGTCAGATGCTTAACCAACTGAGCCACCCAGGGACCCCTGCAGGAGTGTTTTTATTGTAAAATTTCTTTTATTATAAAAATATTGTTAGCTTTTATGTCCTTTGCCTTTGACTTTTATGGTGGGTTTTTTTTTTTTTTTTATGTTTATTTATTTATTTTGTGAGGCGAGTGCACAGGGGAAGGGCAGAGAGAGAGAATCCCAAGCAGGCTCCACCCTGTCTGTGCAGAGCCGAACACAGGGCCCGATCCCACAAACTGTGAGATCGAGACTTGAGCTGAAATGGAGAGTCAGACGCTTCACCGAGTGAGCCACCCAGGCGCCCTCTGTCTGGCGGTTTTTTTTTTTTTGTTTTTTTTTTTTTCAACGTTTTATTTATTTTTGGGACAGAGAGAGAGACAGAGCATGAACGGGGGAGGGGCAGAGAGAGAGGGAGACACAGAATCAGAAACAGGCTCCAGGCTCTGAGCGTCAGCCCAGAGCCTGACGCGGGGCTCGAACTCACGGACCGCGAGATCGTGACCTGGCTGAAGTCGGACGCTTAACCGACTGCGCCACCCAGGCGCCCCTGTCTGGCGGTTTTAAAAGTAAGTCAATATTTAATTTAGGTAGTGAGATCTTTTCCCTGTGGTTTCCATATAGATTCACTAGGAGGCAGGAATGCCTTTAATTATTCCCCCTTCTTGTAGCAGAATGACCTGTTCTGAGTGTCGCCTCTTGGCGCTCCCCTGCCCCGGGGGCCACGGCCGTCTGCTTGCAAAGGCCTCAAGGCTCCACGCGATGTGTCTCTGCCTGCTGTCCAGCCTCACCTCTGTCACTGTCTGTGGAACCCTGTGTTCCGGCATCCCTGGCCTCCCGTCAATTCGTGGAGCCTGCCGAGCTCTTTCCTGCCCCCCGAATTCTGTAGGCGCTGCCCCTTTGCTAGGACCATGTGCTTGTGCTTGTTGAACATACGCGCACACACACAGACAGACACGCACATACACGTGTGCTCACACACATCTCTTGGACCTGACTCCATCTGGTTCAGAGAGGCAGTTCCCGAGAGAGAGCCCCAGACCTGGCTGCTTGGGGTCACCCGGCTTCTCCATTCACCACCTCCGTGTCCTTGGACACGGTCACCTCTTCCTCACCTGTAATGCTACAATCTTCATCGTAATAGTCCTTACTAATCTCAGAGTCCTTGGGAGGAGTACACGGGTGAATTTATGCAAAGTTCTTGGAAATCGACCCCATGCGCAGAAGTGCACATCAGTGGTTCACTGTCATTGTCATTCACCAGTTTTCAGCGCACCCTGCACCTGAGAGAGTGCTGTCCTGTCCAGGTTTTGTCATTCCACTGGGCATTCTCCATCTCCTTATCCCCTTTTCCCCCTTAAGATTATCAGTACACAGCTATTTTTAAAAAATTTTTTTGGAAGTTTATTTTTAAGAGAGAGAGAGAGACAGAGTGCAAGCGGGGGAGGGGCAGAGAGAGAGGGAGACACAGAATCTGAAGCAGGCTCCAGGCTCTGAGCTGTCAGCACAGAGCCTGACGTGGGGCTCGAAGTCACAAACTGCGAGATGATGACCTGAGCCGAAGTTGGATGCTTAACTAGCTGAGCCACCCAGGCGCTCCCAGGCTTTTTTATTCTTCATTAATGTTTGATCTTGACACATTCTCTCTCTCTCTCTCTGTCTCTCTCTCTCTCTGTCTGTCTCTCTGTCTCTCTCTCTGTCTCTCCCCCATCCCCCACAAATAATTTGCATACTTTTTCTGAACAATGTCATGAACGCACTTTCTTATGCACATCAGTGGGCTTCAAAAACACTTGAAGCCTTTGTTTTCTAGCTGGCGGCATGTTAGAGAAATTACTAATTGATCTTTTCCCAGGGCTTTAAACACCAGGTCCTGCTTAGTTTGTGTGAGTCACTGGATGTAATCTTGCAGAGGGCAGGGGTCCGGGCACCCTCAGGAATGTGGTGTCATCTGATAATGACTTCGTTCTCACTGCAAAGGAAGACACAGGGACTTAGAAGCCAGTGGGGCGGGGAAGGAGAAATTCTTCTCCGTCTGTGGGAGTGAACATTAAGCAAAAACGTTTTCACTGGCTGATAGAACACACAGGTTGCTTTCTGGGGAAAGGGGCTCACAGATTGGGGTGCTGTCGGGTTCTAAATTTTTTCACCATTCTGTTGTTCTCTTCTGCCTTTTTTTTTTTTTTTTTTTTTTTGGTCGTGAGAATAGAAATCAGTGTAGGGTGGACTGGGGCAGGGAGCACAGTGAGTCACAGGCCTCTGCCCTTCACACGGGCAGGCCGAAGTGAGCCGCTGACCACCCCGGCCTCTGATCTATGGCACTGCACCCCCCCAGAGAGCCGGAGGGGTTTCTGTAAGTGATGGGGACGCCGGGCTTGTGCAGAATGGCCCCTGCCAGGGTTTTGCACAGTGCCCACCTTATTGCACCAGAAAGGCAAGTTTCATTGCATAAGGGGACAATTTACGGCCATGGGCTTATCTCCTTGTTTTCACTCTTTATGTTTTTCTGGCTCTTAATAAAATGTGAAGTCACAAAGCAATTAAATAGTAGTGTACTTTTCAGGCAGGAGGTGGAGAAAGGCTAACTGGGGGAAAGGCCAACATGATTGACAGAGGCTGACTGGAGATTTACATTAGGAATAACTCGTTCCTCAAAACTTTCTTCATTTCCTGGTGGGAAGTATGGGGTAAATCATCGACCAGGAGGGTAGATGATTAAAAGTGCAGGAGTTATGATTTCTTTTTGACTTTGTAAGTCTCTAAATCTAAACCTTAACGTGGAGTTCTCATTTTAGGAGCTCTCGAGGAAGTGA
The DNA here is from genome assembly GCF_018350155.1 of Leopardus geoffroyi. NCBI lineage: Eukaryota > Metazoa > Chordata > Mammalia > Carnivora > Felidae > Leopardus > Leopardus geoffroyi. The sequence continues at coordinate 10,581,509 of NC_059342.1, read as the reverse complement.
TGGAAACCACTCGGCCAAGGATTGAGGTGAAGCAGAAACACTGTAAAAATCTCTCATTGCTAATAAGCTTGAGCTTGTTTATATTTTATGAAATGTCTTAAGATCCAGTGGAATGAAGTAGAGAATTCACGAGCCTTTTTCTTTTTTTATCCCTTCAACTCAGATCCACAAGGGTAGATATTTTTGGATTTTTAAAAATATCGAATGGGGTTTCATCCATGAGTGTCTAGAGTTTTTAAAATAGCATTAGGAGGGGCACCTGGGTGGCTCAGTCGGTTAAGCGTTTGACTTTGGTTCAGGTCAAGATCTTGCAGTTTGTGGGTTCTAACCCTGTGTCGGTGTCTGTGCTGACAGCTCAGAGCCTGGAGCCTGCTTCGGATTCTGTGTCTCCCTCTCTCTCTCTGCCCCTCCCCCACTCACACTCTGTCTCTCAAAAATAAATAAACATTAAAAAATAGCATTAGTAATATTTAATCATGACATTTAAACTGAGCAAGAATGTGGACAATTGAACATAAAAATATGGAAGGGCACCTGGGTGGCTCAGTGGACTAAGCGTCCGACTTCGGCTCAGGTCATGATGTTACAGTTCGTGAGTTCGAGCCCCACGTGGGGCTCTGTGCTGACAGCTCAGAGCCTGGAGCCTGCTTCGGATTCTGTGTTTCCCTCTCTCTCTGCCTCTACCCTGCTCATACTCTGTCTGTCTCTCTCTCTCTCTAAAATAAATAAACATTACAAATAAAAAAAGCATGGAGAGTTGAGACCCCCTGTGCCTTTATCTCAGCATCCTCCAACATATAAAAGAAACTCTTGATTTAGCCACTTTTCATTGCTGATAACCTCTTTATTCTATTTTTTTTTCTTTTTTTTTCTTTTTATTTTTTTAACATTTATTTATTTTGAGACAGAGACAGAACATGAGCAGGGGAGAGAGAACATGCTCATCCGAAACATGAGCAGTCAGAGAGAGAGGGAGACACAGAATCCGAAACAGGCTCCAGGCTCTGAGCTGTCAGCCCAGAGCCTGACGCGGGGCTCGAACTCACGGACCGCGAGATCGTGACCTGGCTGAAGTCGGATGCTTAACCAACTGCGCCACCCAGGCGCCCCAATAACCTCTTTATTCTAATCAAGAGACTGGACAAGTAAAGGTACATGAGTTGAAGTTGTCCTTCTTTCTTATTCTTGAAGCATTTTGACTTTAAGGAGTTTTGAAAGCTGCTTCTTGATCCGAAGTCCTCTTGTTTCCTCATAACCCCACTGAAATGGCCAAAGAAAATAGCTTAAATTAAAATGCAGTCCTCGGTCCCTGGTGAGAGAAAGAGTAATTTGACTCAGAGTTAATTTCTCTGACCCAGAAAATGAGGGGCTGAAGGGCCAGTGCTTTTTCTGGTGTGAATTCATCTTGCCGGGAGAGCACTCGGAAGGGGAGACTTCTTGCCTTCTCTGGAGCACCCCTGTCCCATCCCTCCCCCCACCCTCCCCCCACCCCGCATCACCACCTCAAAAAGCACTGGAGCCATCCCGTTTCCGTTGAGGGTGGGTCTCCTGATAGAGGACTCCCAGGAAGGTTTGTACGGAGGGAACGGGAGAGTGTTCATTTCTAGACCTCGGTAAAAGGGTAACACGCGGCTTTTCTCGCAGCTCACTACACCTGTTCCAAGTCCCTGCCCAGGGTCCTGTGTGTGGATGGTGGAGCACCAAGTTCATTTCCTGTCCCTGTAAATAGAGGAGGGAGTGAGACCTCTTTGGATGTCCGTATCTGACCTCTCGGCTCTTGGGGGTGGGGAAGAGCTAATTGTCAGTCACTGGGTCATTTTGCCACCCCAGGGCCGGTGCTCCTTAACAGCCGCTGGTTTGTATGTGTCGTTGCCCCGGCAACAGTCCTTTATCCATCCAGAGTGTGGCAGGGGTGGGTGTCTGGATGCAGAAAACGCCCATCTGCCCTGGTGCCGCTCATTCTTCCAGGGAAAGGTAACTCACTGGGGAATTAGTGTTTGGGTCTTAGCTGTGTATTATTTCTTTTCAACTGTATTTGTTTTTAATGACTTCAAATGCTCATAACAGAGAAGTGGATCATTTAAAAATGAACAGGGGCACCTGGGTGGCTCAGTCGGTTGAGCGTCCTACTCTTGGTTTCGGCTCAGGTCGTGATCTTCACGGTTCGTGAGTTTGAGCCCCGCATCAGGCTGTGTGCTGACAGCTCGGAGCCTCCTTGGAATTCTGTCTCTTCCTGCCTCTTTGCTCCTCCCCTTCTCTTGCACTCTCCCTCTCTCTCAAATAAACTTTAAAAAATGAAAATAAAGAATAAAAACGAGCAGTTCAGTGGCATTTTAGTACGTTCAGAGTGTTGCATCGCTGTCTTCTCTAGTTTCAAAACATTTTATTGCCCCAAGAAGAGACCCTGTACCCATTAACTGGCCTCCCTCAGCCTCTGGCGAGCATTCCTCTGCTTTGTCTTTGAATTGACGGATTCTGGATATGTCCTATAAATGGAATCCTAGAATATGTGACCTTTTGTGTCTGGCTTCTCTCACGTAGCATGTTTTCAAGGCTCATCCATGCTGTACCGTGTGGCTGAATAGTATTCTCTTCTATGGACGTGCCACAATTTTTGTCAATTCATTCACCTGGTGGACATTTGGGTTTTTTCCAGCTTTTGATGCCTGTGAATAATGTTGCTGTGAACACGGGTATATAAGCATTTGGGTCCCCATTTTCAGTCCTTTGGTGGAATTGCTGGGTCATAGGCAAATGCTTTTTGACTTTTTTGGGAAACCGTCAAACTGTTTTTCCCCAGAAACTGAACCATTTACATTCCCACCAACAGTGCATAACTTTAAGTTGTTTCACTTCCTTGCCAACACGTGCTGTTTCTCCTTCTTTTTCTTTAGCCATCCTTGTGATTAGGAAGTCGCACTTCATTGTGGTTGTGATTTTCATTTCCCCAATGACAAATGACATTGGTCAACTTTTCGTGTACTTACTGACCATTTGTGTATCTTCTTTGGAAAAAATGTCCATTTCTCCTTCCCATCCCCCAGTGGGATCCTTGGGCCATTTTTAATTTGGTCTGTCTTTAAAATAAATGGGGTTGTCTTTTTGTTGTTGAGCTGTAAGAGTTCTTTATATATCCTGGATGCTAGACCCTTCTCGGATACATGATTTGCAGGTACTTTCTTCTGTTCTTTTCTTTGTACTCTCTTGGTGATGTCCTTTGGACACCCACAAGTTTTTATATCCTGATGAAGTTCAAGTTATTTATTTTTTCTTTGGTTGCTCATGCTGACTTCCTGATCCCTATATTTTCTTCTACGAATTTTATGTTTTTCTCTTTAAATTTAGTCTATTAATCCATTTTGATTTAATTTTCATAAGGTGAGAGGTCAGGGTCCAACTTGATTCTCTTGTATGTGGGTATCTAGTTGTTCCATTTATTGAAAGGATTCTCTATCCCCGATTGAGTGGCCTTTTCACACTTTAAAAAAAAAAAAAATGAATTGGTCACGTCGGGTTTATTTTTGGACCCCTTAGGTTTTTTTCCATTAGTCTGTGTGTCTATCCTTGTGTCCATTTATACTGTTATGGTTACTGTAGCTTGTAGTAAGTTTTGAAATTGGAAAATGTGAATCTTCCGACTTTTTTCTTTTCAACATCGCTTTGAATAGTCAGGGCCCCTTGTAGTTCCATATGAACTTAAAGATCAACTTTTCTATTTTTGCAAAAAAAGAAAAAAAAAGAAGAAGAAGAAATAGGCTATTGGAATTTTGATAGAGATTGCACAGAATCTGTAGATGATTTTTCATAGTATTGTCATCTTGACAATATTAAGTTTTCCAATTCGTGAACACATGATGTCTTGCCATTTAGTTATATCTGTCCTAACTTATTTCAGCATTGGTATATAGTTTCAGGGTACAAGTGTTTTGCCTCCATTAAATTTATTCTTAGGTATTTTATTCTTTGGGCGCAGCTGCAAATGAAATTGTCTCTTTGATTTCCTTTTCAGATTGTCTCTTCCTGGTATATAGAAACACAGCTGCCTATATGTTATTTTTATTTAGCAAAGATTTAATGTTAAAAAAAATCTCTTCTGGTTCTTTTCTTTTTTTTTTTTTTTTTTTAATTTTTTTTTTTTCAACGTTTATTTATTTTTGGGACAGAGAGAGACAGAGCATGAACGGGGGAGGGGCAGAGAGAGAGGGAGACACAGAATCGGAAACAGGCTCCGGGTTCTGAGCCATCAGCCCAGAGCCGGACGCGGGGCTCGAACTCACGGACCGTGAGATCGTGACCTGGCCGAAGTCGGACGCTTAACCGACTGCGCCACCCAGGCGCCCCTCTTCTGGTTCTTTTAAAAATGAAGTAAGAACCCCAGTATCCCCCTATATATTCCTGTTTAGTTTGATGGACATCCTTCCATATATTTTCTGTACATATACATGCAAATAAACTTTGTTCCTTTGAGTAGACTCATAATATACTTTGCCTCCATTTGAACTTAAATATAGATGATGAATATCTTTCTATGTCACTACATCTAGATTTACATTTTTCCTTTCAAATGCCGCAGAGTATCCTGTTGTACAGATGTTCTGTACTTTAAGAGTGTTCTTGTAATTTTTTTTAATGTTTGTTCATTTTTGAGAGAGACATAGCACGAGCAGGGGAGGGGCAGAGAGAGAGAGGGAGATAGAGAATCTGAAGCAGGTTCCAGGCTCCGAGCTGTCAGCGCAGAGCCTGATGTGGGGCTCTAACCCACAAACCGTGAGATCATGACCTGAGCCAAAGTCAGACGTTTAGCCTGCCGAGCCACCCAGGTACCCCAAGAAGGTTCTTTTAATGAACATTTGGTGCGATGTCAGTGTGACGTCAGCAGATGGTGTGATGTTTTCTATTATAAACAATGTAGCAATTAAGTCTTGTGCCTGTATCCATGCATACTAATGTGAGTATGTCTTGAAGGTAGTTTCCCATAAGTAGAATTGCTGAAGCAAAAAATAGGCGCATAGTATCTTTTGGTGGACAGGGAGAGATTTTGTTTTTATAGTGTTTATTATGGGCATAGATGCCACCTACTCTTATCTAAGAACATCACAGTGAGTAAATGCTTGGAGAAAAATGTAAAAATGAGGGTGCGTCTAACCGTTCTTCTTTCTAGCGCTACCTGGTAACCTATCATCTAAATAAAATGTAAATAATAAAATCCTTTTGGGTATGAGCTATGTAAACAAGGTGTTTTTAAATGCGCTGTTAGCCCAGCTTAATGTTGTTAGGGAAGAAAGCAACTGGTAGCACATACGTGCCTTCTGGGCTTTTCTCTCTCCTGCCTGCTGTACACCTCACCCCCCTCCTAATCTATCTTTCATTATCCACACCCCTCCCCCCAGTTGCTGGCAATCACTCCAAAAGTTCTTTGGCTTGGTAACAGATACTGTGAACACCCAATGTTCTCTTTTCTGGCACTGTCCAAGAAAGACCAGCTTGAGAATTTGCTCACATGTTCCGAAGGTAGAGACTTTGTTTTGTTCAAGTCTAACTGGAAAGTTTAGCTGAACCCCAGAAGGCAGACCATATCCATTTTGGGGTAGGGTCACCTGTTCTTCGGTGTCTGAGTCTCCCGTCTTACACCTTCCTGTGCTTTGCTGTGGTTGACTAAGAAAAGCAGAGGAAGATGCTTCTGTAAAAGCCGCAAAGAAAAAGAAGTCAAATAGGGGCACCTGGGTGGTCCAGTCGGTTCGGCATCTGACTCGGCTCAGGTCGTGATCTCGCGGTTTGAGGGTTCGAGCCCCACATCGGGCTCTGTGCTGACAGCTCAGAGCCTGGAGCCTGCTTCGGGTTCTGTGTCTCCCTCTCTCTCTCTGCCCCTCCCCTACTCGTGCTCTGTCTCTCTCTCTCTCTCTCTCTCAAAAATAAAATAAACATTAAAAATTTTTTTAGACAAAGGAAGTCAAATGAAGTGAGGAATAAGAGTAACCTCAGTTGCTTTCCTTTTCCATCTGTTATTCAAAAAGGTTTTATTTTGAAATAATTTTAGACTTGGAGAAAAGTTGCAAAGTTAGTACAGAGTTCACGTGTGCCCTTCAGCCAGCTTCTTTGAATGTATGACTAGAATGTATGATGACAATCAGGACTTCTAAGTTGTTACCCTACTTGTAGCTATGCTATAGGCTTTGTCAGCTTCCCACCCAGTTTTCTACTCCTATCCTGTTTCTTTTCTAGGATTCAGTCCAGGATCCACATTGGATTTAGTTGTTTTACCTCCTTAGATTTCTACAGTTCGCCAGTCTTACCCTGTTTTTCATGATCTTGGTATTTTTGAACAGTACTGGTCATTATTATTATTATTTTAATGCTTATTTTGGAAGGAGAGAGGAACAGAGAGCAAGCAGGGGAGAGGCAGAGAGAGAGAGAGAGAGAGGGAGACACAGAATCCAAAGCAGGTTCCAGTCTCAAAGCTGTCAGCACAGAGCCTGACACAGGGCTCGAACTCACGAACCGTGACATCATGACCTGAGCCGAAGTCAGACGCTTGACTTACTGAGCCACCCAAGAGCCCCCGGTCAGTTATTTTGTTGAACGAAATTTCCTAAATTTGGGGGTTTTCTGATGTTTTCTAATATTTGCTTGTGAGGCTATGCATTTTGGGGAAGAAGATGCACACAAGTGATGATGCTTCCTTTCCAGTGAGTGGTTGCTTGGTGTCCCTTTTCCTTATTGGTGGTGATGATAATCTTGACCACTTGATTCAGGTGTCTTCTGGGTTTCTCCATTCTAAAGTTGCTGTTGTAATTGGTAAATTAGTCTTTTTGTAAGTAATAAACACCTTGGGGGTCAGCTCCTTTAAGACTGTGCAAAGGCCTTGCTTCTCCTCAAGCTTCCTGTCACTGACTTTAGCATCCATCGTAGATCCTGAGTGGGACCTTAACTGACTGAGCCACCCAGGCACCCCTCTTTCATCTGTTTTAAAATGAGCTCTTCCCTCGTGAGCACGGTTGTGGTTGTGGCAGGCCTGAAACCTGATTTTGACTCCGCTGGGCAGTTAATCATTTCGGTGTCAAATCATTTTGACCAGATCATTTAATGGTGGGTCGTTAAAATCACTGCACATAGAGACCTGTAGACAAGTAGGGATTTTGCCTATAAATCGAACAGGTTAACTTTTTTTGTGGAAAAACATGCTAACATTGAAAGGCCGGTGTTAGTGTCCTAACATTCCTAACATTCCTCAAATAATCTCTCAAGGATTTTGGACTCTCACTTTTAGCCCATGCCATATTTTAAGGTTAATATGAATAACTTTTGGTCCTTCTGTTAATTATAGAGAGTAAATGCTACTTAATGTATTCTTATTAATGAGTGTTTTCCTCAATGTCTAAGTGCAGATTGATCGTCCTATAATAAGTTATTTTTGCATACACGTTATGTGGCACAAAACTTTTGATAAGTTAGTTATGTCCTTATAATGTTATTTATGAAATCTTATAGTCAGAAGCCATTGGTAAAATATCTTTATTATTCACGAGCTTCGAGGGCCTCTTTTCCTTGGAGAGCCAGTATACTTTCTTGGCTGCTTTTAATTCTTTCAAAATAGAGCTCGCCTAGATGAGATTCCAGAGTGACTCTTGTTTTCCTCTGTAATTTTTCATATTTCTGTGACCACATCCCAGCTCTTGTGGCCAGCAGTGTCTGTGAAAACAAAGCATGAAGTCAAAGCACATTCCACAGGTGATTGGTGGGATTATAATAGTTACAAAGTGTATTCATCTCCAGCGATAAGGATCTGCCTGAGCATTTTGCTCTAGTTCAAAGCTTATTCTGGGGTCTTACCACCTGTTTCTTGTATGTATGTTCCTCTTTCGAAATAGAGATGGAAGAAGAGTGGCTGTATATCAGAATTTAAGAAGGTCATTCTTTTTCAAGGGCTTTTGCCTTTCGACTTGGACCTTTTGTAAGAAATTTCTGTATTCTTCTCACCCCTGATACCCTTGAATTTGGGAGTGGGGTTAGGTGCGATTTGGTACAAACCCCAGCTGGCCAGTTAAAGCCCAGTGTGGTAATGTTTTGAAAATATGCCTGGCTGACTCTGATGTCTAAATGTGCAGATTATCTTTGCAGCAATAAGATATCTTGAAGAGCTTCAAGTAGTTTTGATAACTAATCATTACATTCTTCAGCCAGAACATTTTGCTAAGAATAGCTCATGTGCCTTGCATCCAGTTTGTTTGTTTGTTTGTTTGTTTGTTTATTAAAAATATTTTTTAATGTTTATTTTTGAGAGAGAGAGAGAACAAGCGGGGGAGGGGCAGAGAGAGAAGGAGACATAGAATCAGAAGCAGAGGCTCCAGGCTTCGAGCTGTCAGCACAGAGCCCGACATGGGGCTCAAACTCACAAACTGTGAGATCATGACCTGAGCAGAAGTCAGATGCTTAACGGACCCAGCCACCCGGGCGCCCTTGTTTTGCATCCAGTTGAAAGGTTAGGAGCGTAAAGTAACTGTAGCCCTAGTTGTGTGGAGAGACGCCACATTCACATGTGGTATTTCTTTACTCTTTATAGTTGCTGCATTAATCGTCTTTACCTTTCCCTCATTCTAGAACAGGAATATTTTACCTACCATATTAATAATTTTTCTGTGTCCTACTATTGATTAAAATAAAAAGTGGACTAAACTTTCTCTTTTAAAAATTCCACCTTATTTTGCTTAATTTTTCTTTTCTTTTCTTTTTTTTTTTATTCATTAAGTCATGGTTGAGGTGAGCAGCGTGTCACTGGCCCTTTGAGTTTCGCAAAAAGCTTTCTCCTATAGGATCTTGACTTTCAGGTACCAATTCATAGATGCTCTAGTGCCTAGAGTAACAGAGGTAACATTCAAAGCACGAAACATGTTCTCTGGTTCTTGATTCCCTCTCTTCCCTGGAGACATGGGGAATATTAATAGTGATGTCAGTCATTCATAACCATTTATTGAACCAGCACTGTGTGCCAGGCAGTGTGGGGGATAGTTTTCAAATAGCATCTCATTTGCTCTTACTAGAAACCTCCCAGTATTTCAGAAACAGAACCCAGTGCTTGAAACATGAAATGGCTCATCCAGGATTACATAGTGAGTAGACCCGAGAACGGCTTGGATTATTGTCTCAGGTCACTGCTCATCCCACACAGCATTCTGTGACTGTCCTCATGTCGCTAAAGAGGAGAATGCCTTCAGGGTTGCCATTTGCTCAAAGCATTCTTAATTTTTTTAATGTTTGTTTATTTTCGAGAGAGAGAGAGCGAGCTCGTGCAAACGAGCAGGAGAGGGGCAGAGAGAGAGGGAGACACAGAATCCGAAGCGGGCTCCAGGCTCTGAGCTGTCAGCACAGAGCCCGATGCGGGACTTGAACCCACAAAGTATGAGATCATGACGTGAGCCCAAGTCCGACACTCATCAGACTGAGCTACCCACGTGCCCCTCGAAGTCTCTTTAAATTTTGAAAACATTTCAGATGATTTTGAAAAAAATGACTTTTAAGGTTAGTTTTTTGGGGGTTCAGCTATTGTCACACCTTTAGTTTCTGGACATAAAATTCGAGATAGGAGGAGAGGAAATTGCTCCCAGATGGTGCCATCATGCCTTTTCTTGAAGCTGAATACAACTTCTCTCTTAGGCTTTCTTGCTTTACTGTGAGTAGAAGCTTGAGGCTTTGGGCTCGTGGAGTACATTTAACAGCAGAAAAGATAAGCCCTTAAACACTAAACTTCACAGGGTATAGACCTTGGGGGTGAGTCGCTGGAAGCTGCCTTGACCTTTCGTGCAGGTGCTCCCACTTCAGCCACACCCGGCAACAGTGTGTGGAGTTTGGATTCAGGAAGCCTGGCAGATAGTGCAAGTGGGATCTTAGCTGGAAGAAATAAAAAGCCCTAACTTGAACCTCCCTTGTATCTACCCTTCCTACATCTCTAAGATGTGAGCTTGTGATTATACTGGGCTCATGATGAGATCATCCTTGGAAGAAGGAAGTCCTGAGAAAGGAGGAGGGTGGATTTTCATCCAGCAGGTAATTAAAAACCTGCTTTACAAGTTCAGGAAAAGTTGGGGTCATAGGTGTTGGGCTTAGGATGTATTAGGGTTTTGCTGGGTAACGAATGGATGATTTGGGGCTTCAAGGAGCTATCCAGCTTCTGTAGTCTGAAAGTTCCCTTCTTAGGCTAAAAAGAGACACGGTGGAAATTATAAACACAGCAATCACAGATAACTTGAGCACTAAAAGACACCATTTGGCTATTGGGTTTGAGTATAAAGTAACCATGTGGCTTTCGTGTGAGTGATGGCTTAGACGACGTGACAGAAAACTGTCAGCGTTCTCTATTTAACGTGCATGCCTCCGAAGTGGGTAACGGGGCCACTCACAACTGACGTTTTGTTACTCTGTTATTCTAACCACTGAAGAAAAGGCTGTGATGGTAAGAAGCAGTAAGGTCCTGGTCTCTTTTGTTGCTGATGGGAAGTTATTTTGTTACCACCTTGTCTCTTAAATCACACTTCAGGAAGTGACTAGAAATTGCGGGAGAAAGATGGTTATAATGATATATGCACCATGTGCAGACTCTTAAAATTTTGGGGGGGTGGGGATTGGCATAAGTAGAAAACACTGGAGTGAGCTTTCCTGAAGTCAGAGGCATTCTGACATGGGAGACCTCTTGTCACTAGTATTTCCTTCCTCCCTTCCTTCCTTCCTTCTTTCATTCATTCACTCACTCACAGTGTATTTATTTTGAGAGAGACAGAGACAGTGTGAGCAGGGGAGGGACAGAGAGAGGGGGAAAGGGAAGCCCAAGAAGCAGGCTCCACACTATTAGCACAGAACTCAATGTGGGGCTCAAACCCGCAAACCACGAGATCACGATCTGAGTCAAAACCAAGATCCGGACGCTCAGCCCACTGAGCCACCCAGGTGTCCCAGAATTTCCTTGTTTGAGCACATTTGGGTGCCCTGACCCCGGTGCAGTGAGACATCCCCGTGTTGGTGGAAGGAGACTGGATTGTGCTCCTTTCCCCATGCAGGGACAGGGGGAGGGGGCCCAGAGAATGGGCACTTGTGGAATGACAGAGACCACTTTCCCTCCACCCTCTTGTGGCTCTCATCCCTGTTTCTTTGACTTGACCTCTCATTCCTATTTACTAAATCCACTCCTTTTCACAAATCCAGGGTCACAGAGGTCAGCTTTGAGCGTAAGGCTTTCTGGATGGTTTGACTTGGTTTCAGAAAGGGTGTGTTTCACCAGGTACGAACAGCTAGTAAAGCTTCTCTAAGCCTGTTTTCACGAATTGGGACTAAAACAGCAATGTTACATTAGCGTGAAGAAGGTTCCCAGGCATTGGGAGTGCTATTTGATGATGTCTAACGTAGTAAGGCTCTTTTGGCGACATATTTAACGCTGGAGAATTTAAGATGTCATGTGATACTATGAATGTAGGTTAAAAATGCTACTTCTTGTCAAGTTTACTTATTTAACTTCAAATTGCCTTGTAAAGGTGCATCCAGACATTTTTAGAATTGGAGGCATGGTTCATATTCTGTTTGTGTATTTTTTTTTTCTATAAAGTATTGTATGATCTGAACATTTCCAGAAACGGGCAGAAGTCATCTAGCTGTCGTCTTTATGAGGAACATAATACCCCGTTGTGTTGATGCACCGTGGTTCTTGCGAAGCTGTCCCCTGATGTTGGGTGTTCAGTCTGTTTCTAGTTTTCTGTCTTATAAATACGAAGGGATGTATAGAAAGGGCCGTTCTTGCTATGGTAATCATGGCGTGTCTGCCCAGTCTGTGCCCAATATGACATCAGACACTTTGGCAAGTGAAACAAAGACCAGTGGGGCACAGGGAGCTGTAGGAGATGAGAGGCGTGAGGGATGCTTTCTGTCCAGTGTGATCAAGGAAGGCTGCATGGAAGGAGGGACATTTGATCCTGGGTCTTGAACAACAGGCAGTAGTGAGAATGGTCATTCTAGGGAGATTGAACTCCCCAGTAGCAGGGAGAGCAATTTCAGAGTGTTAGGGCAGAAGTGTGTTGGATCCATCTGCTAGAGTCCAAAATACATTTCACTAGAAAATACTCAGTTACACGTATGTGTCCTAACATGTTTTGGAAAAAAGTATATATTACTATTTTTTTTTTATATAGGAAAGTAGGTCGCTAGAGGCTTAACTCCTATTTGCCGATCACTTTTTGATCTTCCCTAATGGCGATTCCGTAGACCAGTCATAGGAGGGCGTCTTAATATCTGATTTCCAGGTGAGGAAAGGGAGGCACTGAAGTGTGCTCTTCCCCACAAAATACAGGAAGCCATCAACAGATATACAAGCGAACTGCAGCTCTTTGATTTATTCATGCTTAGACCAAGCATCTTGGCCGAAGACGTTAAGTGCTAGATGGGCCATTAATGGAACAAAAGCTGGAGGTAGGGGGAGAGACCAGATAATGCATACCTGGGAATGCCAGGCCATAGGAAAACTCTGGAGTTTAAAAAAAAAAAAAAAAAAAAAGAAGGGATCAGATTTGCCAAGGAAGTGAATGGGATGGTACGGTGATGGTGTAGTGATGGTGATGGTGAGCATAGTGACAGGGGAAAGGAAAGGATGGAAAAGGAGTCTCGCTGGTGGCCACCTCTCCCTTAGTGCTTTGAAATATGGGGAAACGAGCTCTCTTACTCAAGAGAGCCGCTGTGCCCAGAACGGTTTGGTGAGTGGGTGAATTCCTGGTGGGAGTGATTTTATTATGGGGTAGGCAGTGACTAGGATGAGAGAGCAGTGGTAAGGAGATCAACTTGTCTCCATGCCCCAGATGACACTTGGGGCAGCACCAGGTCTGTCTGTGCTACATGGCCCTGTGTCCTCGCACCCTTCCTGTAAAGCGGGTGCTCGTTAAACCAGCTTTCCCATGTGCTGGATTCCAGCTCTGGCTTTTACCACTCAGCCGGTTTTATCAAACTAGCACGAGTGTGTTTTCCTCTTGAAAAGACCAGAATGGGAGGGAAAAAAAACCCTCGTTGCTTCCCCCCACCCCCCACATATGTCATATTGAATCTCATATGAGGAATGTTTAATTGAAATATGTTTGAATGGATTTACACACGTTGTCTAAAAAGTTTGAAAAGTAAAAATGTCAGAGGCAAAAAGTAAGTTACTGCTTTCATGTGACCACTGCAGCTGGAAAGGAGAACCAGAATTAGTCAGGGCTTAATGTCTGTTCGTTGAACTCAGCACATGTATGTCGAGCACCTGCTCTCGCGGTGTTGATGTTCTGGTGGATTCGGACGACCTACAACCTGCTTTTGCGTGGTTTTAGAAACTTCAAAAGAAATGAGGGAAATGCGGTGGTTCGCTCCTATTTTCGTTTTGGAACGTTTTATGCCCACGGAACACTTGGGGGCTACCACCTACGTTCCAATTTTATGAGTTTTCCTGGGTCATCCTCTAAAACTGCCTCTTGGACTGGTCGTTCATGAATGAACGACACCCTCTTTCGCCTTCCTTAATTCCTCTGCGTGCTGTTGGGTCATTCGGAATGGCACTGAGGGTTACATCTGGCATTTCATAATCCATGTGAAGACAGATGGCTAAGCACTCAACACAGGCTCGATTGGGTACCTCTCTCCTGGGCTTGTTGGTTCTTGTGCAGATTCCTGCTTCCACCCAGTTCCAAGGCCAGCTGCACATACCTGCCTCACCCCCGTCCAGGAGGCCAGCCTTGTTGTCTTCACCCAGCCCAGAAGCAGGGTTCTGGAAAATTGTGCTGTAAGAACCTCCATAAACTTCTTGTTCTCCTTGTTCTCCCAACTTAGAGGGCAGGAACAGAATGTCACGGTAGGGGTTTCAAGGATCTTTAGGCCAAGAAGCAGCACTGAAACGGGCGTAGGGTTGAAATGAGGCTGATCTCTAGAAAACACCAGGAAAACCCTCTTTCACGTTCTTGCCGCCCTCTCCGGCTTGTGTGTATGCCACATTTGTTTTCCCTCTGGAAACCTGTGTTTGTGTCTGGGTATGTGTGCTCGTAACTTATTCACTACCATGGAACCTTTGAAGGCGAGAGCATAAACTTTCAGGATTGTCACATGAGTGGCTTTATTTGATGGTTATCTTGTGACCGTGGAACAATTTTCCTTTATTAATATGTACGTATTCTCTTCAAGACGTAAAAGAAATACCTTTGTTGACCCATGTTACATGTAGAAAAATGTCATTGTTTCCAAGCACAAGAGATCAGGAAGGTCAGCGTGAGACCGTGTGCATGAGGGCACCATCAAGACGGTTGACGTGAATGAGGCGGGCTCTGTCTGCAAGTGTCTCCTTCAGGACTAGGACATCACCCAGGCCGACTGGGTCCTCTGTCTTGGTTCAAGCCAAAGGGGTAAACAGACATGATAAATAATTCACAAAAGGTTATCAGTCTTTAGGGTGTGGCTGTTGAACCACACCCGAGAAGCTCCCTAGATGAAGCCAACTCGTCAAGTTACTCAAGGGCCTCCACCCCAGTTGATGGCCCAGATTGTCTCCAAGGGAGTGAACTGCACTGGTGTTAAGATGTTCAGTGGGATAATGGATGCATTCATACCCTTCGCTTCAGTTCAGCGTTTTCTTGGATGGAACCATGGGAAAGAACACATGAGCACACACTCACGCTTCTTGTTAGCTTTCTGGGTCATGGCTGGCCTCCTGCTGTCCTTGCCCAGCTACCTTTCGTGACCTGAGCCTTTTTAAGATGGTTGAAAATGCTTATGTTCTGAAAACCCAAAGGGAAGAAAACTTGACTCCTACCCCTTCAGAAAGTTGGCCGCAACACTGAATTAAAATTTAAAAAATGTACTGTCCATACATACAGCATTTGGTCTTGACCAGAGGAAATTCACCATGTTATTAAACTGATAATTAGGGTGGTGTTATGATGCCACTGCAGTGTTTTAATTTGGGAAGTACTTTGATAAGTTTATGGCTTATGCATTTTAGGGGTGTGTTTGTGAATCCTTGCCATCTCAAGTCCATTTTACTTTTTATTTTTTTTTAACTTTTTTTAATGTTTTTATTTGTTTTTGAGAGAGACAGAGACAGAGCATGAACAGGGGAGGGGCAGAGAGACAGGGAGGCACAGAATCTGAAGCAGGCTCCAGGCTCTGAGCCGTCAGCACGGACCCTGACGTGGGGCTCGAACTCACGAACCGTGAGATCATGACCTGAGCTGAAGTCGGCCGCTCAACTGACTGAGCCACCCAGGTGCCCCTCAAGTCCATTTTAAAGAGATTGAGTAGATATTGATGCTGCTGCCATTTTTGTCTTTTAACCCATTGGTGGTACTTTCATTTCTTTTAGTAGACTCCCGTAAAATTTAGGAAAGCTTATAAATTCCACTTGGGTTAACTCTAAATAAAGGAGAAGTAGGTCCATATCTTAGTTTGGAATCGGGGCAAAGTTAATTTTCCTCAAACTCCTGGTTAGCAAGTATTTTGTATTTATTTGTTAAAACCAACAAGATATTTTCAAATTACTTAGAGGTTTTGTCTCTCATGTAAACATGTTTTCATCTTACGTGTTTTAGTTTTCATTTTATTTATGTGGCATATTTCGAATTCTCCTTTTACTTAAGGTGCCCCAGTTTACCGACTCTTTGACAAAGCCTCTACAGTAATAATAAATAATGTTGAATCACAATAATGTGCTATAATTTGTGAACCATCTTCCTAATGTTAAAAATGTTAATTATGTCTAATTCTTTGATACTTCAGACACCATGACAGTAAAACCTTATTTCCTTGGGATAAATTCACAGAAATAACTAGGTCAAAAGTACGAACGTGATTTGAATTAGTTAAGGTGTTTATAATTATCCAAAGACGGTTTCTAGATTATAAAAGCAGTTACAGGATCACCCTAATAAGGTAGAATGGTAGAGACGTGTATAAAGTTAAGATGCTTCCAAAGGGAGCCACGGTGAGCCCTTAAGCAAAGGTTATGCGCGGCGAGAAAAGATGGTCCTGATGAGTGGAATGATCAAGAAGTGGTGACCGTAGGAGGTATTTAAAAACTAAAGTACCGGTTTGTCCGGTTTCAGAAACGGAATCCAGGCACTTCGCTCTTCAGAGATGTTACCCATTGTTGGTTTTCTGTAGCTGCTGGTTGGACACAGTGCAGTTTCCTGTATTAGTGGTGTTGATGCCCACTTGACTGTGTTCAAGAGGTGGCTGGAGGCAGCAGGCCCCAGCGCTCCTGGGTGTAAGGGCCATTGAAGAATCCCTTCAGATAAGAGAGGAATTGGATACCCAAGGCCCAAGAGCACTGACCGGACAGAAAGCTGGGGGGTGGGCGTGGGGGGGAGCAGTTCAGTTGTGTTTAGGGAAGAACACGCTCCTGGCTACACGTCCGTGACCCGGGGGGTCTTTGACGTTTGATTGCATCTTCTGGACCCATAGGTAGAAATCACGTTTGACGTCTTTTCCACCTTTCTAGGAAATGTGGCTGAGCAAAGGGAAAGAAACCAATGTATAAGACTGCTTTTTACAACTGTGTTCATTTCCTCTGTCTGCTTACAGGAGAATAGTACCGTGGTGTTCTCCCATTTGTTTTTCTTCCTTTTTCTCTTTGTTGAATTGTTTTGGATCTTTTGCCTTTGAAAGGAGGTATCTTCCGTGTCCTGTATGTGTTTGCTTACTTTGCTACCCTGGCCTGAGTATAAGTAGGTTACTGCCACTCTGTCCCCCAGCCCTGTCTCCATCCCCACACCTGAAGGGAAGGTTGGCCTGACATGTGTGGTGGTTTTTTGGCCTTTGGAGATGTTGGCTGTCAGTCCCCAGAGTTTGATTTGCTAGCACTGGGCCCAGTCCACAGCTTTCTACCTGTAAAAACAGTAGGTAAACTAGAGAATCTTTTAGTAAGACAGCTGTCACTGAACCAAGTCCTGCTTCCTGGGCCGGCTTCCTCACCCCCTCTGCCTTAGTTTCCAACTTGTAAAACTGGGTGTCTGGACTTACCTTCCAGATTCTATCTAGGACACAGAGAGGAGGAGGTGGGGGCTTCAGGTGATGACTAAAATTGGAATAAAAGCCATGAGATGTTGTGTCCTCTGTCCTCAGCCTGCACAGAGGCTGAATTGCAAACAGAAGCCACGAAAAAAGTTCTTCCCTTCAGCTTTTAATGAAAGAGAGTGTCTATCTCATCAGATAGAAGTCAAGTCTCAAATTTAGAACCTTGGGTACTGATTCACTGACCTTCAGATTCCCTTTCCGAGGCATTTTTGATAGTTTATCTTCGCAGTAATTTTTCATTTATCCCCATCATCTTTACCATCTAACTTGGTGTGCACCTGTCCATAGAAAACTACGATGTTGGAAAATAACACCTGCCTTTATTTGTATAACAAACACACATATTGCCTATACTACCTCCCACCCCCACCCCCCACCCCCCTACGCTCTGCTTTGCTAACAGGATATCAGGCGTTGTGTTGTGCTTTGGGCAGTTCTCGAGAAAATACACCGCCAAATACACCGCCAGATGTTGTAACTCTTGGGTGTAGGATGGAGAATGTAATTTTTACAGTCTGTGTTGTTGTTGGTTTGGTTTGTTTGTATGGTTTTTTTACAAGCCAATTATTAGAAATAAGAAAGGGAATTTCAGTACCAAGTCTGAGATGTCCCAGTGATGAACGCTCACGGGGCATCAGTGTGGAGGCAACAGCGTTGGAATGCAGTTCAGCAGCACGTAGGCCAGAGTTGGAGATAAGCACGGTACACGCCTGGGTGGTGATAAGCTAGCCAGTCCCTCCAATGTGGTTCTTGAGAGAGGAGGGAAAGCCTTTGGGATTGGGGATTATCTTCATGCACATTGCTGTAACAGTTTCTATTCTGCCTCCCAACAAGCTTTTGCATTTAAAACTAAACAAAAACCCTTTCATATAAACGCTGTAAGTTGGAATACATAGACCATTTACTTAGGGAAGGGGCAAGGTGCGAACATGGTAAGACACGGTCGATTTGTGGGATGGGAATTAAGGCAGTGCCTTCAGTTGAAGAAACTGGGAATTTAGCCTGAAGTCCCAAGGTGAAGACACCTTACAAGGCCATCCTGGAATGTGAAGAGAATGGCAATTATAAGTGAGCAGCGTCTTGGATGAAGGCACTTAGTGTGAACCCCGCCTTAGCCCGTCAGCAGTTCTGCTAATGAATGAACAAGAGGGAAGGGAGCCCCAAGGTTCCCAGAAGGCAGGAACCCCGGGGGCCCTGTGAAGTTGCCCTTCCCTTTGCTGACCCGTGGACCCAGCAGCGCGTGGCACCCAGAACGGCAACATTAGCAGACTTCGTTTATGTACCTCCCCAGTCTTGTTGTAGAAAACACTTCATGGGGACTTAAAAAGGCATGCAAAATAAAATTAGAAATCCGTGGGTGAGGATCTTGGGACAGAGGGGAATAACAAGAAGAGGGAGTGAGGAAGGAAGGTAGGGACGGCATGTTCTGTGTCTTGTAAAGAGGCTGGGAACGGACTGGGCTCCAGGGTGCCTAACAGCCGATGAGCAGATACGTAGCATACTACTTGGGAAGAGTGCAGGTGCCGCCCACACAGGGGACAGTGGCCGTGCTGTTGACATGCGGACCTGGACAGCCACTGCTGGGCAGAGAGCAGAGCCTGTATACTTTATGGGGAAAACGGAATTTGCCTCTATGCCTCTGTGCTCATTTTTATTTACTTTTTCATATTTATTTTTGAGAGAGAGAGAGAGGGAGGGAGGAAGGGAGTTGAGGAGGGGCGGGAGGGGGTGGACAGAGGATCCGAAGTGGGCTCTGTGCTGACAGCAGAGAGCCTGATGTGGGGCTCAAGCTCATGAACCGCGAGATCATGACCTGAGTCAAAGTCGGAGGCTTAACTGACTGAGCCACCTGGGGGCCCCATAAAATAAGTGATACTTTAAATGTTTTTAGGAACAGGCTATTTCTACTTCCTGTACCTGACCTTAAGAAAGCATGGGTCCGTGAGCTCTTAAATTTTTCCGACTTTCTGGTGTAAAAAGGACTGTGCTCACTAGATGGCAGTGTCAACAGCCCTTTGGGAAGTTGATTCTCCCCAGGAGTCTCCCGAGGACTGAAAATCATAAAGGTAGGAAAGCCTTTTCATTGAACATTCAGCATCTCCTTTCTTCACCCTTGGTGAGAAGGAATTTCTCTGTTTCCTCCTCCTCTCTTCTTTTTGGCCAGAGAGAAGGTGCCGTCTTTACTACTGCAGGCACATCCAGGAGGCCCAGAGGAGCACCTCTGGCAAGAAGCAAATTGCCCACCAGTGCGGTCAGCTCCGGTTTCCAGCCATTGTCCCGGCTCGGACCCCCGCATGTCACAGGCCAGTAGTCCCAGTAGTTCTGGACCAGCTGCGGGGTAATGGTATCCCGAGAGGGTGCAATAATGTGTTTAGCACACGGGGATAATTGTTAGACCCTCAGTGCTTACTGTTGCATCATATCTAGCATCACTGCAATATCTCTCAGGAAATGTAATTTTGTTTTCTAATGATGTAAAAATCTGTTGCCCATTTGCTTCTTTGACGAGAGATTATATTCTCAGGTTTTTGTGTTTTTTTTAATGAAAAAGGTAGCATTGTTTTAAAATCATAATGATAGGAAGTTAAAGGCCCTTGGTTGAAGTTTGGGATTTTATTATAGTGTATCTCACGTAGCAAGTGTTAGAAAGACTGGTCTTTGTCTTATTCCTTGGGGTTTTTTATTTATAGCAACTCTGCTGGTGTCCTGAGTAAGACAGTCGTGCGTTGTGTGGGACCGTCCCATGTGTTGTAGGGTGATCCGTGTCCCTGGCCCTTGTCCATGAAATGCCAGGAGCGTCCGTGGCCGCTGTGACCACCCGGTAACACAGACGTCCCTGTGCCTCCCTAAGGGGGCAAGGCCGGGGAGGTGGTATCGCCTGGGGTAGTGGGGGGAGCTGCAGACTGGAGGGTTCTGGGTAAGTTGTGGGGTTTGTGGAATTCACTGGGCATGCTCTTTTAACGAAATAAATAACTTTTATATTAAAAAAAACCCACAACCAACAACCATGTCACCTTAACTT
The DNA here is from genome assembly GCF_018350155.1 of Leopardus geoffroyi. Classification (NCBI taxonomy): domain Eukaryota; kingdom Metazoa; phylum Chordata; class Mammalia; order Carnivora; family Felidae; genus Leopardus; species Leopardus geoffroyi. The sequence continues at coordinate 10,561,426 of NC_059342.1, read as the reverse complement.
CTACTCGTTTGCATTATTTATGGGTTGTCATGCCAATTGTACATGAGCACAGTTTTTATATAGTATAAAATTGTACATGTATCATTTTTTGGTATGCTTTCCATATAACCTCAGCGTGTACTTTGCTTGGACCCTTTGTTTTTCTGTTTAGCCCATGCATCACATCCAGATAATTCATTCTCCTCTGCCCCGCTTCCCCCCTCCCCCACCTCCACTTTTAAAGTTCCAACCATGGGGCCCCTGGGTGGCTCCATGGGTTGAGTGTCTGACTTCAGCTTGGGTGATGATCTCATGGTTCGTGAGTTTGAGCTCCAGGTCGGGCTCTGTGCTGACCGCACTGCTTTGTATTCTGTGTCTCCCTCCCCACCCCCTCTTTCTAACCCTCCCCCACTCATGTTCTATCACTCTCTAAAAATAAATAAACATTAGAAAAAATTAAGTTCCAAGCATTTATTTTTCCCTCAGGTGAATTTTAGTATCCTTTTCTTAAGAACTAGGAAGTGTCTTTTTGCATTTTCAATTGAAACTTTTAACACACAAATAACTTAGGGGTGAATTATATTCTTCGCTATTTTAGTCCTGACATCCTAGATTCTTCCATTTTTGCTAGTCTTTTTCCCTCCTTTGAGTGTTTCATTGGGTGAGAGGAAGGCTTGCCTGTGTTCTCTCCCTCTCTCTGATCTCATCTGCCCTTGAGTGAAGGTTTGCTACCCACAGGGTATTCATTTGTAAACTGGGCTAGTTGAGAAGGGTGTGTTTCCTTTCTTTTTTCTTTCTTTTCTCCTCAACTAGATTAAAAACTGCCCCTGTGAGTTTAAGACCTGGACTTGAGGATTCCTAAATGTTCTCATGGTGCCTACCACCGGGCCAGTCCTCTTGGTAAAGGCTTGATTAGTGGCTGTGTTCCCTGCTTGGTCTTCGCATTGATCCAGTCAATACCAGATTCTGGATGACGGTTAGGGCACCATAGGGTATGGCTGAGACATCAGGAGCAAATTTTGTATCTTGCGGTTGACGTCTGAAGACAGAAGACAGGGGTAGAGGGGATCCCAAGGGAGTCATAAAAGCGAGAAGGAGGAAAGAACTGCCAAATCCAAGGGAAAGATTATGAGCCTGCTTCTGGTCCATGGGATGCCAAGTTCTGAAGGCTGTGCCAACTGATAACCCAAGTTCTGTGCCCCAGTTGATCATCTTGGCCCGACAAGGCTCTTCCAGCACTGAGTGTGTTTAAGGTTTAGGCAATCTTTGATCCATTCCCTGGAATGACCATATTAGAAATTTATATCCACGGGGACTAAAGTGAAGCTATTTTGGCAGTTACTTTGGTGACTTGTCGGGAGCTGGTTGATATTCCTTCTACTCCTGTCTGGAGCCCCTGGATTAAAATGGCAGATCTTGTGCTGATTGTTAGACTAGATAGTGCTGCTCAAATTGCTATCACACTGCATAACCCAGGTTTTAATCGCAGTTCAAAAAATCTTTGTTTGCTGCTCCTGTAGCTGTCGCTTAACCTAACAGCTTCTTGTCTCCACACCCCGTAAAGAAATATTTGATTTCTGTTCACCTGACACCTACCAAATTTCACCATTGAGTTTCCGAATACTTCCTGTCATCCAGACATCCACCCAAGCTTTATGAAGAGTCCTATGTAAGTAGCACTCAAAGTCAATCAAGACAGTAATTATTCTGCATGACCTCAAATCTGAGTGGCTTTCGTGTTGATTTCTCATTCGTGTTCCACGTTCGTTGTGGGTTAGCTGCAACTGTCCTCAATGTTGACCCCAGTCTGTTGATGGGACAGTCTCTGTCTACATCATTGTCACTCTTCAGAGCAGGAGGAAGAGAGAGCAAGGTGAAGGAAGGTTCACACCAGTTTTTCATGTTTTCTCCTGCAAGTGATACATGGTCATTGCCAGGAGCAAATCATGTGACCACACTTGCACTCAGCAGGGTGGGGATGTGTAATTCCTCCTTAGGAAGGAGTGGGAAATTTTGATGAAGAGTAATGCCACCACCACATATCTAAAAATGCAATTCCTACCCTACAAGGTCGTAATATTCTAAGAGAGTAGTTTTTGTTTCATGTTTCAAATATACTTTCATAAGTGAATGGTGGGTCATTTAGGTTGATTTTTTTTTCCATTCCTGCAAACAATCTGTTAAATCTAATAAAGTATAATTTAAAAGTTATGTGCTTGAGCTATCTTTAACATTAAGATTATTATTTAAAAAAAAATTTTTTTAACGTTTATTCATTTTTTGAGAAACCGAGACTGAGCATGAGTAGGGGAGGAGCAGAGAGAGAGGAAGACACAGGGTCTGAAGCGGGCTCCAGGCTCTGTACTGACAGCACAGAGCCTGATGCAGGACTCGAACTCACAAACCGTGAGATCATGACCTATGCCGAAGTTGGACGTTCAACCGACTGAGCTACCCAGGCGACCCTAACATCGAAGTTATTTTACTTTGTCCAGTTCTTTATCAGTGGCTTAACAGTTTGTATTCTACAACTGTCACTTGTGGACTTTGCTGTTAAACATTTATTTTTCAAAAACCAAACGTGTCTACTGTCTTCACAAGGCAAATGGAGTCAGTTGAGGGGAGGTATCAGGAAGAAGACCTGGGATGGCAGGTGTCTCATATCTTGGATTTTATTTCCTTACTAATTTTCTCAAAGATGTCAGCCCTTGCTTCTGTGGGTCTATCTGTTTAGTCTGAGAAGTTACTTTTGCGCTGGGCCAGAAGCCAGCCTGGCGGGAGGGGCCCCAGGTCACCTTTATAGCGATTCTTTTTCTATCTGGCCATGGGAGAGGCACAAGCAAAATGGGCTGGTAGAACAAAATCGCTTCCTGGGCTGAATTTTTCCCACCACCAACTTAGGGCAGATGGGCTGATGTTTTGTACCTATATTCTCTGTTGAAACCTCAACCAAACAAGCCAGCTCTGGACATGTACCTATAGGCAGTGAGAATTGCTTGTTCTCTTTTCTACTTTCCTTTTTTTTAGCAGATGTTTTATTTTTCTTAATGTTTTTTTATTGATTTTTAAGAGATAGAGGGAGACGGAATCCCAAGCAGTCTTGGCACTATCCGCACAGAGCCGGACGCAGGGCCCAGTCTCACGATAGGAAGATTGTGACCTGAGCCTAAATCAGGAGTTAGAGGCTTAACTGACTGAGCCACCCAGGCTCCCCTGTTTTTCACTTTCCTGCTCGGGTTTCCCTCAGAGTAGGTCCCGCTTAAGACTTACCACTTTTGTTGGGGCGCCTGGGTGGCTCAATCGGTTGAGCGTCCAACTTCGGCTCAGATCATGATCTCACGGTTCATGAGTTCGAGCCCCGCGTCGGGCTCTGTGCTGACAGCTCGGAGCCTGGAGCCTGCTTCGGATTCTGTGTCTCCCCGTCTCTCTACCCCTCCCCTGCTCATGCTCTGTGTCTCTCTCTCAATAATAAATAAATGTTAAAAAAAAAAAAAAAAAGACATCACTTTGGCCAAAATGACAACACATATTTATATAGTGGAATATCTTACGGAAAGAGGGTGTGGGCAGAGTGGAGGAAGAAGTGAATCCTGGCTGTTGTCAGTCAGTGGTGTTTATGGAACCACCCTCCGGATGCTGAGCTGGCTGTGGGCGGTTATCAAAGAAATGTGTTTGGCCCGCCTGCCTCTTGCTTTTATCCACCCTGCACAGAAGACCTCATCCTCAAGCCTGTTTCTACTAACATTACTCCCGGAGCTCAGCTTCCTCTGGGTAAAGAACATTCCCAAGAATGAAATGGGCATTTCTAGACCTCCTGTGCTGTAAATGTGTGGCATTCTTTGAGAAAGGCAGAGTGTTCTCAGTTCCAGGCCACATATTTTTTTCATTGTTTTTATTTAGTTTTGAGAGAGAGAGAGAGAGAGCAAGCAGGGGAGGAGCAGAGAAAGAGGGAGACATAGAATCGGAAGCAGGCGCCAGGCTCTCAGCTGTCCGCACAGAGCCTGATGCGGGGCTCGAACCCACAGACTATGAGATCATAATCTGAGCCGAAGTCGGGCACTCAACCGACTGAGCCACCCAGGCGCCCCAAGCTTGCTCAGTTTAAAAAAAAAAAAAAATCGTCAACCGCAACACCCAGATCTGTCCTCCAGGAAGAGCTGCTTTGGTTCTGTAGGAAAGCTTGTGCACCCTGGGTGGGAGGCAGACTTTTTCTTCTGGTTCCTCCCAGCTCTTGTCTGTCTTGAGGCAAAATTGGCTCCAGCCTATTATCCCAAGTACTTTCTGCCGCTTCTAGTACTTTGAACAAACTTAATGTGTCACCTGGAAACAGAGAGTGAATTTGTTCCAGAAAAGAAGTAGGGAATTAATGGCCAAACTTTTCTCCCTGTGACTTAGAGCCTTTTTAAACGCGATTTCACCTTTTCCGAACCTATGTCCAGCAGCTGTTGATAAAAATCCACAGCACCCTTGGAAGAAAAAATGGCCGTAACTAAGTGCAAGTTTATAAAGAAATGCTTACCCTGTCCATTAAAAGTTCCCTTGCAGAGCTGACTCCTCAGTTCTTTCTTTAGAATCAATACTTGTCTCAAAGGAGTAGGAGAGACTTAGAGTACTTTTGAATTTGGGGGCTTGGTGGGGATGGGAGGGTGTCTTATCTATGCCTTGAGAATAGTTTCTGTGAGTTATTTTTCAAACCATCCAGTACTTAGAGGCACGATGCTTAATCTCACTTGTTGGCTGGAAGGTTGGGGGTGGGGAAAGAATGAGGTAGGCTTCATAGCCACAGTGTCAGCCGGCTGGTGTCATAGCAACTTCTTCCTTGGTTCTAACGCTAGGTGTAATTGGTCCTTTGCATATCATCAAATTTGGGTGAGCCCAGTTGCCTTTATGCTTTGAAGTTTTATGAGTATTGGGGCGCCTGAGTGGCTCAGTCGGTTAAGTGTCTGACTTCAACTCAGATCATGAACTTCGTGAGTTCGAGCCCCGCGTCGGGCTCTGTGCTGACAGCTCAGAACCTGGAGCCTGCCTCAGATTCTGTGTCTCCCTCTCTCCCTGTTCCTCCCAGCTCCTGTTCTGTCCCTCTCCCCCCGCCCCTCTCAAAAATAAATAAAGATTAAAAAAATTATTTGAAAGAAAATGTATGAGTATTTACACACAGAAGAGGTGATGTGAGTTTAGAATAGCTAAATCGGCCATTCTTTTAGAATCACATGAACCGCTCTGGAGTCATAGTAGCTTTCCAGCTTTCAGCTAGGGACAGAGTCGAGGAAGACATTTCTGGATCCACAAGTAAGTTTGCCTTTGGTTTGTAGGGTGCACACAGAGTACACATCATGGATTGCTTCAAGCCAGCCTTGCTGGGAGTTTCAAAGGTTTTGGATACAGTAGATTCCCATGTTAAAGTATTAGCAATTTGCCATAACTTGAAAATAGTTTAAAGAGACTCTCCCTCAGGTGGGATCGTTCCGCTGCGTGTATCTAGCTGGTTTAATGTCTCCTGCTGTGCGCTCGTTTACCTACGTCAGGTCTGGGTAGGCCAGAGGACTTTCTGTGGGCCCTGGTGTCTTCTGAAATGCTTTTCCTCCGTATTACTCAGGGTCATTAACCACATCCCACTCCTGTCTTGGAATGGATCCTTAACTCTTTGACTACCCTTCATCTGAAACCTGATTTCAGAGGCCAGGGAGAGCAACAAGCAATTCTTTGCAAGAAAACATAGTTAAAACAAATGATCCGGGAGACATAGAATTAGCAATATAAGGTTTGAAGGAAGAAAAAGTGTCGTGTCTTTTTTCAGTGAGCACAGCCCTATTAACAGTTTTGCTCTGGATCTAAAGATAGGATACCCATTTGCTAATTGAATTGATTTAATTCCATGTTGGAAATGAGTCGTCATTTGATTTACCCCAGGTAAGCCTTTTGGGTCAAATTCTGTAATTTGCTGTCTCTCATCTGTTCTGTCTCAGTCCTCATTTAAGGACTAAACTGCACGAATATTTCCAGAGTGCTCAATACCAGAAATCTAAGGTATTTAATTCAGTCTCTCTCTCTCTCTCCTTACCTGAAATCCGCCAGACCCTTTGGGGAACCTAGTGTATTTGGCTAAGAATTTTACTTTAGGGATAATGCATTAGCGGCCTGAATAGTCCTTGCGATCAAAGATAAATTAATCATTTTGAACTATATATATCAGTTCTGCCAAACTTCTGTCATTAAACTTGAGCTATATGAAGGATTACTGACAACAGAGTAAAACAGGTGTCAGCAAAGGCTTCAAGGTGCATTTGAGTCAGGTTTGAGTTCCACGTAATACTGACTTAGCAGGTGTGGAAATTCTTAAGTCATCATGACACAAAGGGATCTGAGTCCACACAGGGGTCGCAGACCACGGAAACCATTACTCCCAGGCCTCGGGCCTCCTTCATTTCATCTGGTAAATCTCTGCCATCAAATCCTCAAGGAGCGGCGTTTCCCACGCAGCTGCAGATGAAATGTCCAAGCCCCGCGGTAACTCATCCCTTCCTTTCCCATGGCTGCCAGACCTTCCTGCAGCCGGAGTGGGTTTCTTCCTTCTTCTCTCAGTGAGAGCCTGGGTCCCCTCTTCTTTCCGAAGCGGACCCTGCCGTGGGTGCTCCCATCCCACGTTCCAGCCACGCGGGCTCCCCCTGATTGTCCCTCCACTGCCCATTGTGGCATCTTGCTGGTGACCTTCCCGGCAGAGAGGATACAGTCCAGACACAGGGGCTGAGGATCCCAAATCCTCTGCCGGATAGCTTTGATTTGCGCTGGGGACCTCTTGTATTGCCTGAGCCTCCTGGGAGGAGAGAGAGAGCACACACCCACAAAACTGCTTTCAGAAACCTCAGAAAAGAATAACTGACAGGCTGTCCCTACTGGGACAGGCAGGTTCCATCTAAAAATTCTTACTTGTTGGGTTCCTTGGCTTTGTACCCATTTCAAAGCACGTCGAGCTAATAGTGAATCTCCTCACCCGTTTGGAGGGAGAGCCTGTAAGGGAAGGGGTGAAAGATATTTGGGAGAGGTTTTCTAGGTGTGTTTGTCTTTTCCCAGTCATGAGGAAGCTTCTGCGGCTTCCACTCAGCGTATAACAGGGCTTTGCATAATTCCATAGCTGGTAAACTTAGCCTAGTTATTGACTGATTTCTCTCCCCACCGTGGAACTGTAAACCCATTTGTTGGGTACCATCTTGCCTCTTCAGTCCCGAGCAGACAGGGATTTCATATTGGATTTGGTTAGTGTGTCTAAACCCCGGCCGTGTATCATCAGAACCCCTGAGCTCATTTCAAATCTGCTTGCCGGGGCGTCACCCCAGACCTATGGAATCAGAGTGTCCTGAATTTGCAGCCGACCTGGTGCATGGATGCCGGCCCTCCAGGAGCTTACACGGCCTGGTGGAGGCAGAAGGGTAGACATCAGTTACCACCTGGCATTATAAATGCTCTAGGAAGCCCCGGCTTCTTTCTGCTCATATTTAAGCCACGGCTGTTCACAGAACATTCCCCGGGTACGTGGTGCTGTGTATATGACTTCATGTTTTATTATCACCGTGCAGAGTATGCAGAAGGAAACCTCAGAGAAGTGTAAGTACGCAGCAAGTGACAGAGCTGAGGGGCAAACACTGGACGGCCCAACCTCCAAGCCCGTGGAGGTCTTGAAGCTCCTTTCGGCCCCAGGGACTCTGAGTCGTGCCAAGGCTCTGCCCCTCCCCCTTTCTAGCCCACCTGGTTTGAATCCCTGTCCCCATGGATACTGTCAGCCCTTTTTTCAGTATCCTGAGATTCTTAATTTGTCTCCAACCTCTTTGCACCATTTTTTCTTTTCCCAGAAAATCTGCATCTAAAAAATAGACCTATCAGTTTGGCAAGAATGATACATGTACATGTGAACAGATTTCACTGGTACAGAACAACAGAGAAGGGAATTTGGAAAAACAATTCTGGACTTCTATTGGATTCTTGGATGGTTTCGTCTGGGTAGTAACATCTCAGCTGTAAAAGCCTAGTCTACCAATCGTGCTCATTTTACTAGTATAAGAATCTGTGTAAAAATTGCATGTTTTGAAGCATAATGTAGATTGAGGTATTACTTTTTTCACTAGTCCTGTGAAGTGAAAGACAAAAGGAATGTATCTTTTCAAATAGAAAAGCAAAAAAAAAAGAGGTAAGGGGTTTCTACAAGTTGAGACGCTGAGTAATTCATAGATTACTACTGACAGAGCTCAGACCGTATAACTGGGGTTTTTGGATTCATGACTCACTGTTCTACGTGCTGTGCAGAAACTACATATTAAGGCTTCATATTACGCATATAAACTTATACACATAAGCTCCGTATTATGAAAGAGAAAGACCATGCAAATCTTACATGATGTTCAGAGACACGCTGAATCATGACTTTAAAGATTGGAATGTACTCATTTTCCTTTTTTTAATATGAAGTTTGTTTTTCATTACAATTGTCTTCGACCCTTCTTTAAGCTTCTAGATAGTGTGCTGTTAGAGCTTCCGTTGCCCTGCTGGGTCATGGGACTTTACCAGGGATGAAGATGAGAAGGGAAGAAGGGAGCAGTAGTGTGATTTGGGCCAGTCAAGCTGGATACCTGAAGCCTGATTAAATGTCTCTGAAATTGATGACTCGGGTTGTCAATGTCTAGGTAAGACTTGTCTTGCGGCAAAACGAAGGCGGCCACGTTTGCATCTCATTACTTCATGCCTCTCTCGGGCTCTGTGTGGTGGCACAGCGCACTAGGGGTAGGGAGAGATGGCCACGTGGAAAAGTAAGGCATGAATCCTGCTCAGGAAGGAGCTTACACTCAAACGGAAGCAAACAATAAATGCGTAAATAATCGCTTAATTTCAAATGGATCTCGTGTGTACCTGGTGAGCTGCACAGAAGCATCTGAACATTTGCATTAAAAAATAACAACAAACCAATATCTCCTTTTAAAAATAACTTAATAAACATACAGAAAATGTTCTTACCAAGCCCGTCTTACCTCTTAAGTATGAGTAAGGAGGTGTGTATCCAGAGGTGCCTAGGTGGCTCAGTCAGTTAAGCATCTGGCTTCAGCTCGGGTCATGATCTCACGGGTCGTGGGTTCGAGCCCCGCCTCAGGCTCTGTGCTGACAGCTCGGAGCCTGGAGCCGGCTTCAAATTCTGTGTCTCCCTCTCTCTCTGCCCCACCCCTGCTTGTGCTCTGTTTCTCTCCGTCTCTCAAAAATGAATAAATGTTAAAAATAAATAAATAAATAAAAAGAGGTGTGCACCCAGACAGTCTTTAGTCTGATGCTTTGATCTTGACACAGACTTAACTTTATGCTTTTGGGCAAACTACTTAATTTTTTTCTCCCTTAATTTCTAAATTATAAAATGGCAGCAGAACCTATCATCAGAGTCTATAAAATTGGCGTCTCTAAGGTGCTCAGGGATCAGAAGGGTCCCACCAAGGGTATATGGCATTTAGGATTGTTAATGTCTGTACAGAACCCCTAAGCTCGCAGAGGCGTCCCTTCTTTGGCAGCAAATTCCTGTAGATAAGAGCCAGATTTCCTCAGGGAGGAAAAGACAGCTACTGTCATGAAAAAGTTTACTAAAACTTTTTTTTTTAGTATGTTTTCCTAAGTCCTTATCAAGTAGGGCACCTAGATAAGAACCCTTAAGTATTTAGCCTGAAGCCAGCATTGAGAACAGGAACTATTTAAATCTGTAAGAACTTGAGTCCAACAAAAATGCTGGCTGACAGCCTGAGGTGAAATAAACCTTGTTCCCAAGTTTCCCAGAAAAATTGTTTTCTACTGGGCTCAGCTCGGGCCTTTGACTGTGCAGGCGTGCTTGTGTGTGTGTGTGTGTGTCCGTCCTCTTTTAATCCACAGGAAACTTGTAGGTTGGGTCTTGTGATAGTTGTCCATTGTTAAAAGTTCTGTATTTCTGTATACCTGATTCTGTAAGGAATGTCTGGAAAAGGCCAGAATGTGAGACTGTCTAATCCCTTTTTTAAATTAGTGTTTTGAACAGCTCTGTGCGTTTTTCCTGGTTTATTAACTAAAATAGCCCCCTTTGGGTCACCTGGGTGGTTCAGTCAGTTAAGCGTCCGACATTGGCTCAGGTCATGATCTCATGGTTTGTGGTTTTGAGCCCCACTCTGTGCTGACAGCTCAAAGCCTGGAGCCTGCTTTGGATTTCGTTTCCCACTTTCTCTGCCCCTCTCCTGCTTCTGCGTGGTCTCTCTCTCTCTCTCTCTCTCAAAAAAAAATAAACACCAAAAAAATAAAGTTGATAAAAAATAAATAAAATAGCCCCTTTAGAAATGTTCTAAAATCATTGCTGAAACAAGTGTTCAGAATAAAATGAATTCAAAGAAGTTTCAGCCATCCTGTACCAAACACAGACCATGGTTTAAAATGATCAGTCTCCTGGAGCGCCTGGGTGGTTCCATGGGTTAAGCGTCTGACTCTTGGTTTTGCCTCAGGTTCCTGAGTTTGAGCCCTGCATTTGTCTTGGCACTGAGGGCCCAGAGCCTGCTTGGGATTCTCTTTCTCTTCTCCTCCCCTGATCCCTGATCGTGTTCTCTCTCTCTCAAAATAAATAAGTAAACTTAAAAGGGCATCTGGGGGGCTCAGTCAGTTAAGCGTTCAGCTCTTGGTTTTGGCTCAGGTCATGATCTCACGTTTTCATGATTTCGAGCCCCACGTCGGGCTCTGTGCTGACAGTTCAGAGCCTGGAGCCTGCTTCAGATTCTGTGTCTCCGTCTGTCTTTCTGTCCCTCCCCCACTCACGCTCTGTCTTTCTCTCAAAAACAAACATTTAAAAATGAATGAGTGAGGGGCGCCTGGGTGGCTCAGTCAGGTAAGCTTCCAACTTCGGCTCAGGTCCTGATCTCGCAGTTCGTGAGTTCAAGCCCCACGTTGGGCTCTGTGCTGACAGCTCAGAGCCTGGAGCCTGCTTCGGATTCTGTGTCTCCCTCTCTCTCTCTCTGCCCCTCCCCCACTTGTGCTCTGTCTCTATCAAAAATAAAATGTAAAAAAAAAAATTTTTTTTAAACATCAATGAATAAATAAATAAATAAATAAATAAGATGATTGGTCTTCCCAGGTGCTTGGCTGGCTTGCTCAGTGGAGCACACAACTCTTGGTCTCAGGGTCATGTGTTCAAGCCCCATGTTGGGTGTGGAGATTACTTAAAAATAAGATCAATAAAAAATGGTCAGTCTTCTGAATGTTGTCTTGAGCATGATGCTCTGTATGTGAAGACTGAGAATTTGGCCCTTTTTCTAGAGTGCTCCTACTTTCCTAAAGCACAGGCCCTTGGAACACTCAGGACCACTCACGGTGGAAATCGAAACCCATGCCTTTGATCTTGGGTTTCTCGCTCTCAACTTACCTTTTTTTCCTGCCCAATTCTAGCTGTGCAAGGACCTCCTTTCTCTGTTGGTCCCTGTTAATAAGCTTGACAGGCTGATGCCAGCATGTTCTAAGGCACCTAGTCATTGGTCTCATCTCCTAAAGGGCCTTTTTTTTTTTTTTTTTTACGAGAGGAGGCCAGGGAGGGGCAGAAAGAGAGAGGGAGAGAGAGAATCCCAGGAAGGCTCTGGGCTGAGTGCTGTCACAATCATGAGATCACGACCTGAGCCCAAATCAAGAATCGGATGCTCAACAGACTAAGCCACTCAGGCCCCCCCCTCCAACCCCCGCCAAAAGGGCTTTTTGATGATGCTGAGGGTGTTTTTTGCCAGTGGTGAGCAACCCTGCCATTCTGAAAGCTCCCTGTCGTCTCTCCTGATTGACCCCTTGTAAAGCTGGCTCCTGGAACCTGCCTTCAGTCACCGCCGTCCTCCCTGCTAGTGTTTTGGTTTCGTTGTGAGTTTCAGGGAGGCCAGAGGTGAGTGTGTGGGATCCTTGTTTCGGCACAAAGACCTCATATCCCAGGCGGGTGGGTTTTATTTTTTCCCTCTCTTTTCTGCTTGCAGCCACCACGGCAACGGACCCTCCGGAACTGGGCCTGAAGAGGGCTGGGGCCAGATGTTAACAGTATTTATTTATTCACTTCATAAGGATTTGTTAAGGGCCTGCTTTATGCACAGCCCTCTGCTAAGTGAAAGTTTCCAACAAAATATTTTTTATTTTTTTAGAAAATGTGGGTTGTGACTGAAGGAGCCCCTCAGAATGCTCATCCGAGGAGGAGAAAACCATAAACTTTTACGGGCACGGTGCTTTTATGGTGTACAAAACACTCCTAAAATACAATCACTTGTTTCACGTCCTCACTCATCCTAGAGAAGGTATTTTCTGCCTTTTCCTGACCATGAATTGAAACTGGGAGAGCTTCTTTCCTGGCTCCTGAGGCCAGAACAGCCAGCGGACGGGGGCTTAGCCCCAGACCCCAGCCTGCTCTTGAGGACCTGCTCCTAGCCGCCGACCTGGCCGTCCTGCCTCCCGTGTGCTGCCTTTCCCTGCCCTTGGTCACCTGTTCAACCTTGGTCTTGCTTTTTGGACTTCGGTTTCAGTCTTCCCTCTTCCTGGTTGTGGTGTTCTCAGCTGCCGATTCTGAATAGCTCCTGGGATGATCCTCATCGTGGGGGGAGGTTCTTGTAGTTTTGTTCCCAGGTGCACGTGGTCTTAGGCGTTCACGCATCTGAAAGGAGGTGCGCCTTCCGGTCACCCTTGACGTCCTCTTCCTGAGAGTCTGTGTCCACAGGTCACTGGGGGCGCGACCAAACTCAGGCCAAGGTTTGCAATCCCTGCCTGAGGATGTTTGGACCACGCTGGTAATGGGAATTCAGAAGGCAAACGCTCAGAGCACTTGGCTGCAGTTCACATCCTCAGGGGAGAGTCCCCCTTCCTCCACGCTCGGTTCCAAGGTCTCTCTGCAGTTCCCTTTCAGCATGGTGGGCTTACTTCTCTGTGGCTTTTTGGTACCTTCGCTTCACGTGGGGCTCTCCTCCTAAACTCTCCACTTTGGGTGCCTTCTTTTCTCGGTGGTCCATAGAATCATGCCCATCTTGTGACGGTGACATCGCACATTTGATGGAACGTGGTGTTAGGCGGTGAGAGTCACTCTGGGTGGCTGTTGGTGCTGCCTTGCTTAGCATTGCTTGGCTTCGGAAGAAGTGGGCGCTCCCAGCTCCCCGGCCTGGCACAGGCTGAGGCTTGCTATTTGCCACGGTAAAGCTGGAATGTATCACCACCATTCACCGAGCCTCCCCCCAGCCTTCCTGGCGGCCGCCTAACTTAGGTTCTTGCTTGTTGCCCACATAGGACAGAAATACAATGTTAACCAATATTTCTACATGCAATAGAGAAACAAGCTGTAAAAATAGCCATTTGCCATCTGCTCGGATGCGTTGCTAGGAAAAGTGATGACATTTTCTGATTCAGTAACTTAACTGCTCTCCTGCCTCCCCTAGGGCGGGTAGGAGCCAAAGTATAAATATCCAAACATGTGTTTGGAGAGAAAATGCATTGGTCTCTGGAGCAAACATGAGTAACAAATAGCTGATTCTCCCTTCTCCTGGCGAAGGTGCCGAATAGCGACCCCATTCTCTCTCGGCGACAGGTTCATAGCTGCGGTCTCCGATACAATGCTGTACCGTCTAGAGAGAGAGGCGGGTGACAAAGTAAAGCGGGCACTTGAACTCAAGACTTGTGTTTGGAGAAGGGAGAGTGTTGTAGCCAGCAGACAACTTGGCCAGTGCCCTCTCTCTAGAAGTCAAGCCCTGCACTAGGCTCTTGGTGTATATTATTATTAGCTCATCTGTCAGTGGACTAGGAGTGCTCATTTTAAGAACAAAGGGAATAAACAAAGGGAATGAAAAGGTAGTAATCGGGAGCATCAACACATTTCAGGTGAAGGTGAGAAACGGGAAGTGAGAGAGGCTGCAGAGAGCTTGTCCTAAATCTGGTGGTTGAAGGGTTTCTGCCCGAAAGGCAAAGTCAAGGCAAAGTCAAGGCGTGACTGGTTGATGGGAGCTTTGTAAGCAGTTCTGAGAGAGATATGGACCCTTTGTTGTTGGTTCTGATCCCATGTTTTGAATCCCACCCACCCACACATAGATTTTTGTACCTCTGTCCTTGAGATAAAGGGCATGAAATGAGAATTTGAGCTGGAAACAGATTACTTATGCAGTGCATGCCCAGCAAACAGAATTATCTGTGAAAGTTACGTGGTCCACACACAAATGAAATGCTGTATGGCCTCATTAACATCCCAGGATCACTGGGGCTTCCCCTGGGTAACCCTAACCAGGGTTCTGCTTCATGGATTTACCCTCCAAGATCCAAGACCACTTCCTTCTCTCAGGGGTCCATCAACTATACCCTTGGGCCCCACTGCCCTACACCACCAGGCTCCAGGCCAGACTTCCCTCCTGCCTCCATCACTTCCGTAGATGCCATCATTGCTCTATACTTGCACGATGGAACAGCTCCGAAGGAGTGTCCTTGCTCCTTTCCTAGGCAGGCCTTTTTCTTGAGCTCAGCCAGAGCAGTAGTTCCTAGGAATGAACCCAGTCCTGTGGCTTCTGAGCTCACGTGACATTCACTGACTCCCGTTACTTTCAAAACAAAATCTAAACTCCTTGGCTTGACACATCAAGCCTTTCGTCATCCAGCCTGGGGGGTTTTGGTTTCCCACAACTCTGTCATGCACACCCCGTCCTGTGGGCTCTCCTTGCCTCTACGTCTGCTGCGTGCCCGCCTTCTTAGAAGACTATACTTCCTCCCCTGGAGGGTCAACTCACTGATCTGGAAGACTTCCTCCAAGGGTGATGCCCTCTGATAACCCATTCCCACATCCCAGTTTGGATTATCTACTATGCCTCTGTGTTCCTGTAGCCCTCCGCTCACACCTTTCAGGTAAGTACTTATCATGAGGTTAAATTGAAAGATGTCATAATAACTTCCCTTCTCTTACTCCATGCTCGTTGAGGACCAAGGCTGTACCACTAATCCCCGTCTCCCTAAGACGAACACTGTGTCTGGCCCTTAACAGTCTCTGGAAGATGGGAATGAAAAGGTGGTGACATTTGATGGTCTACTTAAGGATGACCAAGACTTGACCAAGCAATACGAGGTAGCAGTGAGCTTCTAAGTCAGATTTCACATTTTCCTTTGACTTCAGATATTAGCAGACAGCTTTTCTAGATTTTCATGACCAAAAATATTCCTGAAATTCCACGCTCCCTGATTGTGATCTCTGGGATGATGCCTATCCATTGCGTGTCCCTATTTGTCAAGATAATTGCACTTTTGCCTTGGGTGTCTAAGAGAAGAAGTTAAGGGAATCAATGGTTTGGTAATTATGTTGTTCCTCTTAAAAGTTGAATGGGAAATATTTTAAAAGCTGGTTAGAGAAGATAATTATTGGGAACATTGAGAAGATAATTGCTTATTACGTGTATCGTAACCGATATAGATGGAGGTTTCAGGCAAAATCAAGCAGCTGGATTTTTTTTTTTTTTTTTACAGCTTCCATACCATTTTCTGCCCAACCTTGAATTTGTATACACGTTTAGCGTCCCGTAAGAAAACGAGGGAATGAGATATTTTATGAACTGTTAATAAGTAACCCAGCTCTTTTTCATGCCGTTCACTACCAACAGTGACCCTCCTACGAGACTCCAAATTAGTAAAATCTCTCTGCCCACGGCACAAGATCCAGGGTACTGAACCTAGCCTATGAGCCCTCAAGAGTTCATCCTAACTCCTCTTTCCAGTCTAGTACTATTTGAGTAAGTTTTAGGTACAACTAAAAACCCAAGAAAACTCCAAGTCAATAGTGCCTTGTGTGATAAGGAAGATCAGTCTTTTCATGACCTAAGTCTACAGAGCAGCTCTTGAGGTTGGTTGATTCAAAGGCTCCGGTGATTGGTGGCCCTCTGCCGCACTGTCTGCCATCGGTTGATGCATCCCCTGGTGGTGGCAAAATGGCTGCAGAAGCATGAAGCCTCACCTCCAGATAGGGCATTGTGGGTGTGTTTAAGGAGCGGAGGAATCTTTGCCCAGAAGTGCCCTGGAGAACGTCTCTGCATCTCACTGACCAGAGTGGAGCCACATGTCCATTCCTAAACCAATCACCGGCAAGGACAAGGAGGTTACTATGGTAACCATCCTGGGCAGAACAGAGGTGGAAAGTCCACCATGAGGACTCAGGGGCTTTCCTCCTTCCTATTGTATATCCCTCCTCCCCAAACCCACCAAAACCACCCCCTGCCCTTTTGGCCTCCCCTTGGTGGCTTTACAAAGTTGTGCCTGCCTACCGCCGCACCTCCAGATTCTAGGCACCCCCCAGGTCCTCACCTAAGCTCCCTCTGCTCCGTGAAACTTTCTTTGCCCTCCCTCTCTTCTGCTCATTTGGCACTTGTGTGAAGGTCACATCTCCAGCTGGATTCTGAGATCCTGGGGGCATGTCTGTGGTTGTCTCTATTCCCTAGTGTACTTTTCAGAGAACCACAAATCCTGACTTTATTTGTGCAAACCCTTTCCCCAAAATGTTACTAATTCTAACATAACCCACAGAAGGAAGTGTTCTTAACATCTTAGCCTCTTTGAGACTGGAGCCAGTCCTTAAAATAGAACAGTCATCCCTTTCCATTATTAGATAAGTAAGAATTCCATATTAGTAGAACAAGGAGACGTGAAAGTAACATTCACAATATGTTCATATTCTTCCTCCACTCATTTTGATTTTTGTCTCTTTTGTAAGGGACAGTTGTAACTCAGTTCTGCGATGGTGTAACAGGCTTCAGATTTTTAAAATTTTACTGTTTTTCTGATGTTCTCAGACAGTGCTTCTTAGTCTTCAGTATACATCATCATTATTGGAGGAGGTTTTTAAAAATAATGCATATCTAAGGGCACTTGGGTGGCTCAGTCAGTGAAGGGTCTGACTTTGGCTCAGGTCATGATCTCACGGTTTGTGGGTTCAAGCCCCGCGTCAGGCTCTGTGCTGACAGCTCGGAGCCTGGAGTCTGCTTTGGATTCTGTGTCTCCCTCTCTCTCCACCCCTTCCCCACTCATGCTCTGTCTCTGTCTCCCTCTGTCTCTCTCTCAAAAATAAACATTAAACATTTTTTTAAATATGCAGATCTGAACATCATCCTCAGAGATTCATTGCCAGTTCCGGGATAGGGCTGATGTAGCTTCATAAAATGGGATCTCAGAGTTTCCCAAGAGGTTGTACTGGGCAGCTGGGCTGAGAACTCTACAGTTACATGTCCATTGGCAAAACCCTTCCTGGTGAGAATTATCAGAATAATTTCAAACTTTCAGAGTTCTTGCCCAGATTGCTGCCACATTTTATTGTTTCTTTTCACCAGCATGTCTGATCACACAAGGCATATGTGCTTACTTTTTTGGTGTGCTTCGTGTCCGATTATCGAGTATTTATGTTTATTTAATCCAGTTGTGTGCCTTTTTTTTTTTTTTTTTTGACAACTTCTGTATTCCCCTCCTCCAGCAACTCTTGAGTCTTTCTCTCATCGGGAAGAAGGCTTGTCCTGGCTAATCGCAATAACTGTTCCTCCCAACCCCATTCTTTCTCAAATCTGCTGTTCATGGGACTTCTGCTTTGTTCGGAAGCCAGCAAAGATTCTTATTCCCTCTCTACAATAACGATGTGAAAGCTTTCGTTTGAGAATTTGTTGAATGTCCATTTGTCTCTCACTTTTCTTCGCCACCTGTAGTATGTTCTTTGTTGAGAAAACAGAGGGTAAAACGATACTTTTTTTTGAGAGAGAGAGAGAGAGAGAGCGAGAAAGAGAGCATGACTGGGGGGAGGAGAAGGAAAGGGAGAGGAAGAGACAATCTTAAGCAGGTTCCACGGCCAGCATGAAGCCCAATGCAGGGCTCAGTCCCATGACCCTGAGATCCTGACCTGAGCTGAAATCCAAAGTCAGATGCTCAACTGACTGAGTCACCCAGGTGCCCCAGAACTGTAGGTCTTTAACCCACTTTGTATGGTTCAACATTCATTTGATTGTGTCTAACAGTGACTGATACCTGATATCATAAGTAGTGTTCGCTACGGCTGTGGTTCTTAAGTGTCAGAGTGCATCCGAATCACTAGGAGTCCTTATTGACACACAGATTGGTGGGCCCTACCCCCAGGCTTGTGGATCAGTAAGTCTGGGGTGAGGCTTGAAAATTGTCATTTGTATCAGATTCCCCAGTGGTGGTTCTTTTACTTATCTGGGGACCATACTTTGAGAATCACTGTCCTGTGGGACCAAGAAATAAGCCAGGAATAAGTGGGCAGGTCTTCCTTGACTTGAAATGGGGTTACGTTCTGATAAACCCATCGTAAGTTGAAGATACTGTAATTCAAAAACGCATATAGTACATTTAATCTACCAAACATCACCGCTTAGCCCAGCCCACTTAGATGTACTCAGAAAACTTACATTAGCCTACAGTTGGGCAAAATCATCTCGCACAAAGCCATTTTGTAATGAAGTGTGGAGTATCTCCTGTAATTTATTGAATAATGTGCAGAATGGTTGGAGGGTACAGACGGGTGTCAGTATATCAGCTGTTTCCCCCCATGATCACGTGGCTGCCTGGGTGGGTGGCTTTTGCCACTGCTGCCCAGAGTCAAAAGACAATATTGTGGGGCACCTGGGTGGCTCAGTCGGTTAAGCGTCCGACTTCAGCTCAGGTCACGATCCCGCGGTCCGTGGGTTCGAGCCCCGCGTCGGGCTCTGGGCTGATGGCTCGGAGCCTGGAGCCTGTTTCAGATTCTGTGTCTCCCTCTCTCTCTGACCCTCCCCCGTTCATGCTATGTCTCTCTCTCTCAAAAACAAATACACGTTAAAAAAAAAAAACCCACAATATTGCACCACACGTGGCTAGCCTAGAAAAAGATGAAAACTAAAAGTTCGAAGTGTGGCTTCTCCTGAATGCGTATCATTTTCGTACCAGCGTAAAGTTGAAAAATCACAAGCCGAACCATCATAAGTTGAGGACCGTCTGTTTTCACATGGGATTCGGTGATACCAACAAAGACCCGGGTTCTTACTGTCATTCCACTCTGCTTTCTACCACGTGCTCCTGGTCCTCAGGCTTGCTCTGCATGGTGGCAAAATGGCTGCAGAAGTGCCGAGCATCACATCCAAATCATACCCAGATACACACTATTTTGTAGCCTAGCTGATGTATGTAGCGGTGGTAACTGTTGGGGAAACTGAAATGGAAGATCCAGGGGTTCTTATCAAGTATTGTGATTAAGGTACGAGCACAGCAGTCACTGAGGGCCGAGTTAATTTATTTTTTTATTTTATTTTTTAATTTTTTAATGTTTGTTTATTTTGGAGACAGAGACAGAGCACGAGTGGGGGAGGGGCAGAGAGAGAGAGGGAGACCCAGAATCAGAAGTAGGCTCCAGGCTCTGAGCTGTCAGCACAGAGCCCGACGCGGGGCTCGAACTCACAGACCGCGAGATTGTGACCTGAGCCGAAGTCAGACGCTCAACCGACTGAGCCACCCAGGCATCCCGAGGGCCACGTTAATTTAGCTCTGTGCTTTCCATCATCAGTGGCAGATGGAGACATTGGTCGTTCAAGAAGTATACCCTTGTGGTCCTTTCTCCCCCCGCACTGTAATTATTTGAGGCTTTTCTTAAACATCTCCGTACTTTCAAGGTATATCGTAGAATTTTCTGGTTCCAGTGATTCTTTGGGAAGACCAGTATCACGAAGAAAGACACCAGGCTTCTGTCACTGCCTGGAACCCTGGCTTGTCCAAAATGACAGCAGGGAACTGCAGACGAGGCCGCCCTCTGTGCCAGAGGCTAGTTGCAAACAGGACTTGACCAAGTGGGAACCTTGCTCAGAAGCCCCCTGCTCCCACTGCCTTCCCTGCCTGTGGTGCCTCTAGAGCCTCCACGGCTCAAATCTTGTACCCTAGAAGCCACTTCTGTTTTCTCCTCTCCTGCACCTTTCCTGAGGTTGTCCTCCCTCGGCCACAGTCTGGCACTTCACGAAGGTAGCTGTGATGGGGCCCCTCTGCTGTGTCGGGGCTGTGCTGGTTTTACTTAGGATGTGCGGGTAAACAGAGCCTCACATAAATATTTCCTAACCGTTGGGGCTCAGATTACCTTGTTGCCACCAGCTCCGCGAAGCGTCCCCAGGGTGTCTTGTCAGCTAGAGGCAGAATACTTGGCAAGCATACTGGGGGGTCGTCTATGCCGCTGGGCAGACTGGCAGCTGTCTGTCCTTTCAAACTTGATTGACTTTGTTGTCCTCTGTAAACGTGATGAACTTGACGTCTGTCATTGAGGGAGCCCTTGGTTTCTTGTAATTCTCCTCTGTAGGTTTCTCTGCTCGCCAAACCGACGAGAGTCGTGAAATCTCCTCTTCTGATTTCTCCACTGCCATTCACCTCGTGCTGCTGGCAGGAACAGGTATAAAAAGGGGCATAATGATGTCCGCAATTCAGAGACAGCTTGCTTCTTTTAACCCAAGGCTTTGGCTACATTTATTTTTGTGTAATTCATTCATTCATTCATTTTTGAGAGAGAGCATGAGTGAGGAAGGGGCAGAGAGAGAGGGAGAGAGGGTACATATCCTGGAGCGGCTCGAACTCAGGCACGGTGAGATCATGACCTGAGCCGAAGTCGGACCCATAACCGGCTGAGCCACCCAGGTGTGCCTATTTTTGTGTGTTTTAAAACATTCATCTAAACAAGGCTAATGATTTAGAAGCTTCATAAAAGTGCATGATATGTTAAAAAAAACAAAACAAAACCGTATCTCGATAGAAGTTCTGCCTTCCTTACGGAGCCTCATAAAAGCCTTCTTAGGATGCACTTTTCCCCCACAGACGTGATGTTAAACACTTGGCTTCACCAGCCTTCACCAGCTCTCTTCTAGCTGTCATTTTACTTTAAGATTACATTCTCTCCATTTTAGTTGAATATATACCTCCCTTTTAATTTCCTCTCATTCGTATCTTTGGCCGTATCCAGTTTCTCAAGAACCCACCTTCTTTCCATTTGGAGATTTGATCTTGGATGATTTTACCACACAGTGCCACACCCTTCTGCTTTTCTTGAGAGAGAGTGTGTGTGTGTCTGTTTCAGGCTGTAGTAAGGTCTCTAGATCTCATTGCACACAACTCCACTTTAAAATTCGTTCTACATCCGAGTCAAGGACCCAAAGACTCTCCTCCCCAGTCCTGTGCTTTGTGAAATGCACGACTCTCGGCCACTCACCTTCATCCTAACTACTCAGGCAGGTGCAGTCTGCTTGAATGGAAGTTCCTTTTTGGGATACGTACCAGCATTTAAAAATGTCTGCCTGGGCTATAATGATATTTTGTAGAAGGGTGTGCTCAATTTTGATGTCATTTTTTAAATAGATGTTGTCGAGAGCCGTATTGATTGCCTAAACCAATTTCCCATTTACAACCAGTGATGCTTCAAGCCTGCAAATGTAGCTCTGCGTGGGGAAAAGCCCTGCCAGAGTGAGGACTTGAGCTGTAAGAAACCAGGTTCCCCACGGAAGTGATAATTAATGCAATTAGACGTGCACAGTATGTCTAGAGGTAGTCTGGGCATGTATGTATCTACTCTGTCTTTATCAGATAAACAAATGAAAGTCTTTTACTTAAGTAAATTATTTCCTGTGTTAGAATCCACCTTGTCACATGTTTGCTTTGGTTTTTGGAAGTAAAGGAGGACATCCATCCTGGTAATCCTTTTTCCTTGGTACCCTCTGTATCCTTACCAGGCGATGGGTTTAGTCCATGAAATGACTAATGAGATCATCACCACCACCATCATAAGCGTAAATGGAGCAGCGTTCATGGTATTCAAGCATTGGGATTACAAAGATTTTTGACGCCCATGGCACCACACTGAAAGAACTTGGAACAGAGGTGTCCTCGGGCCCCTCCGTTTGTGTTTTACAAAGGTAGGGGGAGAGAATGGCCTTTCTCTTGGAGGGTAACATGTAAAGATCCATTTGCTTCTCTTCTCTGCCCTTAAAACAACAGACAATATTTTTCCAGCAACTTCTCTGAATTAATTTACATTTGGCCAAACAAAAACTGAGGAGAGTGGTGTTGAGGGGCAGGTCTGGTTTTGAACACGTGTTTGATTTTGCTAATCCCAGCAATGCACAGACTTGCTTTTGTCCATTTCATACCCCAAATTCTGGGATCATGGACATACTCACCCACCAGAACTGAGCAGTGGTTTGCATTTCCATGAAGGGCCAACTGATAGAGTTCACCTTCTTTGCGGGGGAGAAAAATTCAAGCTAGACAAGAACTTTTATGGCAGGTAATTATTATTTGAAATTTATTTGAATTTCTGAAGACAAATTTGTTTCTTTGTACGTACTTCAAAGTAAATAGGTACTCGTTACCTTTTTTTTTCTCTTTCATCTGGTAAGTTTCTGTAGACGGAAGAAAGTTAGTGCTTCCTTGTGGTATTTTGAAAGTTTTATTTTTGTGCCTCCGATTGGCAGACTTTCCTGTCCGTAAGCCAGTGTCGAAATGATGGTGCGGGTAAGTGTTCCGGTGTTGTAGAAGATTTTTTTGATGCAGTTTATGCCCGAGTAAATTTATCTTCTTTGTCCTACTTTACAGTCCCATATTTAATATGTTAAGAACCTCTTTATAAACAAAACAGAGAAAGAGGAGAGGAGAGCCTTTCTAGAAACAAAGAGTGAAGGGAAGGTCATTTTTAAGTGTCTGCTTAGATCTCAATTTGGGAAGATCTCATACTTCGGAACCAAAGTTTGGAACCGTGAATTCATTGAGGGTGAGGGTGACAGTCTTGCATGTTTTGTTTCCATCTTCCTTTGAAATCTCATGCACATGCGCGCGCGCGCGTGTGTGTGTGTGTGTGTGTGTACGCATATCTGCACTTTCTGGTGATAAGGTCTGTAATTTTCATAAGCTTTTCAAAGCCACTGCTTTAAAATACCTTTTTGACGATAAGTTTTTAACGTATTTGTTTTGAGATCTGTTCTTCCCTATTAAAAAAACAACTTCCGGGGCGCCTGGGTGGCGCAGTCGGTTGAGCGTCCGACTTCAGCCAGGTCACGATCTCGCGGTCCGTGAGTTCGAGCCCCGCGTCAGGCTCTGGGCTGATGGCTCAGAGCCTGGAGCCTGTTTCCCATTCTGTGTCTCCCTCTCTCTCTGCCCCTCCCCCGTTCATGCTCTGTCTCTCTCTGTCCCAAAAATAAATAAAAACGTTGAAAAAAAAAAATTAAAAAAAAAAAAAAAAAAAAACAACTTCCGATATTAGTTAACTCTTTAAATGCTTCCTTTGCAGAATAAAATCCTTTTTTGCAATATATTCATCTTTTGTTTGGTTTAATTTACTGTCCACTTAAAATTTTAATCTGCATTCTTCTAGGGGGCTTCTCCCATGAGTATGTTTTTTCAAAGCAAAGGATTTTTTTTTTTCAACGTTTATTTATTTTTGGGACAGAGAGAGACAGAGTATGAACGGGGGAGGGGCAGAGAGAGAGGGAGACACAGAATCGGAAACAGGCTCCAGGCTCTGAGCCATCAGCCCAGAGCCCGACGCGGGGCTCGAACTCACGGACCGCGAGATCATGACCTGGCTGAAGTCGGACGCTTAACCGACTGCGCCACCCAGGCGCCCCTCAAAGCAAAGGATTTTAATAGAAACAGATGAGACTTGGATTTGATGTGTTTTGCATGTGGGAAAATGGGTATTTAAGGGCAGTCTGTGATGCATGCTCTGTAGACCATGGAATGTTCTTTACCACAATTGTATTGTGCCTGTCCATGCAGTGTCTGTGGTAAAACCAGGCTTTCTTAACCTTGATAATGTACTAGAGAGGATCCTGGCCTGGTGGGTCTGGAGACTAGGTTGTATTGTCTTCTGGGAAAGCAGTTCAAGGAAGCACAGATTTTATTTTAAAATCTGCGTGGTCACTGTGGTTTCACTCAAGGTGATAGGTACCTGTGAGTTTTGTGTGTGTGCTGCTGTTTTGAGAACAAGCATCAGTTACCCATTAACCTGGGTAAAAAGGAATTGAGTTCTCCTCTGGCATTTTTAGGAGCTTAAGAATTAGGTCTTAAGTTAATCAGAGAAATAAAAGAGGTCACATTTTTAAGAAATGGAATCTCTGATGTTTAAAAACTCATACATGCACCTTGGTCTTGGCAACAAAAAGAAAAGGTAACGGGTTAAGAGGGTTTTGTGTTGTTGTTTTTAAAGAGAGCATTTCATGATTTGACCACAGATTACATTTTTGGCCTTAATGATCTAATTTGGCTACAGAATTACGATAGGAATTTCTTTTTTTTTTTTTTTTAATTTTTTTTTTTTAACGTTTATTTATTTTTGAGACAGAGACAGAGCATGAATGGGGGGAGGGTCAGAGAGAGGGAGACACAGAATCTGAAACAGGCTCCAGGCTCTGAGCTGTCAGCACGGAGCCCGACGCGGGGCTTGAACTCACAGACCGCGAGATCATGACCTGAGCCGAAGTCGGACGCTTAACCGACTGAGCCACCCAGGCGCCCCACGATAGGAATTTCAACAGCCAGTTACTGAACCCTTACCAGGTGCTGAGCCCCAGCCAGACTACCACTGCAGGAGTGAAGAAGACTGAAGCATGGTGGTAGATCCCCTGGGGCTAACAATTCGGGGCACAACAGCAGCCTAATGATGCCATCGCTTCATGCTTTGTTTTACTTTCATGTTTTTCTCCATTCGCTTAGGATGGCTATTTTACCAGTCATACATCCCTTGGGAAAATGTGAATGTCACTGGGCACCCCAGGAAATTGTTTTTTAAGTTTATGTATTTATTTTGAGAGAGAAATATGAGCAGAGGCGGGGCAGGGAGAGAGGGAGAGAGAGGATCCCAAGCGGGCTCTGTGCCATCAGCTCAGAGCAGGACGCCGGGCTCGATCCCAGGAACTGAGATCATGAGATCATGACCTGAGCCGAAATCAAGAGTCGGACACCTAACGGACTGAGCCACCCAGGTGCCTCAGGAAATACTTTTTTATGCTTAAACGTAAATTGTAGTCAAATACGGGTTGTGTTTCTCCAGAGGAGAAGCTGTTCTGGGTAGCTGAGCTTTACCAAATGGCTCAGAATTTGTCCCTGTGATGGTGTCTTCTCTCACTTGGACCGTTATGGTTTGAAAACTTTCTGAAATTGATGACCTGTTTAGACACATTCTTTAGCAATCTGTTGAGCATGATCTAAGCTTCTGTTAGTAAGTTAGGTCTGTTGCCCTAAGTCATAATTAGTATGTTGTGCTGTAATAATAGCAATGTCACTGGGGACCATATAGCTTACAGGGCTTTGTGCCAGAATTTCTGCTTTTTCTTTTTTTTTTTCTCTTCATATTTTTTAATGTTCATTTATTTTTGAGACAGAGAGAGAGGGAGACACAGAATCTGAAGTAGGCTCCAGGCTCGGAGCTGTCAGCACGGAGTCTGACACGGGGCTCCAGCTCCCCAACCACGAAATCATGACCTGAGCCAAAGTCGATGCTTAACCAGCTGAGCCACCCAGGCGCTCCTCTGCTTTTTCTCAACATCATTTTACCATCTCTTCCCTTGCTGTTGGGATTTGCCTTTGAGTTACTATGGCTTTCTGAAGCAATCCCCCGAATTTGTAATCTGATCTGGGCTGTAGGGGAAGGAGGGCACACAGCCAAATTTAATAGAATCCCCCGTGAAAAAGAGTAAATTGGCCATGGGTTTAAGGTTTCGGTGTAAGCAAAGTTCATCGATTTATTTTTTATTGTTTATTTGATTATTTTCTATTCTCATTAGGGTTCTAAGCAGACACCTAAACTCTGGGTAGGTATGTCATTATCACATAAGGATGCTTTACAATATTTCGTGGTATTCTACATACAGATGTTGTAATGCATTCTTACTATATTGATGAAATATGACAAGCAGTTTACAGAAGCTTAAATATAAGAGGACTGTCACTTTGACATCTGTGTGTTTTTCTCTGACATTCCACGAAACTTAATCCATTGTACGTATTGATTTTGGCACTGGTCAGGTCTCAAAGTAGCTAAAACTACAGAAAACAAGTGTAGGTTTTTAGCGTCCACACACTTTGTCCATTAAATGTGTTTAATCCCCACTCTATGTCTTGTTTGAGGGTTGTTTTTTCTTTCTTTCTTTCTTTCCATCTTTCCATCTTTCTTTCTTTCTTTCTTTCTTTCTTTCTTTCTTTCTTTCTTTCTTTCTTTCTTTCTTTCTTTCTTTCTTTCTTTCTTTCATCATTCCAGTTTGCTTTATGGGAGTGGTATTGCAGAAAAAGCTCTTAATACAGTCTTGTACACCCCTGGTGTCAGCTAAGGAGAAGCACTGAAACGGGAAATGTTAGGATCTCGCCATAATCTCCTAAAGTGTTCCGCACTATTTTTTCCTTGTTGACTCAGAACAAACACTAAAGGAGGCACTGAATGACCTCAGGTTTTCTTCTGGCCCATACTTATTATAGCAGAGACCAGAAACAGCAGCCCCGATCCAAAACCTTCAGTGGGCAGCTTGGGAAAAGTGTTTTACATGGGACTGTTGTTGAAGTCCATGGAAATCAGGGCAGAGCTAAAGGATCTGATTGATCTAAGACATTTCAGCCTTCTGCTTCTAGGTGCCATTTCCGACGCTCCTTCTCCTGTAAACCATGTTAACTACATAGTAGTAAGTCCTGTGTTTCTTTTCTTTCTTTTCCTTTAATTTTTTTAATGTTTATTCTTTTTTGAGAGAGCATGAGCGGGGCAGTGGCAGAGAGAGAGAGAGGGAGACAGCGGGGGATTGGCAGAGAGAGAGAGAGGGAGACACAGAATCCGAAGCAGGCTCCAGGCTCTTGAGCTGTCAGCACAGAGACTGACGTGGGGCTCAAACTCACAAACTGTGAGATCGTGACCTCGGCTGAAGTCAGACAGTTAACTGACTGAGCCACCCAGGTACCCCTCTTTTCTCTTTAACAGGATCATCTCCGTATTTCTTTAAAAATATTCTACCTATAGAGGCGCCTGGGTGGCTCAGCCAGTTAAGCATACCACTCTTGATTTCAGTTCAGGTCACAATCCCACGGTTCGTGAGTTTGAGCCCCGTGTCAGGCTCTGTGCTCATAGTGCAGACCCTGCTTGGGATTCTCTCTCCCTTCCCCTCTCTCTCTGCCCCTTCCCACTCTCTCTCTCTCTCTCTCTCCCCCCCTCTCAAATCAATAAACTTAAAAAAAAATATTGTATGTATACAGTATTTGCCTTCTTTAGGTCATAAAATGAGAACACAGACACAAGAATCGAAATGTACCAATTCGTTTTCCTATGCAATTGATTCATTACCTCAAAAAATACTTTTTAATTAGCTAACTAAGAATAATTTTGGACATTGGCTGTCCTAGGCTCTGAGTGCTAGATACTCAGAAAACATGGACGATTTAATCATGGCACTTGGAAAGCTTGCAGCCCAGTGGGGAGGAGCAGCGGGACCCTGACGGTGAACATCCTGCTGGTAAGTGCCCTTGCGGGGGCAGGTGCCAAGGGGAGCTCGCTTCTCTGAACCCAGTCTCCTTATCTGTTACGGGGAGTGTGGGAGGGGGACAAATCTCACGAAGCTGTTTTGCAGCTCGGCTAAGATAACGCATGTGAAAACCTTGTAAAATTGTACGGCGTGGACCCCATCTGTTGTCAGGTGTGGTTTAAAATAGAAGGTGGGAGACTTTCTGTCCTGACACCATTTAGATAATCCAGCTCTGAGATTGTGAGTTAAGGGGAAACAATGCACATCAGTGTCGAGTGCAGTTCCCTGGAGAACATTAGAGGTTGTATTATTCAGAGCCGCTCCCTCTAGAAAATCATATTATCGACGTGAGGCCCAGTGGTGAGGACGGCAAGAACAGTGCGGCTTTGTTGGATATCACTGGCTGCCGTCGGCCTTTCTCAGCACCCACGGTGTATTTTCACCCTACCCACAAATAAGAACGTACAGAGCCTCGCAGCCCTGGGATCTGAACAAGGTGCCTGTTTTATGTTTGGGTTCTAGGGTCTTTATAGCAGTCTCTCAGTGTTTCTACGTATTGGTATTCCCCTCCTTCTCCTTCTTTTAGTTCTTTAAAGGCCTGGAGATTACATGTCTCAGTTTGCCCGGGACCATCCTAGTTTATGTCTGTTGTTCCAACACCCCATCTACCCGATGTGTTCGCACTCTCAAAAGTGCCCTGAGTTGGGCCA
Source organism: Leopardus geoffroyi (assembly GCF_018350155.1). Classification (NCBI taxonomy): domain Eukaryota; kingdom Metazoa; phylum Chordata; class Mammalia; order Carnivora; family Felidae; genus Leopardus; species Leopardus geoffroyi. The sequence goes on along the minus strand of NC_059342.1, from coordinate 10,533,234 downwards.
TAAGCTATATATGGTTCAAGGCATGGAAGGAAGGAAGGAAGGAAGGAAGGAAGGAAGGAAGGAAGGAAGGAAGGAAGGAAGGGAGGGAGGGAGGGAGGGAGGGAGGAAGGAAGGAAAGAAGGAAGGAAAGAAAGAAAAAAGAAATATGAAATTTGGAGGAAATTTCAATGCCTTGGTTCAAGGCATTAAAAAAAAAATGAAAATAGTGGAATTGTAAAGATCTGTGAGAACTGACCTCAGTCACTGCACTGACCGGGAGTGTGGATTTGGTCCCATAATGTCCTGGAATGCAGTTTGCAGGTGGAAGTCCGGAGAGCCTGGTCCTCCACACACACCGCAGCAGGTTCCCTACTGAGAGCTGTTCAGACAAGAACGTGTGTTTGTGCCCTGTGGCTCAGAACGGTAGCCTTGACACCCTCCGTGTCAGTTTCCATACTAGCTTGGCTTGTTGGAGCTTGAAGGCTCACATTCCTTCTTTTCTTCTTTTTTTAAATTTTTTAATGTTTATTTTTGAGAGAGAGGGGGAGGGAAGGAGGGGCAGAGAGAGAGAGAGAGAGACACCCACACACAGAAGGCAAAGCAGGCTCCAGGCTCTAAGCTGACAGCACAGAGCCTGACACAGGGCTTGAACTCAAACCGTGAAGCCACCCAGGCACCCCAGGCTCACATTCCTTCTTAAAGGCCTCCCCAGGTGTTCATTGATGTGAGGATTTGCATTAAGATGGTATTCATCTTGGTATTTTTTAAGTTACCTCTGCACCCACTGTGGGGCTTGAACTCAGGACCATGAGTGAGATCAGCAGTCTCATGTTCTACCGCCTGAGCCAGGAGGGAGCCCCCATTTCCATCTTGGTTTTGACCATTGTTCACCCATGGCAGCCAGCCGGGGGGGGGGGGTGGGTAGGAAGCAGGTCTAGTGCCTGCAGCTCTCGTGGCATAACTCCAGGGGGTGGGTGTGAGTGGGAGGCGGCTCCCAGGGGTGGGCCTGCAAGGCAGCGTCTCCCCCACATCCTCCTGCTCCTCCCTCCGAATGAGAAGGTAGGACCTTAAGGTGCAGTAGCCTAAAGAGAAAATGGTGCAAGGGGGTGGGTGCCACTTTCTGCATCCCCCCCCCCCGCGACCCTCACTGTAACAGGGTGAAATTGTCCCTTCCTACCAACCAGCAATCATGTGGAATTTGTTAAAAGGTCAAGAGGATCCCCTACTATCTTAGTATCTGTGATCCTAGGATTTTCATAGCAGAGCACTTGACCAAAAAGTTCATTGCACGTTGTGGTTGGTTAAAAGCAATGCATAACTGCCCTTCTCCGTTGACAGCTGTACTGGAGTTTGGGCTTGGCCTCTTTGCTCATGAGCCCTAAAGAAATATGTATGAATTAAGTCTTGAAAAGCGAAGGCACAAGGTCAGAAAAGAAAGAAAAACCGATGGGACAGTCAATGTGGTGCTCTCCCCAGAGAGCCCACTCTTCAGAGAGGTCAGACGTGGTATAAAGATCTCTGTTAAAACCAGTGTTGGGGCGCCTGGGTGGCTCAGTCGGTTGAGCAGCCGACTTCGGCTCAGGTCACGATCTCGCGGTCGGTGGGTTCGAGCCCCGCGTCGGGCTCTGTGCTGACTGCTCAGAGCCTGGAGCCTGTTTCCGATTCTGTGTCTCCCTCTCTCTCTCTGACCCTCCCCCGTTCATGCTCTGTCTCTCTCTGTCTCAAAAATAAATAAACGTTAAAAAAAAATTAAAAAAAAAACAAAACCAGTGTTGCTCACACTTGAATGTGGGCTCTTGTGGAGATGCAGATTCCGATGTCCTCGGGCTGGGACGGGGAGCCCCAGACTGCTTTCTGACTGGCGCCGCGGGGAGTCAGGACACGGGTGCTTCAGCTGGTTCTGACTCTGGATGTCGCTGTTGCACCACAGGCAAGTTAGAGTGACACGGGGGGGGGGGTGAGGGGGGGGACCCTGGACTGTCACAAGCTGCTGTGCTTTGCAGAGGCTAGAGCAGGAAGAACCATCCAGTGACACCTTACCTCTGGTTCCCAGTGTCTTTGGAACTCTTCAATAACGTGTCCTGTGCAGAGGCCCAGCGTTCCTGCCAATAAAATACAGACATGCATTTTGTGGGCTTGGAATTCCAAACACGGGCTCCTTTTACATCAGTGGAGGGCTGGGAGGACAGAAGTCTAAGAAAATGAATAGGAAACTAGAGGAAGTTCAGAAAAGAAAGTTCCATCCCCTCTTGCTTCCATTCTAGGAGAGAAGCTGTTCCTCTCTTTACCCGTAAGGACGCGGGGCCACCATTCACTGGTTTCTCTGACTGTATTCTGCCTCTTGGCCTCTGTTACTTCACAGAACGTTCTCCTCTACAAAAGCAAACGGGATCTTAATGTAGGTGATCTTCAGAGCCCTTTCGGTTGTTAAGCCACAGCAACCAAGAATTTCGTGGTCACACAGCATTATATATGTAATCTATTCACATGTTTTCACTTGCTGTGTGTGGTTTTATTTCTATAAGGGCACCTCCAAAATATGTTTGAGTGTCAACATAAATATTTTCTGTTTTTGCCTACAGTCTCGGCTCTCTTTAAAAAAAAAAAAGAAAAAACCTTTGGGGGCACCTGGGTGACTCAGTTAACTGAGTGTCTGACTCCTGATTTCAGCCCAGGCCACTGTCCCAGGGTTGTGGGATTGAGCCCCGTGTTGGGCTCCTCCCTAAGCGTGGAGCCTGCTTGGGAGTCTCTCCTTCTTTTTCTCTCTCTTCCTCTGCCCCTCTTTCCAAAATAAGAAAAAACAAAACACATCAAAACATCTTTGTTTCATAGCTTCAAGAAAATTTTATGGAATTCATAGTTGACTGTATTAAATTCTCCTTCCATGAGACTAACTTAAAGATTCTGACCTCACAAGGGCAGCAATAGCTAAATTTTCTTCTGTGGTTTACCAGCACTTTCTCGAACCATCTGCTTATTCTGGGTGTGGACATGTGCATTAGATACCTCCTTAAAAGGATAATTGAGAGCCTATTCCAGAAGGTACGTAGGGTCCAAGTGTATGTTCTTGACTACAGCGACTTCTTCAGTCTTAGGACAGGAATCTAGAATTTACTCCCATCTCTGTTCTGACCAGTCAGTTACACATCAAGCCTCTTATAATGTAGTAGGTAATGAGCCACTGTAAGTCAATCAAGGATTTCTCTTTCCTGGACTTCCGGATGAAAGAATGAAACATTTTTGATACATTTATCCCCAGTGACAACATTAATACTCTATATAGGAACTGAGTTTATAAAACCTGAGTTACTTTGAGCCAAGATTGAAGACTAAGCAGAGAATCCCCTAGTGAACAGTGAAAATTGTCATGTTAATTTCAAACTTCCTGAAAACACATCAGTTGTGTGCAGAGAGATTTCGGATGCGTAGTTTTTGGTGTTGTGTTTACTGTGTTACAAGCAACACAGACCCGGAACAGGCTGGAACAGCATGGGGGCTTAGAAGCTGTTAGCCAACACCTGTAACTGCCTATCAACCTGTAATTTATATTTATTTATTTCTAAGTGTATTTATTTGAGAGATAAATCATGAGCAGGAGACAGGCAGAGAAGAGAGGAGAGGGCGAGAATCTCAAGCAGGCTCTACACTGTCAGCACAGAGCCCGATGTGGGGCTCGAAATCATGAACTGTGAGATCATGATCTGAGCCCAAATTGGACGCTCAGCCATCCGAACCACCCAGATACCCCTATATTTATTTTATTAAACAGCGTAACCCTAATAAAAACATGTCCCTGAGATGTTAGACGTCTTAAATTAGAAATAATAGATACTTTGCCATTAATGAACATTTATCTTCCCTTGATGGCTAGAAATTCTTGTTTGGGCTTCTCCCTACCCCCTTCCTGTAAGTTCACGAAAATGTTTGTGAATTAATTTTGCTTCGGTGTGATACACATGCCCTAACAGACCTTTCTACCCTCCTGTAGCTGGATCTCAGTGTTCGCTGCCTTTCTGAGTTTGGGACCTTGCCTTCTCGCCTCCTTGCTGTCACTGCTCCTACCCACGAGGTGTTAATACCCAGGAGGCTAAATGTTCAGTAAGGCCCCCAGGGGAGCAGATGTCCGCTCTCATCCTCCCAAGCTGCCCTTCTGGGGACATGAGTTCAGCCTGTGTTTCTGACTCAAGCCCAGCATTTTTGTCCTGGGTTAGGGGTGAAGCCTGTCTTGGACAGGCTCCCTCCTCTCGCACTTTTCCAGGTGTGGGAGAGTTGAGCCGTTGCTATCAGAGCCTTCTAGAAGAAGGAACAGAGAGGCAGGGCCTGGAGGAGGCAGGACCTGTGCACGAGGAGGCAGGGATTGAAGTCCCGCTGCTGAGTCGCCTTCCCCAGGCCTGTTGCCTTTCCCAGCTGAACAGGTTGAATGATCGATGGCATTCAAATGGGCCCCCAGAGGACGTGTCTGTGCCCTCTGACCATTTGAAATTGGTGGGAATGACGCCAGGGGTCTGCCCTTCCCTTGATGACCAGGAGACAAGGCTCAGGTGTGGCCTATCATTGGTCAGGCTTTCACTCTGTTGCTCCTATCCAAAGCATCCCTCAGTGGAATGAGATGCTGGCTAAATCCAAGCGTTTCCATTCTCCGCTTCGGCCGGTGCCAGCGCCCCCACCCTACACCCTGGTGTTTACTCACCTACCACGGGTAGATGAACGTGAGCAGGACCTTTGCAGAGTCACGAAAGCAGTGTGCTTGCCCCGGCATGAAAGCCTGAGACGATAAAAAAAAGCAGTGAATGTTTTGAGTCTCCTGCATTCAAAAGGGAAAAGCTTAAGTGAGGTTTGTTTCAGCTAAAGAAAACAACATCTAAGACTTGCTGGAACAGTTTGTAGGACATATAAGGGCAACTTTGAGGGTGTCCGGGGGCACAGCAGAACCTGGTTTTTCCCAAGTCTCTAGGTTTAGTTTCTGGTTCCAGCTTTTCCTGTAACCATTTTTAATTGAAGTGCATATGCTCTATTGATAACACAATGTACCATTGTGGGCTGTGTACTTGTCATCTTTTAAGTTTCTCTAAAATAAGTAGGAACTTGTATGTTCTGGAGAAGACGCAAGAACTTCTGGGAAATGTCTGCTTGGCATGGCTGTGCCTCTCTGTGAAAGAGTCTGAAGTAAAAATTTTCAAAGTCAAAGTATACTCAGAGGGGAAATTTTCTGTGAAGTCTGAAAAAACCATTCCTGGAACATCTCTTGTCTTCTCTCAATAGTACTAGTAATAAGAATAAGAATAAGAATAAGAATAAGAATAAGAATAATCATAATAGAAGACCCAACCTACCATTCCTTAAAATGGTAAGAAGCCTAAGCAAAATAGTTGAAAGTAAGATAATTTATTTTGTGTTACTCATTGGGATTAAAATGCTCAGTGACTTTGGGGCGCCTGGGTGGCTCAGTCGGTTAAATGTTCATCTCTTGGTTTTGGCTCAGGTCTCACGGTTTTTAAGATGAAGCCTTGAACCAGACTCTGGGCTGACCATGCAGAACCTGCTTGGGATTCTCTTTCTCCCTCTCTGCCCCTCCCCCACTTATGTCTGTGTGAATGTGTGTGTGTGTGTGTGTGCGCGCGCGCGCGCGTGTACACTCTCTTTCAAAATAAATAAACTTTGAAAAAAAATAAAACGTCTTCTCCTTCTCATGTCCAGCAAGCCCAACAAATGTCCTCTCATTTAGCCTCTGTTCACCTCTCTGCTCTTTACCTTTCTTAAATAAACTCAATTGCTCAAATCTATAGAGCTTTTTCTTTCCCCAAGTGCCTTTGGACCATGCTTTCACAGGGAAAAAAAGGGGGGGCAGATTTTAATTTTAATGAAGATCACTTCATCAGTTTTTACTTTTATGGATCTTTCATCGTCCTCTGGAAACTCCTCTCCAAGCCCTAGGTCTTGAAGATCTTCAGCGTTTTCTTCTAAAGGTTTTAGAAGGTATTTTTTGTTTTACATTCAAGACTATGGGTCCTATCAAATTGATTTTTGTGTGAGGTGAAACGTTGAGGTCAGGGTTTTTTGTTTTGCCTCTAAGTGGCCATTTGCTGTTCTTTGAAAAGATTTTCCTTCCTTTATGGAGTTGTTTGATATGCCATCGTGGGACTTGGTGGGAGCACCGATGTGTCTGGCTGCTTCTGGGCCCCGTCCTCATTTCCCATACTCCCCCAGCTGGCCCTTACCTGTTGTTCACTCCTCACCTTCAGTGACGTTTCCCTAGAGATGCTTCTGAGGACCGCCCATCCCACCGGCTCCATTGTCCTCATCTTCAACCCTAAAAACGTTGGCCTTTGTATTCTCACTCAACACCTACTTTTTTCCTCCCTTGTGGTATTTAGCGTAATGTTAATAATTTCCTCGTGTGTGTGTGTGTCACTGTGTGTGAAATTCCTGCCTCGAAGCCCCAAGAAGGCAGGAACTGGGTTTATTTTGTTGACCCCTCAAGTTCCAGCAGTGTGCCTCTAACATGCTGAGTGCCCAGTCGTTATTTTTGGGGTAAATGAATGGCAGAAAGTTAGGCCTCTTGGGGATGTTTTATTTTTATTTTTATTAATGTTTATTTTGAGAGGGCACAAGTGGGAGAGGGGCAGAGAGAGGGAGACAGAGGATCCGAAGCGGGCTCTGTGCTGACGGCAGAGAGCCCGATGTGGCGCTTGAACTCAGCAATCATGAGATCATGACCTGAGCCGAAGTCGGATGCTTAACCGACTGAGTCATCTAGGTGCCCCTTGGGGGATGTTTTCTAAATCAGAGGGTGCCATTTTCTTAAAATCAGTGGACATTCTTGGGGCGCCTGGGTGGCTCAGTCAGTTGAGCATCTTACTCTTGATCTCGGGTCAGGTCATGATCTTGCGGTTCGTGGATTTGAGCCCCACATCAGGCTCTGCACTGACAGCATGAAGCTCTCTTGGGATTCACTCTGTGCTCCCTCTTTGCCCCTCCCCTGCTCTTGGACTCTCCCTCTCTCAAAATCAATCAAATTAAAAAATTAAATCAGTGGACGTTCCTGGCTCTTGGAGCCTTAGGATTTATTTTTTCTCAGTTAACCCACCTTTTACGGTAGTGGTTTTGAGAACCTTAGGCCTGAAACAGAATCACCTGGAGGACTGGTTAAGATGCAGACCCCACCAAAGATCGTGATTCAGTAGGTCTGGGATGCATTTCCAAGAAGTTCCCAGAACATCCAAGCTAATCCTGCTGCCAAGGAACCACACTTTGAGAGCCTTTTGCTTGAAGATGAAGCAACTAAAGATGCGTTATCCCCGTTGGCCTAGTGACAGTCCCAGGCACCCTTAAACTCACCATTCAATTACTTTTGATCAGTTTCAGAGTAATCACAGAGAATATCCTGTAGGAATCCAATCCCAGAGGAGTTCGAGGCAACATGCCTGCTACAGCAGTAAATAAATGAGAATTTCACATTTAAAAAAAAATTAAAATAGGAAATGAAAAAAATCCTTTCAAATGACAGTAAACTAATTCTCTTACAGCTGTGGCCATCACATGTGGGTCCTTTAATATTTGAATCGGCAAAAGCACTGACATTTTAACTCAAAACCAGTAGCAATGAAGATGCTTGCTAACTAAGAGCAAGATTTCACTGATGAGAACAAATTTATAAATGAAAGAGTTAGGTCTCTGCTGTGGTCTGTTTTCCCTACACCCTTTAGAGATGAACCAAAGCAAATCGGTAAGTTCTATTTTGTGTGCCTATGCGGAGTCATAAAAGCAGTTTCCTCTGAAGTCAACAAAAAACATAAAGGTGATAAGCTTTAAAAAAAACAGCTTCGGGGCGCCTGGGTGGCTCAGTCGGTTAAGCGTCCGACTTCAGCTCAGGTCACGATCTCGCGGTCCGTGAGTTCGAGCCCCGCGTCGGGCTCTGGGCTGATGGCTCAGAGCCTGGAGCCTGCTTCCGATTCTGTGTCTCCCTCTCTCTCTGCCCCTCCCCCGTTCATGCTCTGTCTCTCTCTGTCTCAAAAATAAATAAAACGTTAAAAAAAAATAAAAAAAAAAAAAACAGCTTCAACACTTCTGATTCTGATTTGTCTGCCCGTCCGTTGCCCTGTTGTTTTGCAGAGAAAAACAGCTAGTTTTCAGCCTAGGTGGTTATGATCTGATAAACTCTGATCACTGAAAATTTCCTGGAAAGAAAATTTACCTTCATTTTCTTCAAGTGTTCAGGAAGCTGTGTGGATTCCAGCAACCCGGCTGGAGCAGAGCCAGGCTGGGCTCTGAGCGTCTGCAGGCTCTGAGGTGCCTTTAACCTGTTGGAGGAGCATTGTTCGTATACACACTCGCAGAAAGTGGATGTGGATGGGCGGGGGGGGGGGGTCTGGGCGAGGGCTGGACACGCCCACACCCACTTTGGGGCACAAGGAGGCAGGTCTTAACACGGGAATTCTTTTCAAATAATGCGGAAAAGAGAGGAGTCAGGAATTGGCTGTGTTAGTACAGCTCATCTGTTAAACATACTCTGAAATCTAAAGTCTCTTTCAACCCAAAGCAGAGATCCAGTTAGACTGTTTGGGGCATGGGGGCAGGTGGGTGTCCTTGTTTGCTCCTTGCTGTATCCTTTGTGCCAACAACAGTGCCTGGCACATGACAGGGCACTTGTTAAGTGAATAAATGAATGTGTTTATTATTGCTTCCTCCATACATTCTCTTTAATGTCTGCATTTCAACTTGTTCCTGAGACAGAAACACTTCTTCTGGCCTCTTAAATATCACCCCAGAGAATAAGATTGTAAACATAACTGTTTGAACAAGCATAGCATAAAATTTTTATAATGGGGACAACCCAATTGCCTTTCTATGTCATAAATGAAACTAACATCCAGGACTCGGATTTAGATCTTGATTGATAATTGAGATTTCCTTCCAGCAAACCCTCCCCCTACCCCCAACCCCATACCAAGAAAATTATCCCCTGTATTTGAGAAGGGTAAACGGGGTTGGGTCATAATTAGGTAATTTGGTTGGAAAGTGACCAAGAGCTGGTTAACATGACCGCCACAATTCTTGTGGTAGGAGCCAATCCTAGAAACCCCCAGAAGATAATCTGATAATGAATGATGGCCAAAGTTTGCACTCAAACGTACTTTTAATTAAGTTACTTTTAATTAAACTCTGGACAGAAATATCTGGGCAGTCATGGAGGGTGTATAATAAGTTAGACAGGTTTTTGGATGGTTGTTTGAAAGACTGCCTTATTTAAAGAAATAAATGAGCTTTGCATGTTTTATTAGGGTAAAGGGGTGTGTGTGTGTGTGGACTTTGGCTTGTAGACTGTATTCTTTTTAGCTTTCTCTTGAGCACTCAGGCCTTAGTCCTCTTTGTTTTATCATAACTGAGCCCCTATGGAAACAGACATTGCTCTAGCCACAGCCCTACTTTTCATGTACTCTATTCTTTTTTTTTTTCAAGGTTTTATTTTATTTTATTTATTTGTTTTTGAGAGTGTGGGAGAGCAGGGGAGGGGCAGAGCAAGAGGGAGACAGAACATCCCAAGCAGGCTCGGAGCTGTCAGCACAGAGCCCCAAGCGGGGCTCACACTCACAAGTTGTGAGATCATGACCTGAGCTGAAGCCAAGAGTTGTACACTTAACTGACTGAGCCGCCCAGGTGCCCCAAAGTTTTTTAAGTAATCTCTACACCCACCGTGGGGCTCAAAGTCACAACCCCAAGACTAAGAGTTGCATGTTCCACCGACTGAGCCAGGCAGGCACCCCACCATGCACTTCCTTATCTCTTGACTTTGCATACTCTGTTCCTTCTGTTGAGAATGCCCTTCTTTGTCACCCTGGAAAACATTCATTCATCCTTTAAGACTTTGGCCACGTGGTCTCTTATGAATACATTTTTGGCCATTCACAGCCTGTTTGGGCAAGGTAAGACCATCTTGCTGTGGATTAGAATTAACTGCGTGTACACTGCTGTTCGAGTGCTTTGTGCTTTGTGTGTCTGTCTGCTTCCAGCAGTAGTGTGGCAGCCTCTGAGAATGATGCGGAGCTTTCGTTTATCTGCTGCCTCCAAGTAGAAAAGGAAGAGTGGCTGTACCAATTCTAAGAGTTGCAGGTCTTTAAAATGTGTTGAAGTGACAAAAATACACATAGAGTCCTCACACGTTGAAGAGAAAGAACCTCAGGGGGGCGCCTGAGCGGCTCAGTCGGTTGAGTGTCTGACTTCAGCTCGGGTCACGATCTTGCAGTTTGTGAGTTCGAGCCCCGCATCGGGCTCTGTGCTGACAGCTCAGAGTCTGAGCCTGCTTCTGATTCCGTGTCTCCCTCTCTCTCTCTGTCCCTCCCCTGCTTGCTTGTATTCTCTCTCTCTCTCTCTCTCTCTCTCTCTCTGAAAAATAAACATTAAAAAAAAAAAAGAAAGAAAGAGCCTCAGCTGGTCATGATGGCCACGTCAGCACTGAGAGATTGTGAGTGACTATTTTTTCTGTCTTCTCCAGATTTTAGGTAGCAAAAGAAACAATACTATGACATGTTGTAGACGAGATTCCAGAACGTGTACATCAAAACGGTGGTTTCCCCTCTTAACACTTGTCATTTGAACAGGAAGGTTCTTATTCCAATTTGACTGCCCTGATTCTGTCCATTTTTGAAATTACTATGATTCCATTGGGAGCCTCCCACCTAACCCTGAGCGGGGGAGCATGTTGGTCAGGTGAAAAAGTACTTAACGTATGGAGTCAAATGACATCCATAGTACAGTCTAAGGAACAAGGCGGATGGCCACGTGGACGAGCATCCTGGGGAGTCCCGGTCAAAGTGTGATGGGTGCATACGATGGCCTTTCCTATGCATCATGTGAGTCCCTCCTCAGGCTCTTAAACATGTCATCTCAAGGAGTAAGACGGGAAATACAGTTGCTTCAAAAACAAATGCCGTAAAATTCTGAAACATAGCTTTCTTTCTAAAAGGAATTTGAGTAAAGTATCCTTTCAGTAAGCTATACATCCCTCAGGTGAGGGCCTTGAAAGGTTCCCCTTATTTATTAGGTGCATAAATTTTTACTTGTTAAAGCAACAGGGCCCTTACCCACGAGGGCTGGAGTGCGGGCTCTAGGGCTGGATTGCCCACCCCCGCACTTGGCTCTGGCACTTCCTAGTTCTGTGAGCCAGGCATGTTTTTTTTGCTTGTTTTTAATGTTTATTTATATTTGACAGAGAGAAACAGAGCATGAGTGGGGGAGTGGCAGACAGAGAGGGAGACACAGCATCCAAAACAGGTTCAGGCTCCAGGCTGTCAGCACAGAGCCCAATGCGGGGCTTGAACTCACGGACCACGAGATCATGACCTGAGCCAAAGTCGGACGCTCAACCGACTGAGCCACTCAGGCACCCCTAGCCAGGCGTGTTCTGACCTCCCTATGCCTGAGCTTCCTGTTTGTAAAATGGGGAGAGAGAATTTTTAGTAGCTCGCAGGGTTATTGTGAAGTTTGAATGAGGTGATAACTGTTAGATGCTTTAAAAAATGCCTTGAATGTGGGGCGCCTGGGTGGCTCAGTTGGTTAAGCATCCAGCTCTTGATTTCAACTCAGGTCATGGTCTCGTGGTTCATGAGATCAAGCCCCACATAGGACTCTGTGGTGACAGCGCAGAGCCTGCTTGGGATTCCCTCTCTCTCTCTCTCTCTCTCTCTCTCTCTCTGCCCCCTCCCCCACCTTTCTCTCTCTCTCTCTGTCCCTCTCCCACTCATGCCCCCCCCCCGGAATAAATTTTAAAAAACCTAAATGCCCTGAATGTAACATAAGTTCACAAATTCTAAGATGCACATTTTTCACATTCTAACGTTTCTGAGATGAGGATATATCCTACAATTAATATAATCTTAATAAGCATTTTAAGACTGTTTAATTAGCAACATTAGTTTTTAATCAGTGCTACTTAAAGTAATGGTGCACCATAGAATGGATACCATTTATCTCAATAACTGATAACAGTAAGAGCTCAGTGAATACCAGCTGTCATCTGCTTGGTCATCAGCAGTGTCCTCGTCGTCATTATCTGGGCTCTAACCAAGGCAGTGGCATTTGGTTGGTTGCCAGAGCCAGTCTAGGGTATATGTCAAATCTCAAGTTCATCTATGTGTTTTCACTAATGCTTTCTTAGAGAAGACCCAGCGGGCTGTTCCTCCTGTTGGTTTCGTATTGAACTAATGTCATGCGTTTATGGGATAAATTCATGCAACGTCTACATTATTCTCTGCGCTGCGCTCGGGGAGCTACTAAAATGTTCTTCAGATTTGTCGCTTGAAATAGAGAAGATGACAAATTCTTTATTTTCTGTATTGATGTATTTCCCTAGAGGCTTTCAAAGGCGTGCTTTTTCTTAGTGAGCTCAACTAAGCCACCATTGTACTGCTTAAGATTTACTGGTTTGCAGCCTTCTCTGGGGAAGAAAAGAAGCAGTTTATTGATCTGTAACAGAGAATGGAACGTGGCCAACCCTTTTCTGGTTTATATAATGCACTGACATAAGAATCTGCATATCATTAAGAAGACTAAGTCCTCACAGTTTGAGGCCACCTGTCAGGCATGAACAATAACTGGGAAAAATCAATACACCATATGAAACTGTTGTTTTTGTATAGACACTACCCAGTTCCACACCCAGTGACACATATCTTATGATATTACCAGTGGCATGCTTGTTCCCTTTTTGAGGTTTCTCCTTCCTTTTGATTTTATCGTTCGGTTTGGGGGAGGGTGGGAGAGACCAATTTGGATCGGACATAAAGATTTTCTGCCAGGCGAAGGCTGTTCACTAACAGGAGGGGACCTTGGACCAAAGTTTATGAAGCTTCACTCAGGAGATTCTGGGCATATCTCCATCCAAATACCTTGACACCTACTTCATGCACCCATAACACATGCAGCCTGTTTCTTCTTGCCTTCTGTTTGCCCTCACGAGTTTAAGGGGTGGTATTTACAAGCCATTCTGAAGCAAGAGCACCAGCCCAGCGCACCGATCTAGAAAGGGGTCACAAATCAGCTTAGATTTGCTTTTGTTGGCTTTCAAAAGTATAATCAGTTGAAGAATTTCAGAAGCTGGGCTTCTGTCCTCTGTCCCTTTATCTCCCTGTTCTCTCTCTTCCTTCTTCTCTCCCAGTCCCCACATTTTTTTTTTTTAACTAATTTGCCAGACCTGTGTAGTCATTCCTATTCTTAAAGGTAATGCTCATTGTATCCCTAAAGCCAGCTCTGCCCGCACGGAGGTTACTGCTTCCCAAGCTCAATGCCATGGACCCGGACCAGTGCCTGTTTCCAACAGAATGTCAGGTGACTGCAGAGAGATTAGAGCCATCCTTTCCTCCTGGTGTGCCGTCACACACCAAGTGGGGACCAGCAGGGAGCTTCTTGGGGGAGGCTGAGAATCCGGTCTCTGCCAGTGGGTGGAGTGGCAGTCCCCAAAGCTGGAAAAGCCAAGCAAGGGAACAGTAAGTAGTTCGCTTTGAACTACAAGCATAAACCCATTCAGGCAGCGAAGACAATTTCACTAGCTCTTCAGCTAGCGACTGTCACTGTGTGATCACAGAGATCAGCCATTTCCTGTGCCTGCCTTCTATGTACTTGGATTTCTCACTTCTTACACTCTCCATGACCGTGGCCTCATAGTTCCCTTTCACGTTGCGTTTTGAAAATTCTTTCTTCTTTCTCCCGTGCACTTGAAAGCAAATAAAACCAGAGACGGGAAGTCTCCAATCTTTATTTTTTTTTTTAATAGTAACTATTACAAATCTAACTAAGGAGCTAAGTTCCTCCCTAATTGCATCAGCCAGGGGCAACCATAAGGAACATTTTGGTGTATTTATTTCTTGGGGTTTTAAATCAATGTGTAAATATGTACATATTTTTCACAAAATTGGGTTTATGACAGAATACAATTTTTATCGATGTTCTTTGAGTACTTTACTACATTATTGAAAGCTCTTAAGTGATTTCACTGGCTGCATTAGACGTGTATATGCGTATGTATTAGCATTTTGTTCTTTTTTTTATTTTATTATTTTTTTACATTTATTTATTTTTGAGAGACAGAGAAACAGAGCACACGTGGGGAGGGACAGAGAGAGCAGGAGACAGAAACCAAAGCAGGCTCCGAGCTGTCAGCACAGAGCCCGATGCGGGGCTCGGACCCACAAACAGTGAGATCGTGACCTGAGCCGACGTCGGACGCTTAACCCCCTGAGCCACCCAGACACCCCCAGCATTTTGTTCTTTTGGGGAGGTCACTGTGGGTTTCTGAACCGACGCTTGAATTCCCAACTTGGAATTTGTTAGATCAGTTTCTTCGGGTTTTGTGGGTCTAGAGTTAGGATCTGGGCACAGTGGAAATGGACTATTTTCCTCTATACCATTGTTTGCTTTCCTTACCAGCATTTTTCAAAAGGCGTTTTGAAAAAGCAGAGGTTAGAGCAATGTTCCCTTCCTGTTACTATTCTTTTTTCTTTTTTGTTTTAAATTTTGTGTTTCTACTATGTCTTATAGTAGTAATCTCAGTTAACTTTTAAATAGAGGATCAATATAAAGTAAGAAATATGGTGCCCATCGTGACCCCTAATGTTTCCGAACCATGTGCCATACTGTCATTTGAAGGTTATCTGACAGGACAGTGGGAGATATTGAAGACTTTTTTAAGAGGGGAGCTGACCGGCTCAGATTTATGTTTTAAAAGACCGAGTAGGCAAAAGACTTTGAGATACCTCAGAAGGGTTCCCATGAATCAATCCTTTAAAAATGTGAAGGCTTGCTACAACAGCAACTACCTTGAAGGTGTTGAGCCAGCATCTGGAAAAGACGTTACATTTAAGAACCACAAATGGTCAGGGCATCTGGGTGGCTCAGTCGGTTAAGCATCCGACATGAGCTCACGTCATGATCTCTAGGTTTGCATGTTCAAGCCCCGCATCAAGCTCTGTGCTGATAGCTCAGAGCCTGGAGCCTGCTTTGGATTCTCTGCCCCTTCCCTGCTTGTGCACTCACTCTTTCTCTGCCTCTCTCTCAAAAATAAATAAATTTTTTTGTAAAGTACCAAAAATGGTTTGTAGTGGATTTGCGGTAGGCTAGGGAATGATGCCCCTGAGGAGGCCCTTGGTATTTGAAGGCCACCTTCCTAAAAATATCACGTTTCTGGAGAACCATTTCCATCTCCGATAAGAGTATCGTGTCTAGAGTCCTGCTCTGGGTGCCCGTCCACAGGCACATCTGCAGGTACATGAATCTCAGCACCGAGTGGCAGGGCCAGGCCATCATCACCCCCATCCACAGGCCACCTCTCCCCGACTCCCAATTTGCTCTCTCCATTAGCAGCCATCTTTGTAAACAGACGTCTAAGGTTTAGTGTTGTACATATTTTTAAATGATCCATTTTGATGGGGCTGTCTTCATTGTTTCAGGTTGATCACGCTTGGGAACTTGATGCATAAAATTTGCATGATTCCTCACTCCTTTCTGGATCTGTCATTGGACTCCAGCCAGCATGGCTCATGCCACAAAAGTTAACGGCTGTGCCTCAGGTAACTCAACTCTGGAGAGAGAGAGAGAGAGTGTGTGTGTGTGTGTGTGTGTGTGTGTATGCCTTTGCTCAAACTGATTTCTTATGTCTTTTTCAGTAATGGGTAGATAATAGCAGGTTGCCTAGGTAACTGGACTTTGAAAGCAATTTTCTATCCATCGAAGCTAGGTTGGTTTTTTGTTGTTGGTTTTTTGTTGTTGTTTTTGTTTTTCCAAAATCTCTTAGAGAATTTGCTTTTATCTTTAGAGTCTTTATGTGCAGAAATCAGTTAAGTAAATTATTACCCAAGTCAATTCTATTGAAGTGTTGAAAGATCAATGTAAAATCCCGAGTGCTGATCCAAGGATAATGGGCATTCCTCTTGCCCTTCTTTATGAGGGATTGAGCGATGCGAGAGGAGATAGGTTTGGATGCCTAAAACCAGTTCCTAGTTTCCGGTCCCAAGCAGGGTTTGTTTCGTGTTGCTGCACAAAGGGACAGAGTGGCTAGGGAAGAGCTTGCTTGCTAGAGCAATTCCCAGAGAGGAATAATCAACAAGCCATATCACGAATCATAAAGATTTGTGTTCTCGCTGTTACTCTAGTTACGTTAGAGACCTACACAGGTTGCATAGCTCGTCCGGTATTGCCTACATAAGATGTGGGAGAAATTTATAGAACAAATGCAGAGGAAGTCCTCCTGAGAGACGACCACCTGCCCCCAACGGTACGCCGAGCGTCCGTCCCTCTCTTGAGCGATCAGCCAAAGAGCAGAATGTGTGAGAACGGTGACCGTGTATGTATGCAGGAACTGTCGCGCGGTGTCTGAAACGGGGTCGGGGCTCTGCTGCTCTGAACACTGGGTCATGGAAGGAATGTGGAGTTGGAATCAGGACACCTGAATTGGAGTCCCAGCTCCAGCACTAACCATGAAATAGGGGGCAGGACTATTCCGTGTGTGCGGTATCAGTAAACGTGTCTGCCTGCAGGGTTGAGACCCACGCGAGCACCAGAAGCGGACTTACGAGTGCCAGGTAAGCCGGCAAGCTCTGGTAAAGACTGCGGCAGGAGGAGCCCTCTGCGGGGGGTGTCCCCAGCCCACCCGTGTGACTTTTCCTTCTAGCAGTCCTGGCTGCAAGCATCCCCTCTGACAAGAACGCGGTAGCTTTCTTGCCCCAGGCCAAACCCAGCCAAACTCCATTTATTCTGGGACGACCGATCTTTCTCTGTTTATTCTTCTGTTGGTCCCTTCTACTTGCCAGCTGCCAGGGACTTGTAGAGATTCTGCTCAGGACTGCTGTCGGCAAGGAAAACTGGGGGCGCCCGGGTGGCTCAGTCAGTTAAGCGTCTGACTCTTAACTTCGGCTCAGGTCATGATCTCACGGTTGATGAGTTCAAGTCCCGCGTCGGGCTCCGTGCCGCCACTGCGAGGCCTGCTTGTGATTCTCTCTCTCTCCCTCTCTCTCTGCCCCTCCCCTGCTTGCTCTCTCAAAATAAATAAGCTTAAAAATAAAATACAAACGACACAAATCTAGCCTTTAAATGAACACTCACGGCGTACCATGTTGCCAAAGCTGCTCTGTCTCTACTCCCATCCCTAATTCGTACGTAATCCTGTGAAATGACACTGTCCTCTTCACCATCGCTATCAGCCCTGTGTGATGGCAGAGAACCTCAGTCCCTTAACCTAAGTAAGAAAAGTCAGGATCATTCCTCGTGTGGAGTCAAATATTTGCTGAGGGAGGAGATTGAAACATGAAATGTCTTGAGTGTTGTGAGTGAGTTTCAATCTCCTGTGATGCTCCTCCCTTCCCTCTCCTGCCCCCACTTCCCACACGTTCAGAGGAAGGGGGGCTGGAGTTAGTGGTGCCTCTAGACCTTGACCCACTGGCATGTCTAGCACATTCCTGTCTTCAAGGGTTTAGATACCTACCCCATTTGCCCTCAGTTCCTTCTCCAGCCTGACTCTTCTGGAGTGTCTCTTTTCCTTTGGTTCTTAAAGTCTGATGACCCAGCTGTAACCTTTCCCCCTGCCTAGCAGGTCTGGGCACTGAGTCCAGAAACAAAGGGAAGCTCTATGATTTGTGACTTCTGGGGATATCAGGGTATGATTAGTTACTGCAGACAGGTGTCTGCACCAGGCAAGGGACAGTTTTGTTTTTTCTAGTCGCCATGACCTCTGTAAGCAATCTGATTAGAGGCTCAGCCATACATAATTACTATAGTTATACACACACACACAAACACACACGTATATGCATGCATATATACATATATATGAGGCCCATTTTAGAAAATTCTAAGATATAAAAGTTTAATATTTTCTTAAAAAATAGAGCAAGAATTACTGGTCATGCCCCCACCCAGAAACACATGTTGTGCTCCTTTTCTGTATGGTCTTTATTTTTATTTTTTAAAGTTTTTAAAAAATTCATTTTAATGTTATTTATGATTTTGAGAGAGACAGAAACAGAGAGCACAAGCAGGGAGGGGCAGACAGAGAGGGAGACACAGAATCCGAAGCAGGCTCCAGGCTCCGAGCTGTCAGCACAGAGCCTGACGTGGGGCTCGAACTCAGGAACCACAAGATCGGGACCTGAGCCGAAGTCAGACGCTTAACTGAGCCACCCAGGCGCCCCTTTGGTATGGTCTTTAAATTTTAAATATTTCACGCAGTTGAGATGATGCTTATAAAAAATCACTATTTTTACCTTTTGTTTTCCTACTCTGTATTGCAAAAGAAATGCCTGCCCATTGTTTAAAAAAAAAAAAAAAGCCAAACTCAAACATTGCAGAAGTATATGCTGTTTATAAATATACTGTTTTGAAATGTAATTAACATAAAAACATTTACAGACTGCAGATTAAGATGGGTTAAAGAGGGCTTTATGGCCCCAAAAGGAGTCTGGCCCACCCCTTCCCCTGAAAAATCAAGGCTTTGGGCTTCCATAAAACCTGAGGAGAAGTCCCATATGAGGTTGGAGTCAGAGCATTGGCACAAGAAATGCTTTTCATGGTCTTAGGAACAAAGCAGAAGGAGAAGAAGCCAGCTGAGAAAAACACCACTTGGCCAAGCAGTGCCCTTGGCCTGCCAGCACATCTGAGGTCTGACATCACATATCGTGTCCTTGTTTGAGACTTGAAACTGAGTAAGGGACTATTCAGAGTCCTTTTACACTTGGACTTCCCCACTGAGTCCTTCAGTTAGCTAGAATAAAAGCTGATTTTATTTTATTTTGTTTCTTAAGTTTATTTATATTGAGAGAGAAGGGAGGAGAGAGAATGGGAGAGAGGTTGCAAGCAGGGAGGGCAGAGAGAGGAAGAGACAGAATCCCAAGCAGGCTCTGAGCTGTCAGCATGGACCCCGACACGGGGCTCGAACTCATGCACTATGAGATCACGACCTGAGCCAACATCAAGAGGCCCTTAACCAGGGGCGCCTGGGTGGCTCAGTCGGTTGGGCGTCCGACTTCAGCTCAGGTCACAATCTCGCGGTCCATGAGTTCGAGCCCCGCATCAGGCTCTGGGCTGATGGCTCAGAGCCTGGAGCCTGCTTCCGATTCTGTGTCTCCCTCTCTCTCTGCCCCTCCCCCATTCATGCTCTGTCTCTCTCTCTCTCAAAAATAAATTAAACGTTAAAAAACAAAATTAAAAAAAAAATTAAAAAAAGAGGCCCTTAACCAACTAAGCTGCCCAGCACCCCAAAAGGTATTGATTTTAAAATAAGAGCAGTTAGGGGCGCCTGGGTGGCGCAGTCGGTTAAGCGTCCGACTTCAGCCAGGTCACGATCTCGCGGTCCGTGAGTTCGAGCCCCGCGTCAGGCTCTGGGCTGATGGCTCAGAGCCTGGAGCCTGTTTCCAATTCTGTGTCTCCCTCTCTCTTTGCCCCTCCCCCGTTCATACTCTGTCTCTCTCTGTCCCAAAAATAAATAAACGTTGAAAAAAAAAATTTTTTTTTAAATAAAAAATAAAAAAAAAAAATAAAATAAGAGCAGTTAGTTGATGCTATAATTTGTAAATTTATTATAATAAATTCCAGGCGTACAAAATGCATAAAGGTGATATGACAGGCACCTGCATACATAGCACCTAGCTTCAGAAATAAACTTGACGAGTTCATGGCAAAGATTATGGAGGGCATCCAGCGGGCCAGGCTCTGTTCTGGGGACTCGGATGCAGCAGGGAACAAAACAGGCCTTCGGTCGACGCACCTCCTGCTTTCGAAGACCTTTCGTCTAGTGGAAGCTGAGAGTTCCTGTGGACAGAGCCTCTGGATAAAGTAGAGGACTGACTCACACTAAAAAAAGTATGCACTGTGTATCTGAAATTCAAATTTAGCCGGGTGTCCTCTGTTCTTACTTGCTACACAGGACAGTCTCGCCTGGGTACCCCTTCCAGATTCATCTTCCTCCAGGCCACCCTGTCCGTATCAGTCATTTGTTTCTGTGTGACCTCTTTTCCACACGATCTCTGTCCTACTTCTGTTGACTGGTCCAGTTGTGATTTCATTAATGAAAACCCCTTTATTATGGTATTCCAGAGAACACCCTAAGGCCACCTGTCAGCATGACGAGGTACAAGCTTTATCAATTGCTCGTGACTGTCCCCTTTTCGTGGGGCCAGCTACGAAGGAAGTGAGGGCCGTTGGTTAGGAGGATGGCTGTGTCTCTGCACTTTGGGGATGGGGACAGTCTGCTCTTCCTCAGGTTTCTGAAATCATGTTGTAAACTGGACGCACTGTTTACCTCTGTAAACACTAATTGCTGTTGTAAAACTTTAATTAGAGCTTAGCATCTCTTCAGAAGCTAAATGACAGGTGGCTTATTTGTCAGATGAAGATAAGAATACCTGCCCTGCCTTCTTCACAGGTGTGTTGTGAAGGAGAGATAAAATAATAGCCATAAAAACACTTTTTTACGGTATAAAATGCTGGTTGGATGTCAGGGGAAATCACTGCCCTTCTTGATCTGCTGACTCTCTTGTGAGTTCCTGGTCCGTAAGGCACCTGTTCAGGTGCCGCTGTACAAGGTCCCATCAGATACGGTGATTTTCCCCCCCTTTTTTTTTCCTATAATCAGAGGTATTCTGTTCTGTGTGTGTGTGTGTGTGTGTGTGTGTTATTTATCACATCAGCTAACATACAGGGTAGTCTTGGCTTCAGGAGTGGATTCCCGTGATTCATCACTCATATACAACACCCGGTGCTCATCCCAACAAGTGCCTGCCTCAATGCCCATCAGCCACTCTCCCCTCCCCCCCATCCCATCAACCCTCAGTTTGTTCCCTGTATTTAAGAGTCTCTTATGGTTTGCCTCCTTCTCTGTTTTTATCTCATTTTTTCCTTCCCTTCCCCTCCCCTATGGTCATCTGTTAAGTTTCTCAAATTGCCCATATGAGTGAAAACAGACGATACCTGTCTTTTTCTGACTGACTTACTTCACTTACCATAATACCCTCCAGTGCCATCCGCGTTGTTGCAAATGGCAAGATTGTTTTTCATCGCCAAGTAGTATTCCATTGTATATATAAACCACATCTTCTTTATCCATTCATCACTTGATGGACATCTGGGCTCTTTCCATAATTTGGCTATTGTTGATAGTGCTGCTCTAAACATTGGGGTGCATAGATAACGGTGATTTTAAGGCTAGACTTATATTACTGTTAATGAAAGTTAAATAAATGAAAGCAACAGATGAGTATTAGAGAGTAGCATTTTATGCCTCCCATCACCCAGCCTTATTTTTGCTAATATTTGCCTTTGTTAGTTTTTTATTTTTTCCAGATAGCTATATATTTGCTTATTTACAATACTGACGGAACTGCGTTCAAAATTTGGTGGTCGTTTTAAATTCATACAATCAATTTCATAAGACCTTGATCTTCTGGTCAGTTACCTGGCTCCAGGTTTTGTCGCCATGTGGATCTTAAATGAGGTACAAAGGCCGCTGATAAGACAGGCTCCTGGCTGAGCAGGTCGAACACTGCTGTGCCGTGCAGCCCACTCGATTGTGTAAATATTTTTCCGGGGCAGCAGCATTTCTCAAACAGAACTCTGAGCCCACTGCGGTGAACCCGATAGCGAAATTGCCTGCTGATGGTGAAGCGCGAGACCCGTTGTGTGTGTCTGTGGTGTTGGGTCTTAGTCCTGTTCTCCAAAGGCAGAACGGAAGCTGATGAGAGGCTGGGGCTGTCCTCCATGACCTTTCAGGGTGTCCTGGAAAAGTCGGCACAAGGATTAAATGCGTGTTCTGATCAGTCCTTTGGGGTCTCCTGTGCGTGGTGTATCAGAAGAACAAAGGGAAGAAACAAAGTTGTCTGACATAAAAGCATAGGTGAGGGCCAACGGGGATCTTTTTGATTCCACTTGTCCCCACTTTCACACCACAGAACACAAGTTGCCCAACTCACACCATTAGTTAATGGCTAAGCCAGAAGCGGAACACAGAGAGCGGTTTTCCTTGTTCCCTGCATTCTGTTGGCATTAAAAAATCAGAAGCGTAGAGTCTGTGATGTTCTGATTAAACAGATCAAGGGGAAGGTATATAGTTGAGAAAACTACGTGAAACCCAAAAGTAGGCCAGTCACCAGTAAAATGTCCTCCCTGATAGAGGTTATGGTGAAAAGGTATTTTTTCTGAGTGTGAATTAAGAGCCAAAGTAACAGGCATATTCGTATTTAGCATAGCATGCAGCACCGTTCCTTTGGTGTGTTTAATAATTAGATCTTAATTATACATTTCAACTTTAAATGAAACTTAGTTTTTAGCTTATTAAAGGCTAATTTCACCCTGGAGTTTATAAATGAAATAATGTATTTTCCTACATAGTGACGGTGTTTCAGAAGATTTTTTTTTTTTTAAGAAAGTAGTAGTTACCCTCGAACTTCCTAATTTTTTTTTTTTTTAATTTTTTTTTTCAACGTTTATTTATTTTTGGGACAGAGAGAGACAGAGTATGAACGGGGGAGGGGCAGAGAGAGAGGGAGACACAGAATCGGAAACAGGCTCCAGGCTCTGAGCCATCAGCCCAGGGCCCGACGCGGGGCTCGAACTCACGGACCGCGAGATCGTGACCTGGCTGAAGTCGGACGCTTAACCGACTGCGCCACCCAGGCGCCCCCGAACTTCCTAATTTTTAAAATGCCGAGGGGCACCTGGGTGGCTCAGTTGGTTAAGGGTCTGACCTTTGGTTTCGGCTCAGGTCAAGATCTCACGGTTGGTGAGTTCGAGCCCTGCATCGGGCTGTGCGTGGCGGCACGGAGCCTGCTTGGGATTGTCTGTCTCCCTCTCTCTCCGCCCCTCCCCTGCTCCTGCTCTGTCTCTCTCTCAGAATAATTAAATAAACATGAAAAGATAAACAAATAAAATGCTGAGACCACTACAAATAGGAGGCCTTGCCTTTCAGAGTTCCACCTGTCTGGTTAAATCAGAACCGCAGAATTCATCCGGCCCCCAGAGAGCTTCTGAAGGGTCCCTCCCTCCTCAGGGCTAGCTTGTTTCACCTCGTAAGACTTCTGTTTTAACCCGTAGCCAGCTTCACCTTATGGGCGTTGTGGTTCCAGACGTCGAGCGAGTCAGAATGGGTTAAGCATCATTCAGGTTTCAGACAGGCGATTAAACTCTGGTTAAACCAAGGAAAGATGCCTTATCTTGCAGCAAGAGACAGCCCACGTGGATGTGGGAAGGGTAGATCCCGGCTCTTCCCGGCATCAGGCACAAATACACCCTCCATCTGGAGATTTCTGCCCAGATGCTCTCTGGGTGCCAAGAAGAAAGGAAACACACACACACACACACACACACACACACACACACACACACAAAATAAAAGCCCAGCAGGGAGATGCGCTACATTAAAAACTTGAGCTCCTGCTCTCTTTCTAAAGCTGCAGAGTGAGGCAAAGGATGAAAACGGCCTTTCCTACAGGATTTGAATATTCTGTGCCTTGCTTACCCCCCAGACTTCCCATCGTGAGTATTGGCGTTTATTTCTGGTTCTGCACTTCCCTCTTTCTCGAAGAGCTTGGGTGGGCTAGCCCACCCCATCCAAAGTCTAGCTCATTAGCCTCTTTTCCACAGGTTTGCCTTCTGTGCCCCAGATAATTCCAGTTCATCTCCTTTGTGCAGCTCCCGAGAAGGGTTTGTGTGGGCTTGGAAAATGAGCGACTTCAGCTCGCAGTTGCTGCTTTGGGGTCCTTCTCTGTACAGGGCTGTTTGATTTGCTCTGGCACAAGGAATATCAGCATAGTTCTCGAATTCACAGAGGTTATAAATTCTTGCTGTTTCCTGGCAACATACCTAAAAATTGCATTGAGTAGACTTTTCTCATCAAAACCTCCTAGGAGACCCAACTGGGAAATCAGATTTGATAGGATTCATTCAAACCCTTGTAGAAATTCTCACTTGGAAAAAATGTTGGTTGATTCTGTTTTTCCTCTCTTGGCTTCTCTGCCGGATATTTTTGGAATGAGCTGCAGCTGATTTACTCGTTTCCATATGCTTTAGGAAAAGTATGCTCATGTTATATATATAAATGTTTATTTTTGAGAGAGAGAGAGCACAAATAGGGGAGGAGCAGAGGGAAAGGGAGATACAGAATCTGAAGCTCTGTCTGCACACAGCACAACGCGGGGCTCGAACTCAAAAACCGCAAGATCACCACCGAACTGAAGTTGGACGCTTAACCGACTGAGCCACCACGGTGCCCCAGTGTGCAGTTTTAGAGGCTAAGCCCGGTTCTGGTTTGGGTTGCAGTTCACTGTAAATCCTGGCAACAAGAAATGTTTAAACATGCAGCCCATGTGTGTCTCTTCATGATCTCAGCTGGTAGTTCTAAGTGCAAAAGTGATCTCACTACTTAAAAATAAGTATTCCGCTCTCGTGAGGGTTCTTTTTTTAATCCTGACCAGATTTCTAATCTTAGCAGCTCTTGGAATGAGGTTCAATAACATTCTGTAATATTCAGAAGGCCTTTCTGACCAACAGATAAGAAAAGCAGATTATAACCATGAATGAAAACTGGGTCAATGGACAGATTATGGGATTGATAGGAAGCATTCTTATCCCAGAAGTTGAATCTGTGTGTACTCTGTCTTGTTTGTGACAGGCCGGGTTTGAGGGACCCATAACTTTTCTCCCAGCTGGGTTGGAGGTTGTAGGCATGGTAAAGTTTCACCTTGTGAGTTCTTATTTATTCATTTATTTTTAATTTTTTTAACGTGTATCTATTTTTTCAGACAGAGGGAGGGAGAGCGTGAGTGGGGGATGGGCCGAGAGAGAGAGGGGAACAAACAACCTGAAGGAGGCTCCAGACTCTGAGCTGTCAGCACAGAGCCCGAGGTGGGGCTCGAACCCACGAACCCTGAGATCATGACCTGAGCCGAAGTCAGACACTTAACCGCCTGAGCTACCCAGGTGCCCCCGTGAGCCCTTATTTAACAGAGGCGGTGCTTAGGGGCACCTGGGTGGCTCAGTGGGTTAAGTGTCTGGCTGTTGATTTCAGCTCAGATCATAATCTCACGGTTTGTGAGTTCGAGACCCAGTTTGGGGTTGGGACTTGGGAGGGATTCTCTCTCTCCCTCTCTCTCCCTGCCCCTCTCCCCCAATATGAACAAACATTAAAAAAATAAAGGAGGTGCTACTTAGCATGATGTTTATGGAAGCAATTTTCTATGAAGAGTCACAAGTACAGTGTGTATTTTAGGTCTTTTTTCATGATCTTATCTGAGTGAACAAGTTGCGTCCCCAGAGGGATCTTCTGTATTTTGGACATGCTCTCTTTTAGGTAGAATCAAGAGGTCATCATGTGATTTTTCTGAATTTAGTCTCACAATATTTGGTTCAGTCAATAAATCCCATCAGCTTTGCAAACCATTTTGTGAAAACATTGGTTTAGCTTGTGCTGTCAGATTTTCCCATCCCTGCCCACTTCTGAGTGCCTTTTTTCTCTCAGATTAACTGCCCACAAAGTGAAGGCATTTTAAGTATTGCTGTTCGGCAGGCACACCAGGTCTCCCGGAAGAAGAGGAAAAGGATGTTCCCAGACTCGAAATATAAGAGAGAGAGATGATGTTTCTAACCATTGATTAGCCCAGCTGCATAATATCTTCACACCCTTAGTTACATGCGTCACCTCTCACTTTCTTCTGATTAAAGCCGAAAATGTTCCTTCTTCCTCTGCGTCAGTGTCCTCCTCGGCTATGTCTGTGCGCCCACCCCATATGGCTGATTGATTTCCTTTTCCACCAGCATTCCGAATTGATTGACTGGGATGTATCAACACATCTCAGGAACACGCCGCGGAGATGTTTTTGGAGGCAGCACATTCTGGCGTGTTCCCGTCCAGCTGGGAGAACAAAGACTGATTTGTCTTCCCACGAGCTGGCCAAGGAGGCATCGGTACCTGTGGGCTTTATGCCGCGGGGACCCCAGCCGGGACCCCGCCCCTGTAGGTGGTGAGTCAGCCCCGTGATGTGCTGATTGTTGTCGCGTACCAGGGTGGAGACCTGGAAGTCTGTGGGCCGGTAGGGGTGGAGGGAGAGGTTTGCATGTCAAACCATTCCAACAATGTAGCTTACAGGAAAAAAATTGCAAAACACCGATGCCCTGTACCGCCAACTTTTTCCATTAGCACCACGCTTTACACGGGTTCCAAGTCTGTCCCAGGGACAGCAGCTTGGCAGTGTGAAGGGGAAGCAGTCACCTCACATCCTAAGCTTCTGTGGTTGGCTCCCTGTCACCCCGTGTGGGAAGGAATCCCACCAGTTCCTGGGCACCTTCTTCCACAGTCTCATGCATCACTCACACATGCAGCAGCTGTGGGTTCCCTGAACAGGGCTGCTTGGACGTTGTTGGGGCGCTAGAAAATAGCTCCTCGAACTTACGGCCCCTCAGCCGAGTGATTTTCAATGAAGAAACCCCAGACAGGAAATCTTCCGTAAAGGTAAAGGGGCCTCAAAGCTGGGGTTTCCCCTCTGGGGCAATTATTCTTTGCTCTTCTGTCCTCTGGCCACTTTCATATGAAAAAAAATACTTCGCAGACAGTGGTGAATATAAATCAGGGTGCAGTTTTGGAACAACCAGAAGGAATGATAGAAAACTCAGTAAAAATACTTCCATGAGTTCGTTCATTCAGTCGAACGAACTTTTATTTTTTTTTACTTAAAAAAAATTTTTTTTTAATGTTTATTTTTGACAGAGAAAGAGAGCGTGAGCAAGGTAGGGGCAGAGAGAGAGGGAGACACAGAATCCGAAGCAGGCTCCAGGCTCTGAGCTGTCGGCCCAGAGCCTGATGCGGGGCGCGAACCTGCGAGCCGCGAGATCATGACCTGAGCCTCAGTTAGAGGCGTAACCGACTGAGCCACCCAGGCACCCCCAGTAGCTCACTTTTAAATGACTACACAGAAATTAGTTTGGCAGAGGGACGGCTGTTTCCCTTTTTTAGTGACCTGGACGAGCCCTGAGATCCTGTGAAAGTTGGTCTTTCTTTGCCTTACTCTCCCTTCTTTGTGATTTTGTTTTGTTAAGGATGGCTGGCAAGATTAAGGATCATTGGATTTTCTATACTTCTATTATTCTTTCTGTCTCTCCAAACATGTTAGCTTTCACGAACTTTAATCTCTCTTCCCTCCTCTTAACTCTGGGCTTTTGTTTTTGACCTTCCTTGGATAGAAATCATGATCTGTTTCTGTTTCTTCGGTCCTGATGCCTGGGAAAATCATAGGGCGCCTTCCCAGTCCTCCAGGGCCCCAGGCAGCCAGAGACCAGTTCTGGGCAGAGTTGTGGAACAGGCTGGGGCTTCTGCACCGTCCCCGCTGCTGCTCTCCTGCCCACCTGGTCTGTTCGCTTCCTAGGGGCTTGCTCAAAGCACTGTCCTCTTGCTCTGGCTTTCTTTCCCATACCTACTCCTCCTCCCTCAAGACCTTCCTCACTTATTTCTTCTAACAGGTGTTCTCAGTTGCTCCCAGGAGGACCTCACCCCTTCCTCTTCTTTATTCCTGGAGAGCCCTGTCTTTTCATTAAGAGTTAGGGCTGTGGGCCTCACCCGTCTGTCAGGATGGAGGCCTCCAGAGGCAAGAGCCACGTCATCTGCAACTAGGTGTGCCCATTGTGGCTTGCTCAGGCTCCACGTTCGAGCAGCACCTGTTTGCAGCGCACCTGTTTTGTGCTGGCATAACACTGGGCCTCGAATGCAGAGCAAGACACAGGCACAGGGCCTGCTTGCATCTCTGTGCGATTGAATTGAGCCCTGCCGTTTGCCCGTCTTACATCGTTACACCTTTTACGGTTTTCTCCCAGCCTGGGTCCCTGGGTATTTTTCAGTCTGTGGCATGCACTCACTTACAGGCTTCCTCCTCTTACCTCACCACTGAGTGCAAGTTCTCGTATCTCCTTTCTCCCCATCACGTGCTCTAAGGTCGGTGTGAAATGATATTGTCTGTTAAGTGCCTTGGGTTCCGGGGCAAGGTGAGCAGATATAATGTGGTCGTCCAGGGAAGATTATTGTCAAAGGCCATTGGAAAGTTCTTTCTAGCTTCCATGGCCTCTTTCTTGTCAGCCACCCAGCCAGAGAGAGGATCCAGCCAGAGAGAGGATGTTAAGCTCCAGTCACTTCCTTTTGCCCCGGGCATGTTACCTAGTCTGGTTTGGCAGGCTGGTTGGAATCATGGTTGGGAAACCGAGTTGGTGGCCTCTCAGGTTGGGAGTATGGCTGGTCATTCGGCCCGCCTTCTTCCCACGGTGCTCTTGGGGAGGTGTCTACAGATCTCTGACCCCTTTTAGGTGGCAGGAAATAAACGGTTCTTTAATTATAGTAAATAATTATTAAATAAATTATAATTAATAAATTATAATCATTATCAACTATAAATTTTAATTATAAATGAATATGAAATAGACTGTTCTTGTTTGAGGTGGTTATGGTCTTTGTGGTAATCTATTTTAAAGTCTTAATCTCCTTATTTATTTTCACGCCTCTCAATCCATTTTGTCATGGCCTGTTTTCAAAGCTGATTTCAAGACCTAGGTGAAAGTATATCGTGAGACAGTCTCTTGTATAAGTTTGAGGAAAGTAAGAATCATGGGGCACCCCAGACTGTGAAGAAAGCCTGTCGTGTAGAAAATCATTCTGACTCTGGCATTAAGACTTACATGTGTTCGAGGAAATGTACTTTGTTGAGTAAGGTATAACAAAGACAGAAGATTGGTTTTTTGTTTTTTGTTTTTTGGCCTTTTTGCATAGGCCCATCACCCACAGTGTCCTTGTCCTAATATCACTCTCCTGGCCAGAATGCCACACTTCTGCTGGGCACACCCTCCTCATGGTGACTGTGGCCTCTCTTTGGAAAATCTCCCCTTTCTAAAACACGTAAGTTTTAGAAAGAGCACATCCTTCAAATCCAGGCATGTAAAGGAGCAACCCTCCTGCAATCCCCAACGCTGCACACACCTAACAGGGCTAGAAAGAGCTAGAAGCCCTCGCCGGACCTGTCCTGTAATCCCCTTCAAGGGCTGTGGCAGAGGTGGGTGGAGAAGGAGCTGGCAGGGATGTGGAAGGGAGCTCCTCCCACGGCTCTCCCTCCCTGGAGTCAGCCTAGACATCAGCTTGTGTGCCAGTCCATCTCCGTTCTGAGAGCCCAGGAAGGGTGAAGAAGCATGGTAAGGAGTTTGAATTCTGTAGGGCTTGGGAGGGAGGCACATGTACAGTATCGCAGAAATAACCCCGGCCTTCCTCAAGAGTGGTAGCACAGCATCCTGATTTCAGTCTGTCTCTTTTTAAGATGAATTCTTATACGTAGCACTTCTGCACCTTAAGTTTACCTTCATGAGGAATGGTGGTAAGGATCCCAGGCTGTTGTCTTCATCTTTTGTGTGTGTGTGTATGTGTGTGTGTGTGTGTTTATTTTTGAGAGAGAGACACAATGTGAGCAGGGGAGGGGCAGAGAGAGCCAGAGACACAGAATCTTAAATAGGCTCCAGGCTCTGAGCTGTCAGCACAGAGCCCGACACGGGGCTCGAACCCATGATCTGTGAGATCATGACCTGAGCTGAAGTCAGATGCTCAATGCACTGAGCCCCCCATATACTCCTGTGTCTTTTTTTTTTTTTAATGAAACATCGTAATAGTAACAGAGCTAAGTGAAACATAAAGTGATTAAATTAATATGCAGCACAATTAACATTGTTTTTCTAATCTGTTCTATGGTTTGCTCCAATAAGGACTCTTGTT
Organism: Leopardus geoffroyi; assembly: GCF_018350155.1. NCBI lineage: Eukaryota > Metazoa > Chordata > Mammalia > Carnivora > Felidae > Leopardus > Leopardus geoffroyi. The sequence goes on along the minus strand of NC_059342.1, from coordinate 10,503,491 downwards.
AATTTAAAAAGGGAACAAGGGGGCACCTGGGTGGCTCAGCTGAGCGTCTGACTTCGGCTCAGGTCATGATCTCACAGTTTGTGGGTTCGAGCCCCGCGTCGGGCTCCGTGCTGACAGCTCAGAGCCTGGAGCCTGCTTCGGATTCTGTGTCTCCTTCTCTCTCTGCCCCTTCCCCGCTCACACTTTGTCTCACTCTGTTCCTCAAAAATAAATAAATGTAAAAAAAAAATTTTTTTTTTTAAGGCAAGAAGGGGCGCCTGGCTGCCTCATTTGGTGGAGCACGCGACTCTTGATCTCGGGGTTGTGAGTTCGAGCCCCGCGTTGGGTATAGAGATTGCTTAAAAATAAAATCTTTCAAAAATAATCAAATGGGAAAGAAAACTGGTTGGTCACCTGGAAAATGGGAAAAGAAAAGGAATGGGACCAGGGATGAAATTGGATCCCGGATGGATACCATGAAGCCCGTGCTGGGTCACACTGAGGCCTGGGAGTGAGTTCTGTTTGGCCAACCCAGGGTTTTGTTTTAATTTAATTGCCAAGATTTTAAAAATTCGGTGATTTCATATAAAAACACTGATTTCTTCAGCTTCTCTTGAAAGGTTAAAGATGTCTGCTGGATGTCGTTCTTCCCCAGGCCAAGTGAGCTGGAGGGAACAGGTGCTCGCTGCTCCCCCCCCCCCCCCCCCCCACACACACACACCCCAGCTGCCCTGGACCCCTCCTTTCAGTGACTGGCCTGGACTCTGAGGGTGTTTGAACTTGTCATCTGGACCCTGAGGGTGATTGTATGGTTAAGGGGCTGCCCCCAATTTGGCCCTCAACCAGACACACTTTGAGACGCAGACCTTGTTTGGCTTAAAGCGGAGGACCTTATTTCTGGCTTCAGTATAGACTCATCTGGGGAACCTCTAAAAATGCTGATGCCTCTGGCTCTGCTCCAGGAGATTCTGATTCACTGGGGTGGGGGGCGGGCAGCTCAGCGTTTTTTGAAAACAGCCCCAGGCAGTTTAATTGTGCAGTGGGGTTGAAAACTTCTGGCACGGAGGGTGCTGGTCTGGGACATCCCAGTGTTGGTACTTCTGCCCCGAAAGCTAAAAGTGATGTTAGCGCCGTGGCCGCTCTAGCCCAGAGTCCTGACTCAGCTGTAAGATGAGGGCATGGGCTCAATCTCTGACAGGTGTGTACATCTGTTTAAAAGGAAAGAGTAACACGCAGAGTTGGGCTCCTCTGGAAGGATTTAAATTAGCCTGCTGGGCTCTGGGCGCCTGCCCTTCTGGGGACACGCACTTCATGGAGATTTAGAGGACATGGCTCCCCTAAGTTTGTCAAGGTGTGGGGTGTGTGCAGGAGTAGGGGCAGAGGGAGGCACAGGCCTTCTGCAAGCCTGCAGAGAAGACATGGCTGGAGGGTAAGGGCCAGCTTCAGACAGAACTGATAACTTCAGCTGGTCTGTGCAGCCTAGGAGAACTTTGTCTGAGAGGCTGGGAAAACACATCAAAGGGGAAGGAACAATCCAGGGATGCCTGGGTGGCTCAGTCAGTTAAGCATCTGACTTCGGCTCAGGTCATGATCTTAGTTTGTGAGTTCGAGCCCCACTCTGGCTCTGTGCCGACATCTCGGAGCCTGGAGCCTGCTTGGGATTCTGTGTCTCCCCGTCTCTCTCTGCTCCTTCCCTGTCTGGTCTGTCTGTCCGTCTGTCTCTCTCTCAAAAAGAAATAAACGTTAAAAGTATTAAAAAAAAAAGGGGGGGGATATAGTTTTTAAATGTAAATACAGAAGGGGAAGGAACAGTCCAAGCCAAAGCATGTTCCTTCTCCCTACCCTTCAGAGTTTCCCGCTCCCGTCTCCCGCCCCCATCTTTCTCTGCCCTCTGAGGTATAGAAAAGACTATACTTTGTAAGTGGCTTTTCAGTCCTGGGTAGTACTCACACAGCCGTGGAGGAGTGAGCAATATAGATGACATAAGCTGCATCTATAAAATACCAGTAACCATACTTAGCTCACAGGGTGGTGGTGAAGTTGAAATGCATTCGCACTTGTATGAAGTGCCTCGAACAGTGTGGTCCAGAAGAATCGTGTGCACTGGACAGTCGGGATAGATGGGGGCGCAGTGCCGTGTCTGTGAGGCCGGGAGCGCGTTAGTAATCAGTCACCAGGCGAAGGGGAACGTACTGGGGGAGGAAGTACACTCGGGGTGTGTCAGGAAACCTGCATCTTAAAATGTCCGAAGTGTAATTCCCCATTACCACTCCCTACTTCATTTAACTTGGGTTTGATCTCTAGACTGGGGGTCAGGCTCCCCCAGAGGTAAAAGTCTTGATGCAGTAATCCTGCTAAGTAAGCATTAGAACTGTGGGTTCAGATATGCTTGACTGCAGCCTCCGTGCCCCGCAGCGGCCACCCAGGGGACAAAGACCGTCAGCGCCCTCGGCCTGCCTGGTGTCACAGAAGGCTTTTGTCTACAGTCTCTTTCCCTTCACGCTGGCTGTCAGCCTTTCCGGCTGCTTTCCACCTATCAGAGGAAAGTACATCCCCGTTCTCCCAGGGTTCGCTTGGATGCTTCTTTTGTACATAAATTAAAAGAGAGTGAAGGCCAACAGGTGTGTTTCTCTCCCGGCAGAGGGAACCTGTGTGACTGGCACTTTCCAGGCAGAAGGCATTCCTGTTTTTATTGTTCACCGTTTCCATCCTCTGTCATCCGTCATAAAGGACTAGATATATATCTGTATACTATGACTTTTCTGCTTAATGGAAGCACACATAGGAAATAATTGCTTTCAGCTATTTACTTTTGAGAGAGCGCAAGCGGGGGAGGGGCAAAGAGAGAGTGGGGGACAGAGGATCTGAGGCGGGTGTGGGGCTTGAACTCAAGAACCCTGAGATCGTGACCTGAGCTGAAGTCGAACGCTTAACCAACGGAGCCACCCGGGCTCCCTTCTTCAGCTGCTTCTAGAATAAGCTATATTCTTAACCAGAACACAATGTTTACAGAATAAAAAGGGAGCAGAATCCTCTTTCACAGGATTAAGAATCACTACGTTCAGATTCATCCATTTAGTTCTTAAGAACAAGGCTTTTGATGATAATACCTAGTTTGGAATATAATAGTGTGACTGAATAATACCAGAATTTTCTCCTAAGTCCGGAGAAAAATGTTTCTCTGTTAAAAGCAAAGGCTAGGGGCGCCTGGGTGGCGCAGTCGGTTAAGCGTCCGACTTCAGCCAGGTCACGATCTCGCGGTCCGTGAGTTCGAGCCCCGCATCAGGCTCTGGGCTGATGGCTCGGAGCCTGGAGCCTGTTTCCGATTCTGTGTCTCCCTCTCTCTCTGCCCCTCCCCCGTTCATGCTCTGTCTCTCTCTGTCCCCAAAATAAATAAACGTTGAAATAAATAAATAAATAAATAAATAAATAAATAAATAAAAGCAAAGGCTAAAACAAGCCCGAGGGAATATTTAGGATGATGGACACTTCCTACAACTGGATTGTGGGTGTGGATGCCACACTGTATACGTTTACTAAAACTCACCAAACTATATATACACTTTTAAAAATCAGTAAAGTTTATGGTATGTAAATATCTCAATAAGCTCATTTTGAAGCTCACCAAAGAGGAAGAATTTTTTTTTTTTAAGTTTATTTTGAGAGAGCGTGTGTGTGTACACATGAGTGGGGGAGGGACGGAGAGAGGGGGAGACAGAGAATCCCAAGCAGGCTCCTCACTGTCAGTGCAGAGCCTGATGTGGGGCTCGAACCCATGAAATGGTAAGGTCATGACCTGAACAGAAACCAAGAATCGGATGCTTAACCGACAGAGCCACCCCGGTGCCTCGTAACTCAAATCTTTCATCTAATGTGGCTGTTTTGGGATAAAATCATTTGGAATTATTTGGACCCTATATTCCAGACTGTCTGGCACTCGAAGCTTTGTTCTTCATTTTTTTTAATCCGTTTTTTCATTTGTCGTAAAACAAGCCCAAATGAGTCCCACACCCTCTTAAAAAAGTTGAGTCCTTGTAGCTTCACACAGAAAGGTGTATGTCCCAAAGATAAGCATCCAGCCACCAGCGGTGTGCCAGGAGGATGGAACAAGAAGGTAAATGGAGTGAGACTCAGGACGCGTACAGGCACTCAGATGGACCAGTCACACGAGGCGAATTCAGTGGATTCTTGAAAAAATTTGGCTTTTCTGTGCATAGCTGTCCGCTGTTACAAATTTTGCAAACCAGGTGATTTGGAGTCACCCTAATCTTTGTTAATCTCTCTTTTTTGTTTAGAACGGGTTTTGCTTGTTTGCCCCATAGACAGTTCAGTAAATCTTGTTCTACTAGAGTCACTATTTTTTTTTTTAACGTATTTATTTATTGTGAGAGAGTGAGAGAACAGAGGAGAGGCACAAAGAAAGGGAGGGAGAGAATCCCAAGCAGGGTCTGCTCTGTCAGCGTGGAGCCTGACGTGGGGCTCGAACCTGCGCACCATGAGATCATGACCTGACTGAAACGAAGAGTCCGACACTTAACTGACTGAGACGTCCAGGCGCCCCCCTACTAGAGTCACTTTTATCCAGTGCTGTTAGGAACAAATGAAGAGCAGGTTTTAAAGTACCTTTTCTTGGGGTGCCTGGGTGGCTCATTCAGTTAAGCATCCAACTTGGGCTCAGGTCATGATCTCACAGTTCGTGGGTTCAAGTTCCGCATCGGGCTCTGTGCTTGGCAGCTCAGAGCCTGGAGCCTGCTTTGGATTCTGTGTCTCCCTCTCTCTCTGTCCCTCCCCTGCTCGCTCACGCACTCGCTCTCTCTCTCTCTCTCTCTCTCTCTCTCTCTCTCAGAAATAATGTTCCATTAGAGGAGCACATCATTCTTAGGTTTTAAAACAGAAACAAAAGGTTGCTGAGAGATGTTACCATCCTAAGACAGAATGCACTTGTTTGGGAACTAAGTCTGTGTCTTTGAAAGTCACATGATTGATTTTGGATAAAAATGTTTAAAGCGATTTGAAAAAAAAGGCTTGGGTCTGTGGTTTACAACAGGGAGTGTTTTTAGCCTTCAAATTACATGTTGCATTACAGAAGAATAAACCAAGTGGGGGAACCACTCGCCTCCAGCCCAGCCTGGGCTCAGCATTCGACTGAATCATTTCCTTCAGCAGACAGCTACTGAGCCATAGCTCAAAGCTTTTCTAACAGGGAAGCTTTTGGGAGGGAATAAGTTAGGGTGGTGGGGGGTGGTGCACAGAAAACATTTCTGCTTCTCTGACTTCTTCCTAGAATTAGTTGATTTGCAGCTATACTTTTAGGTTAGCATTTCACATGTTTAAAGAACATGAGGATAGCGTGTTTGAAAAATAGGAAGGGGCACAGGAGAGGTCTGTCTCCACTTCTTTATTTGTTGTTAAGATCCTTGCTAGCGATTTTGTTGGGTGGTAGTTTTTGCTGTCTCACTGACGCCTGGAGTGCTGGAATTAAACCCCGCAGCCAGCAGGCTGTTCGTTGGTCAGGAAATTCCAAATGGGTATAAATAAATTCTCTCCAGCAGCTCCTGGGCTGTCTGCCTGCTAATGTGTATAGTTCCTTTAATGACGAGGGAAGTATGCTGGAGGCTTGGCTTCCTGCTTGCTGAAAATCATAGTTATTTTGTTCCTGGGTAGGTAAGTAAGAAAGCCCAAAAGAAGAAAAAAGGAGAGGGTGAAGTTTGGGGGGGGGGGGAACGCTAGAGGTTATGACAAATATTTGCTTTTATTACAAGCTGGAAATGAAAACTCGGTACTTGGTTTTTGGTTCATTGATCATTTCAGCTTTAGCTGTGGCCTCGACATAAAGATGTCATTGTCGTGGGAGTGAAAGGTTGTACGTAGATGCTACGGTTTGAGTTTCTGCATTGATGGTGCATTTCAATTCCAGAATTTCCTTTTTTGTTGCTAAATCCATTTTTGGTCATTTGTTTTCAGCTCTGTGTTTCGAAGGGGGAACCGTTCTGGGTGCCTTAAAGCTGGCTTCTTGTTCTTATATAAACACTATAAAACAAAGTAAGGGCTGTGATTCATAGTTTACCTCAGTTCTGTCCCCCCGCCACCCCACGCCCCAAACCCATGCTGTTTTGTTAGAAAAGCCCAGTGTTTGGGCTTGTGTGACTCCTCTGCTTTCCACAGAATTACCCTTTGAACTGCCACATTTCCTATATTTACACTTAGCATGACATGCTTGTTTCTGAAGAAAGTTCTGAAGAAACGGCCCTTAGTCCCCAGGCTGCTTCTCTCCTGTGCATGCGTGACAGATATTTCAGTCTGTATTTCAGCAACATCTCATCACGTTAGGTGGTGAACATTAGAGAGCAGTGCCTCCGTGGGTGAAGGGCCCTACTTCGAGACCCATGTGGGGTCGAGTCGTCGCCTCTGAGCGCTGGCACGGAGCACTGGAGAGGAGGGCCATTGTGTAAACCTCAGGGCCCCTGCAGTGTCACGTGCCCCCTTCACACAAAGTGCCTTTCATTAAGACACAGCCCATTCCGTTCCCAGGAACGTAACCCTTTCCGCTTTCTTCCCTCCCAGCCGCTCACCTGTAGCCTGGCTTCTGGACTCTGGCGACATGCCCGGGCCAGACCTGATGATGCAGCAAAGGGGGGCCACATTCAGAGCCGGTTGGGCCATGCCGGGTGATGCGACACATCAGGGAAGGTGCTACGGGATGAAAGGGGCAAAGAAAGAGGCCACGGGCACTGTCTGTCTGGGCTCATCTGGTCTGACACCTGCCACCATTAACCGCTTTCTTCGCTTGAGCACCTTGCGTGCGGTGTCGTGACATTGTGAGTGCAGTACGGTCACAGGGTCATAGTCTGGAAGAAACTTCCGTTGAGTCTCAGAGTCCTACCAGCCCTCTCATTTCACGCATACCACGCTTATCTCTGCCCTGTGCGGTCCCCGGCCCCTGCTGCCCATTGCTTGTTAGTGACCTGGGAAATATCTATAGCTCCTGTTCCTCTTTATTGAAAAGTATACCTTCCCCAATTTAGGCAAGCCAGCCTAGACCGTCACAGAGATGTGCCCCGTGGTCCGAAAGCACACGTCTCCACACAGCATGTTAAAGAGGGCTTTACTCTTAGGGCTGCTGCAGAGCTGGAAGCACGAGATGGTTCAAAAAAATTAGTGCCTACTCATGTCCCCTTCTTAGGAGGAAGGAATGTTTTAATTTGGCCATAATTTATTTATTTATTTATTTTTTAACATTTATTTAATTTTAGAGGGAGAGAGCGTGCGTGAGCAGGGGAGGGGCAGAGAGAGAGGGAGACACAGAATCTGAAGCAGGATCCGGGCTCTCAGCTGTCAGCTCAGAGCCCGATGTGGGGCTCGAACTCATGGACCTGAGCCGAAGTCGGACGCTTATCCAGCTGAACCACCCGGGTGCCCCTGGCCATAATTTATTTTTGAAGACTGGGGGTGTTCGTCTACTTTTGTTCCTGTTTTATGTCACCTCCTTCCTGCATAACTGGTGTTGGCCCAGGACTTCTCCCCCTTAACTGGTGCCTGCTCCCCATGCCCCCCGTGTCCCTGCGCTCCCACACGCACATCCCCTGCACGACCCAGCCAACATCTCCCCTATCCACTCTCGGAAGCCAGATCCAACATGGACCTCAAAGTTTTAGCAAACTCATTGGCTAAACACCTCAAACCCTAGCTTCATGGAGTGTGAGAGAAGAAGCAGGGTGACGGGGAGGCGTTCTGGATCATCTGGGATGCTTCACCCAGCCACAGAGGGTGATCAGTCATAGTAAATAATAACAGACTGCAGGCATCGATCTAAGCAGTCTGCAACAGCATCGTGAAGCAGGTCTGTTATTTTCCCAATTATATGGCCGAAATAGGATCTAACTTGCCAACAGCTGGAAAGTGGCAGGACCAGGATGCCATCCCAGGCAGTCTGGCCCCAGAGTGCCTGCTCTTAATCATGACGTCTCTTCTTCCACTGGTCCTCATTAATCTGTAGATGCCTAGATGTGGAGTTTTTCATTTCGACATATATGGATCACACTGTGTGCCAAGCACTCAGGGATAAAAAAAGAAATTCTGCGTTCCTGTCCACCGCCCGCCCTCCACGGCCCGAGACACCGTCTGGTTGGGGAAGACTCGCCTGCTCATCCGCATGTGTAGGCCGAGTGTTTTAGAACAGAAGGAAGAAAGTGACCACTTCCTCCCAGGGCAGAGCAGTTGGGGATAAGCGAAGCTTCGACAAAGGATGGGCTGTTTGGGTTGGGCCAGGACAGCGCAGCTAATTCTGACCGATGAGAAGGGCAGGGGCGGGTGGAGGGAACAGAACGAGCGAAGGCGGTTAGGCTCGAAGGTTGTTCCTTGGCTTGTGGTTCAGGGTGGGAAGGAACCTGGGAGGTGGTGGTTTGGGGCCAAACTGTTGAAGACTCTTCAGTGCCCCAGAAAGGAGCTTTTAGACGTTTTTCCCTCTAATGGGGCTCCTGACCTATCAGTCTGCAAGGTTAATCATTGAGAAGCCCTCTGCGTTGCCAGGGATACCTCAAGCAGATGTAAAATTGGTCAAAGGATATGTCATACAGAACAGCAGAGGCATCAGGCCCCGATTTAAAAAAAAAACAAAAAAACAAAAAACTCAAACCAAACAATAACAAAAAAAGCAAGCTGCCTCATTCGCATCTATGAGCAGAGTCTTGGCTTTGCTCCCTGGTGACTGGCTGTCTGTACTCATGTCCCTAAAGACACAAGCGAAGAGAGTTTACTGTCCTCTCTAGACTCTGCGTATACAGCTACGTATGTGTGTGATTGACTTTGAAAGGACTTCACGCTTATGGAAAATTTACAAAGAAATTCTCACTCCTCCTTCAGCCCAGATTCAGATTCCCCAGGGGTTAGCCTTTTACCACATTTGCTCTGTCTCTTTCCATGTCTGTCATGCGTATACCTTGTCTCTGTGAGTCTCCTTCAACCTAGAAGAGTTCTTGGCCTTTTCCTTTCTTGCATGACCTTGACGGTTTTAAAGAAAGACCTCCTGTTCTGCAGGATGCCTTTCAAGTAGGATCCATCCACGTTTCCAGACTCACGCCATGCCTTCTAGGCAGGAACACCGGAGAAAGAGCATGCCCTCAGGGTCACGTGACGTCAGCCTTGACCGCCTGGTCCATGAGGTTGTCTGTGAGCTTCCTGCACCGCAGACTGACCATTGTTTCCCTTTGTGATTGATAAGTATTTTCTGGGAAGGTAGTGAGACGCCATCCCAATACCCTGTTCTTCAGCACAGAGTCTCTGCTCGTAAGCTTTATGTCCAGTGGTGAGGATTCCTTCCCAAATCAGCCACTGTTATAGTGGCTGTTAAGTGATGATTTTGTTTTCATAATTCCATTATTCGTTAGTTGGCACTCAAGTGTATTTGTTAGAACATCATGGCCTCGGAGGTCCCTGGTTTATTCATCAGGGCGTAATCTGCTATATCATCAATCACAATATTTTGATGCTGAAATTCTCCCTGAGTGGGACAGTGAGAAGCCAGAAGAAACCTTCTGAGCCAGGTGGGTGCTGTCTCTAAACTGATCTGAGGGCCACCTGGGTGGCTCAGTCATTCAACTCTTGATATCAGTTCAGGTCATGATCTCACAGTTGGTGAGTTTGAGCCCCGTATCAGGCTCTGTGCTGACTGCACAGAACCTGCTTGAGATTCTCTGTCTCCCTCTCCCTCTGAGCCTCTCTCTGTCTCTCTCTCAAATGAATAAATAAACATTAAAAAAATAAATAAATAACTGGGGCGCCTGGGTGGCTCAGTCAGTTAAGCATCTGACTTCGGCTCAGGTCATGATCTTGCAGTTCGTGGGTTCGAGTCCCCCGTCGGGCCCTGGGCTGACAGCTCAGAGCCTGGACCTTGCTTCTGATTGTGTGCCTCCCTCCCTCTCTCTGCCCCACCCCAGCTGGCACTCTGTCTCTGTCTCTCTCAAAAATAAACGTTAAAAAAAAATTTTTTTAATAAAAAATAAATGAATAGCTGATCTGAGGTGCACCGACATTTGAGAATAACTGATAGGTGGCACGTGTTCTCTGAGTTCTAGATGTTGTACGCACCTCAGGCCACAGGGAGGGGCCACCTGTAGCGAGATCCTTGTTGGGCAGGCAGGCTATGACAGGTGATTCAAGGGACCTGAAGTTGAGCTGGTCGGAGACCAGCTTAGTGAGTGGAAGTCTTGGATTTTTGGAGAGCATTGCTTACGTTCTCCCAGACTCTGTCCTCTCTGTCGTTAGCCTTCCCCGTTAGGCGAGCCGGCCCCTGGCCAGGTGTGGGTAAAGTATCGGCTGGGACGGGAGCATTAAGGGGAGGTGATAACGCGCTGTCCTGTCTCCTGTCTCGCTCTCCCTCCTGCACAGAGACGCTTGCTTGGTGTCAGGGGCAGTGCTGTCTTCGCTTCACAGTCACGTTGAAGTCCCTGCTGCTCCCGTCCTAGAGTTTCAAGGATACCCCAAGTTTGTACCCTGCATCTCAGAGCCAGTTAAGTCGGACCCTCCCCCGTGCCACCCCTGTCCCCCCCCCCCAGGTTAGATTTATCATGTTTTACTGACTTTCAGAAAAGGAAATCCTATCATTTTTCTCCACAGTGAGTCATCCGCTGCTTTGAAGAAAAATATTTTCTTTTTGAGCAGTATAATGAGGTCATGGATAGAGCTCCAGGGGACGAGTCCCCGAGAGCCAACCCTGGTCCCCAGCCCAGCCCAGAGTGGCTGAGATTTGCCAGACCCTCTCCGTTCCCTCCTCAGGGTTTCTGGGGAAGGTGTAGGCCGCAGGTCCCCACACGCACGTTGTAGGTTCTCGTGGTTTTAACACCGTGGCGAGCACTTACATCGAGTTGTTTTAAAACTCACACCGTGCAAAAAAATAAAAATAATAAATAAAACTCACACCGCGCAAGGGAATGTGTGATACCGAGAGAAAAATTCACGGGGCCTTGGGAGCCACCCGTGGAAACCTGATGCAGGATGCTGAAGGGAATGGCGATCCGTACTCCAGCACGTGGCCGGAGCAGTCTTACTAAAATGCAGATCTGAGCAGTTCGCTCCCTTGTTGAGAACCCTTCTACAGCTTCCCAGGGCACTTGGGAAAAGAGTGCCTCCCAGGGCCCTGCACGGCTGGGGCGCAGTCCCCTCTCTGCCTCGCTTGGGGCAGAGCCTCTCTGTTCAGCGCCTGAAAGTGGCAGGTTGTGGGTGTGCGGTTTCTTTATCTAGAGTTTCTCCCACCCCCTTCCCCTCCACCCTGCAGACACACACCCTGCACGGGGTCCTCAGCACAGCGCTGTGGCGGAACGTTCCAGACTCCCTTCTGGTGGGGTCCCCGCTCTGTCCTTGGTGTTCTCGTGCCACACTCCTCCCCCGGTCTCTTCCGTCTCCGCCTGTGCTTCCCAGGTTGACCCAAACGGGCTCTGTGCCTGACGTGCTTATTAGCTCCTGGGTTTGGCCCATCGTAGGTACTTGATAAATATTCGCCAAACGGAAGCATGAAATCCTTCTTTCGGTCTGGTCGTTGCACTTGCTCTCGATCAGCCTGCCCTTGATGGGGTGTGGGATTATGGAGCCGGGATGGAAAGCGGTGGTGATGGGAGACCGTGGAAGATGTGTCCGCAGGCACAGGTTAAAAAAGCAGAGATGAGATTGGCTGCGAGAGGAAGTCTAAACGTTCAGAGGGAGAAGCCAACAGGAGTTGCAAAGAGTTACGGACACGAGAAACCACACCATCTCACAACCTAGCCCTCTCACCAAGCCAAGCCTGTGTAATTTGTATACTTGCAGTTCATTGTAGAGCAGCTCACTTGGCCTGGGATTTCCTGTGAACTTGTGGCTTAACACTTTCGATTTCTTTACCGTTGTCATTTCCCGTGTGCCCGAAGGCTTGGGGTGGCTGTTCAGAACAGCTGCAACCTGGAGAAGGCAGGGGGAGGCAGGCAGGTCCCCGGAACAGGAACTCGGGCTTGACAAAACAGGTTCTGACTCCTAGTAGGTCCTCGAATGGAAGGTCCTGCGAATGGAAGGACGGATAGGTTTGTTAACTGGGAGGGACAAGGCGTTGGTGTCAAAGTAACTCTTCGGGGGGAATGAAAGAACAAGAGGAAATCTCATCTGTCACACGTTATTTTAAAGCAGAATGAGGAACACTTACGTTGTTCTCCTTTGTATTGTGTTCTCTCTGCCAATAGTGTTTCTTGTGGATTTGGTACAGGGAAGGTCCTTGGGTCTGAAAGTTTTGATGCCAACAATGTCATCGGGAGAACTTTCCGGTTAAACCCGTCCAGAAGGATCTGTTCCACTTTGCTCTCTTCTCTGTCCCGCTGATGCGAGCCTAGGAAAGTTGACTTGGAACTCAGTCGCTCTCGTGCTAGGAGTAATTAACTTGGCTAGAACTTCCCCCACTGCCCCCCACCCCTCCCTGAGTTCGTCCTACTGGTTTTCTTTCCTGCCTCTCAGCCTTGGCTGACGTGGAATCTTTTTACTGCTTCCAACAATAGGATGCTTGCAACTCTGCTTGCTTTTTTTTTTTTTTTTTTTAGTTTGTTTTTGAGAGAGAGAGAGCATGAGCAAGGGAGGGGCCGAGAGAGAGAGAGAGAGAGAGAGAGAGAGAGAGAGAGAGAGAGAATCCCAAGCAGGCTCCCGGTTGCCAGCACAGAGCCTGATGGGGAACTTGAACTCTCGAACCGTGAGATCATGACCTGAGCTGAAACCAAGAGTCGGACGCTTAACCGACTGAGCCACCCAGGCGCCCTTCTGCTGCTTTTAAACATGGGAATCCAGGATAATTATGTGCTTTTCGGGGACTGACTCAGCTCTTTGGACAAAGCCTTCATGCTTTGTGGGAGGAGAGACAGTACAGTTACCAGAATTAGCAAAGCTCTTCATTTTCAACCGTCACGTTAGAGTATCTGGTGAAGAAAAATCCATCAAATGTGTGGAAGGGTGACACATGGGTGTAATTATTTCTCAAGGTGTGGTTCATCAGTCAGTGATCGGGCTGAGCGTGTGCAGCAGTGACATTGGCACAAAGAAGTCCTTGTCTCCTGATAGATAAACTAATAATACCAAAGTTTTGGCCGTTTAAAAGTCCACCGGGACATGTTATTTCAGAAACCTTTGGTGCGTTTTGCTCCTATTAAAGAGTGGCTCCGTGTGGTAGAATGTGTAGAAAATATGTCACGTTTTCTTACTCAGAAGTGGTGTTTTTTTCACCCTGTCACTGGTGCATGATGTCATGCCACCCCCGCCCCGGGAGGTGAGGGACTCGAACACCATGACTTACGTGGCCAAACACTCAGTTGCTCTATGAGAAGTTGTTACTCTGCCCCCCTGCCTTGAGCGCAGGCCTTCTCCGCCTCAGCACTACTGACATCCCGGGCTGGATGATCCTTTGTCGGGGAGAGTGGGACTGTCCTGTGCGCTCTCAGATGTTTAGTGGCGACCTTGGCCTCTACCCGCGAGATGCCAGTAGCACCCCTTCCAGTTGTGAAAACCAAAACCGTCTTCAGATATTGCCAGATGTCTCCTGGGGGGCAAAATGACCCCTAGTTGAGAACCACCACAAACAGGTTAATACCATGACTGGTTCACTGCCACCTGTCTGATCTCCCACCTCCCAGGGAGTGTGTTAAATTTTTTTGTCTGCCCAAACCAAATATTGTTTGGAAAGTAAGTTTAATTCGCTTGAAAAATCAAGATCGGGGGCGCCTGGGTGGCTCAGTCGGTTAGGCGGCCGACTTCGGCTCAGGTCACGATCTCGCGGTCCATGAGTTCCAGCCCCGCGTCGGGCTCTGTGCTGACAGCTCAGAGCCTGGAGCCTGTTTCAGATTCTGTGTCTCCCTCTCTCTCTGCCCCTCCCCTGTTGATGCTCTGTCTTTCTCTGTCTCAAAAATAAATAAACGTTAAAAAAAAATTTTTTTTAAAAAGAAAAATCAAGATCGGGCAGCTCTTCCTGCCCATGGGTCCTGTCCCCGTGCTTCAATAAAATCACCTTTTTGCACCAGAAAAGAAAAGAAAAATCAAGGTCATATAATTCTTTCTTAATTTAAAAGAAATTATTTTCAGGGGCACCTGGGTGACTCAGTCGGTGAAGCATCTGACTGCAGCTCAGGTCATGATCTCATGGTTCCTGAGTTCGAGCCCCGCGTCAGGCTCTATGCTGACAGCTCAGAGCCTAGAGCCCGTGTCTCCCTCTCTCCCTACCCGTCCCTTGCTCACGCCCTGTCTTTCTCTGTCTCGTAAAAATAAATAAATTAAAAAAAATGTTTTTAATAAAAAAAATAAAATAAATTATTTTGGGGGCAGCTGGCTGGCTCAGTCAGTAGAGCATGCGACTCTTGATCTCAGGGTCTTGATTTCAAACCCAAGTTGGGCATAGAGCTTACTTTAAAAAAAGTTATTTTTGAGATATCCATATCTCCATTTTACTTGACTAATGCTGAAAAACTGCAAAGAAATTTTAAATTATTCCGGCGGCCATAAATTGGGCCACTCTCATGGAGCACCAAGTTTGATAGGTGGTAAATGTAGAAATAAAGAGTAGAATTACCCTCAGTTTGTTGATTTCAGCTTCTCTCTGAACACAAGGGAATTTGGCCTCATTGTCTCTAGTTGGTGCTGTCACATTTGGTGTTTCGTTACCCTAAATCGCAAACTGTACAAACTGGGTCGTGAGAGAGAAGGGGGAAGAGGGACTCTGATACCGTTGATGTTTAGCAAGTAGGTCAGCTCAGAGATGATGCGAACCCAAGAAGCTGGGCACCTGCTCTTAGCAGCCCATCTGCTTACCTGGACACAACAGTACAGATTCTGGTGTTTCTACGTCTTCATTTCTGCCTTGCATTTTATTTGTTTTTTCCCCATGGACCCCCCCCCCCCCCCCCGCCCCGACCGTAAGCCTTCATCACACTGTGTTCCCAGCTCTTAGAACAGTGCCTGGTAAATAGTAAGTGACAATAGATAGATGGATGGACGGGTGGATGGATAGATAGGACTAAGATTGCTTGTATTTATCAATATTGTAAGTCGAATGTAGGAATACCTTTTTATTTGGTTGGCCCACATTTCACACCTGGGGATTTTATCATTCCATTTGGCCCCCTTAAATTTAAACTCTGCGCCTACCTTGGTCTAACCCACACACAGCGTCAAGACAATCTTTACTGATGCCTTTTAACCTTTAGCATGGGGCTGGGTGTGCAAACTAAGGGTGACTATAAGTAGACAAGATGCCCCGGTCCAGTGCCTGAGTCTGGTGGCCTCTTAGGTGCCCAGCCGTCCTCCTCTTTTCTGACCACCCCTTTCCTCCAGCTGCACCAGCAGCCTCTGCCCTGGCTCTGTATCGTCTACCCCTTGTTGTTTAACACTCTGTCATCATTTACCTTATCTTAAAAACTCAGCCCTCAGTTAACTCCGTTCTGTTTTGATTAATGATTCACATACTATCATATTGTTCTTGTTCATAATATGCTTTTGTAACTGATCTCAATTAGCGTTATGTTTAGGATGTTTGGCATTTATTTCCCAGCGAGACTATACCTCCTTTTATTTCTTACAATCCTTCCTCCTACTCTTTCCACTGAATAGGACCATTTTCTGCACCCAATTAAGCTTTTAATAAATGCTATATAATGAAGGCAGAGGTAGTGCCTGGATCAGTCTCCACCACTGGATTTCCAGACATTTAGAAAATTCTTGTAAACCCCAGGGACAGACCTCTGATTCCAGAATATTTAGTTGGAAACTGTTACTTTCAGGATTCCATTTGCAGACATAGACAGCGGTTTTTGGCTATATATAAGCAGACATAACCCTGTTAGTCCCCCCACCCCCCACCTAAAGAGTTTTCAGGCAGTTAAGAGTCTCTTTATAACCCACTTAGAGATTTTTTTTAAACTGTTGTTTTTATACTTTCCTAATTACTCTTGAATTAATGAAACTTTTATAATAAAAATGTTTTATTATAACATCTCCCCAGTTAATCGTTTAACATTTTTCTTCTTTTCAAGATCTGGTCTTTATTTATTTTTTTTAATGTTTATTTATTCTTGGGAGAGAGAGAGAGACAGAGTGTGAGCAGGGGAGGGACAGAGAGAGAGAGAGGGAGACACAGAATCTGAAGCAGGCTCCAGGCTCTGAGCTCTCAGCACAGAGCCCAACACGGGGTTCAACTCAGGAACCATAAGATCATGACCAGAGCTGAAGTGGGATGCTTAACTGACTGAGCCCCCCAGCTGCCCTGGTCTTAATTTTTTTGTGGGAGAGAGACTGCCGTATCCTTTAAAATTCCGTTTAGCTCCAAGTAACAGAGACCCAACACATCGAATAGCTAAACAGGAGAGAAGTTTATCTGTCTTTCACGTAGAAGTATAGAGGTGGCTTTCCAGGGGTGGTATAATAGCTCTGATCCACAAAGCTCTTAGAGACCCAGGTTCTTTCTAGCACATTGTTCTTCCATCTGTACATGTGTGAACTCATGGTCCAATGAAGCTGCTAGTGTTCCAGTCATCACATCTGCATTCCAGGCAGCAGGATGGAGGAAGTAACAAGAAAGGGCAGAGAGCTATTCCTGTGTCCTGTAAGGGAGGTTCTGGGTGGGCGGGGGGGGGGGGGCGCTGTTTCATAACATTTCTGCATATGGACATACTAACAGTAAAAGAAGCCAGGGAAATACAATCTTCATGTATGCCTAGCTAAACCAGGAGTTCTTTTAGTGTCAAAGAATGGAATAACACATATTGGGGAACATCTAGCTGTCTTTGCCATGGTTGCCCATTCATCCCCCTCCCAAATGAATTTTCTTGGAGTTGATTTCAATATGTTTCTCCTGCTTTCCAAACAGTGACTTATAAATCTTTTTAAAAAGATGAATATGTAGGTGTTGTAAAAATGTATAAAATATGAAGAACAACATACAACCACTCATGATTCTACAGTGTAAAAATAACCACTGATGGGTGCCTGGGTGGCTCAGTCGGTTGAGCGTCCGGCTTTGGCTCAGGTCATGGTCTTGCAGTTCGTGAGGTCAAGTCCCCCCCTCAGGCTCAGCACTGGTGGTGCGGAGCCTGCTTGGGTTTCTCTCTGCCTCTCTCTCTCTCTGCCCCTTCCCCATTTGTGCTCTCTCTCTAAATAAATAAATAAACTTAAAAAAAAAAAAAAAAAACACCGAAAACAGCTTCACGGAAGAGTTGTCTTGAACGCTATGTAGAACAAACAACTTCTGTCCACAGAGTATTAAGATGTTCTTAAAAATTCATTAAGTAATACTGTATATTCAGGGATTCCTTCAGTAAACTTTTTTTTTTTTAATTTTTTTTTTTCAACGTTTATTTATTTTTGGGACAGAGAGAGACAGAGCATGAACGGGGGAGGGGCAGAGAGAGAGAGGGAGACACAGAATCGGAAACAGGCTCCAGGCTCTGAGCCATCAGCCCAGAGCCCGACGCAGGGCTCAAACTCACGGACCGTGAGATTGTGACCTGGCTGAAGTCGGACGCTTAACCCACTGCGCCACCCAGGCGCCCCACCTTCAGTAAACATTTTTAAACATCCATGTTATTCTCCACATCTTACTAATTGATGGATATGATTGGCAAGGGGGAGTAGTGAAGGAAATTTTTAAAATTGAATTTGTTGCTCTTGGGGCACTTGGGTGGCTCAGTCAGTTAAGCATCCAACTTCGACTCAGGTCATGACCTCGCAGTTCCTGAGTCCCGCGTCCGGCCCTGTGCTGACAGTTCGGAGCCTGGAGCCTGCTTCGGATTCTGTGTCTCCCTGTCTCTGACCCCTCCCCGCTCACATTCTGTCTCTCTCAAAAAAAAAAAAAAAAAAAAAAAAAAAACATTAAAAAAATTTTTTTTAATTTGTTGCTCAAGATATATGAAAGTCTAGTACAGAGGGATAGGATATACACGTGTGGAAAAGCTGGGAAAACATTCAGGGTCCTATAAGTGCCATATCTGTGGTATTGCATGTGAAAGCACGAGACAAAAAATGACCCTGGGTATCTTTATTTAACTGTACAAGAAATACACAGTGGACAGTTGATTATAAAAATGACACCTTGAGAAACACGGGTTGTTTTTTTAGTTGCTGGAGGATAAAATTTGGATTAGAAGTCACTTAAGATAGTCTGATTTAAGCAGTCTTAGGAAATGATCAAACCTTAACCTGGTTGAATTCTAACCTTTCCTCACTCCCAGATTTAGAAGTCCAGAGTTCATTTGGGGGATAATTCAGTGTGCATTTAAGAAACAACTAAAATGAGCTGGGCAGTTAAATTTCGCCGAAAAATGTGATGTGTTTGGTTGTGTTCCAAATCTTGACATTAAATCAGTGCATTTTAAAAAAGCGTTTTTGAAAAGAAAGAACACAAAAATTAACTTTTTCTACTGCAGATGGGTAAAATAACCACGTTAAGAGATAACACAGAAAAATCTAGGAGTTAAACCAAAGTATTGATATTACCACTAGGTGGTGAGAGAAGAGTGACTGACTTTTTTCATTCTTTAAATGGCCTGTACGGGATTTTTTTATTTTTTATTTTTTATTTTTTTTAATATAAGCATGGACTACTTTTGTAGCTGGGAAAAGGTGGGGGGTGGTGTTTGTTTTTGAAGAGCTTTTCATCCGTGGCAAAGGCGCGGTTGAGATTAATACTGTCAAAGGATAACTGGGTGTCACTGGTTATGAGCCCAGTGCTGAGATTTCCCGCAGGGGACAGTGGCGCCCATTGTGCCTGGAACTTCCTCAGGTGACCCAGGCCCCAGGCTGCTTAGTTTCCACACCGGCGCACAAACTCTTCGGGGACGAAGTGGCTGGTACAGCGGACACAGAACCTCTGTGTGGAGAGGTTTAAATTGCCGGCTTTATTTTTATGCCTGGCAACGACTGGAACGGAGAACCCACATTTGCACAAGCTGCCGGTTTCCTGTTTTCATTAAGAAAGCAGGGAATGCCGAGCAGCTGAGTGTGTGCGGGGGGCGGTGTCACCGGAGCCGGAGGGAGACTTCATTGGCGAGCACCGGGCCTATGGTGTCTGCGCGTGGCCGGGCGAAGTGTGCACGAATGTTGAACCTCTTTTCCTTGCGGGGTGAAGACCGATCGAGGGCGCCCGAGGCAGGGCCGGGCGCGCTGGGAGCCAGCTGGTGAGCGGGGCGGCCGGCTGGGGGCAGGCCGGCGGGGAGAGAGGGGAGGGGGCCTGTGGGTGTGCGGGGACAGGGGAGCCGGCCGGCGGGGAGCGGAGCTCAGCGGGCGCCCGGCGGGTGGGCGGCGGGCGGCGAGCCTCAGGCCGGCGGGGAGCGCGGCGCCGCGGGCACCTGGTGGCGGGGCCGCGGGGCGGCGGGCAGGCGAGCGGGCCCGGCGGGGAGCGGAGCGCGCGGCGGGCATGCGCGCGCGGAGCTCAGTCTCCGGCCTGGGCACCCGCTCCCCGTGGCCTGCAGGAGCGGTGGCCCGGTTTTAGAATCACCGGATCCCGTTGGTCAGATCTGCCTGCTTTTTCTGGACACCCGAGCCGGCGGCTTCTCTCTGCTTGTGGAATTGCAGACAGTTCTGGAAACAGGTCGGGCCGCATATTTTGAGCGAGCGTGTTGCCCGTGTGGAGTTAAAAAGGAAAGAAAGAGGGAAGGAAGGAAGCATTCTGCTAGCGTGAGCCCAAGTATTCGGGTGCCGGCTCCTCATCAGCTCACCCCGAGGTTAGAAAAGGATTAAAGCTGAGCACCTGGTTCCAATAGAATTTCCACGTTTTAGAAATGAAATCCAGTGTCTAAATACGAACAGGGAGAACAGCTTAATATTGTTTTAAATCAGGACACGAAGAATACATAACCTTTCTACTCCACTGCTTGGCAGTCTTTTCGTACTTTTCTTTCTAACTTTTCAGAGGAAAGAGGAGGCAAAAGGTTTACTCTGTGCCTTCACCCTATCAGGTGCAAATGCCCAGCAGTGATGGGACTAGGAAGGACAGGCAGGCAACCCAAATTTTATTAAGTGAACTGGAAATGCTTGTCCGGCAATGTGGTGGGTTTTTACACCCAGGATAGGAGCAGGGGGTACACATGGCTTGCATTTTCACTCATTGGTTTTGGGATCTTTCCACTGCTCAAAAAAAGAAAGAAAAAAAAAAGCAGAGTTTGTTATTATGACTCTAGGAAAACACATTACTTAATCCTGCAATTTAAACAAACAAAAACGGCCTTGCTTTTCTATTTGAAATGCACAGCTCAGGTCAGCAGCAAGGTCTGTGCCTTGAAAAGTTCTTGTGTTTCCTTTTCTAAATGTTTGGTTTAGCCCCAAGTAGCATTTACTGAATGCCACATGATCCAGTGTTTAGAGTATAGGTTTGCTTTTATTTTCGTTCTCTTCTGCATCTGTTTGGACGTGTTACAAATACAAAAGGAGGTGTTCTTGGGAGATCGAATGTTTTGTCCAAAAGAAATCCAAGAGGAGAAAAGTTCTCCTCCGTTTGGGACAGGGGTGGTGGTGGTGGTGGTGGTGGTTTTTGAATGGGAAGGCACGAAGAGTTGAAGTCTGCCTTCTGTATTCTTACACACATCCTGCTAGAGTTAATCACTCATTGCCCCCTGTGTCCTGGCTTTCTCAGCAAGGAAAGGGTCAAGGCAAATTGTGATCTTGTGGTGGTGGTCAGGCACTGGGGTGCTTTCGGCCACCATTTAGAAAGGCTGCAGTGTCTGCAAAAGACCAGTGGTGGGGAGAACTTACGTCCCGGGCTTCCTAGATCTGCACCGATGTGGTCCTTTATTCTAAGCGTTTTCACCTTTGGTGCCTCATAGTTCACTTTATAAAATAGGAGTCTTTAAAAAAAAAATTGTTTTTTAATGTCTTTATTTGTGAGAGAGAGAGACACACACACACACACACACAGAACCCAAAGCAGGTCCAGGCTCCAAGCTGTCAGCACAGAGCCCCACACAGGGCTGAAACTCACCAGCCGTGAGATCAGGGCCTGAGCCGAAGTCAGACGCTTAACCAACTGGGCCACGCAGGCACCCCGAAAATAGGAGGCTTAAGGACTGTTCTCTATACCTCAGTGACCTGTAGACAACAAAAGAAATGATCTCCCTGAAAACACAAGTCTTTTCAGTATGTTCTTTCCAAAAATAAAAGTAGTTGGTAAGGACTTCATATACCCTGGGATCCTTAAAACCACAGTCTCATTACATTCTTTACCAACCTTATGAGGTGAATATACTTGTTGTTTCCATTTTTACTCAGGGAGAAGCTGAAGTTCCCAGGGGTATACTCGCTTACTCACCCAACTGTCAGGTTGTAGATCCAGGATCAGAACAGACAGAAGTCCGTCAACTCTGAAATCACACTAGTCTGCCACACTGCCGAATATACAGATATTGGTTTTTATCACTGAGTGTATCACATGGCATTATAATACTCCCTTCTCGCTCTCCTAGGAAAAACAGATGATGTTCTGAACGGAGATCCTGACAAGGAACAGAAAGATTCTTACTTTGTGGAGACCCCCTATGGTTATCAGCTGGACTTAGACTTCCTCAAGTACGTGGACGACATACAGAAAGGAAACACCATCAAGAAACTCAACATCCAGAAGAGGCGGAAGCCGTCGGTGCCATGCCCGGAAAGCAGGGCAGTGCCCGGTCAGCAGGCTGTGTGGACTTCCACGGAATCCCTCTCGTCCTCCAACAGTGATGACACCAGGCAGTGTCCTCACTTCCTGGTAGCCAGAAGCCACGTTACGTCGACTCCCATCCCAAGGCCCCCTGCCCCTCTGGAGACCTCACCCCCTTTCCTTACCGTCCCAGAAAGTCGACAGCTGCCACCGCCCTCCCCTCAACTCCCAAAGCACAACCTTCATGTCACCAAGACGCTGATGGAGACCCGGAGGAGACTGGAACAGGAGAGAGTCACCATGCAGGTGGCCCCGGGTGAGTTCCGCAGGCCCAGGCTGGCCAGTTTTGGGGGCATGGGCTCCACGAGCTCGCTCTCCTCCTTCATGGGTTCCGGAAACCACAATCCTGCCGCGCACCAGCTTCAGAATGGATACCAAGGCAACGGCGAGTACAGCGGCTATGCCCCAGCCATGGCCACCACGTCGTCCATGGGGAGCTCCATCCGCCACAGCCCCCTGAGCTCAGGGATCTCCACGCCAGTGACCAACGTGAGCCCCATGCACCTGCAGCACATCCGCGAGCAGATGGCCATTGCCCTGAAGCGCCTGAAGGAGCTCGAGGAGCAGGTGCGAACCATCCCCGTGCTCCAAGTGAAGATCTCCGTCTTGCAAGAGGAGAAAAGACAGTTGGCCTCGCAGCTGAAACACCAGAGAGCGACAGCCCAGAACGACGCGTGCGGTGTGAGGAAGCGGTCCTACAGTGCGGGAAACGCGTCGCAGCTGGAGCGGCTCTCCAGGGCCCGGCGCAGTAGCGGCGGAGGTGAACTGTACATCGACTACGAGGAGGACGAGATGGAACGCGTGGAACAGAGCGCGCAGAGCATCAGGGAGTTCCGGCAGCTCGCGGCAGACATGCAGGCCCTGGAGCGGAAGATCCAGGACAGCAGCTGCGAGGCCTCCTCGGGGCCCCGGGAGGACGGGGAGTGCCGGTCCGTGGCCGTGGGTGCCGACGAGACCATGGACCGCGTGGTCGTGTACCGCAGGGGCTCCGTGTCCCGGAAGGATGCTGCCGTCGGGACGGCCACCGAGTCGAGGAACTGTGGGGTCGGCGTGACAGAGGCCATGCTTGGCGTGACCACGGAAGCGGACAAGGAAATAGAGCTGCAGCAGCAGACCATAGAGGCCTTGAAGGAGAAGATCTACCGCCTAGAAGTGCAACTGAAAGAAACCACCCATGACCGCGAGATGACTAGACTCAAGCAAGAGCTGCAGGCCGCGGGGTCGAGGAAGAAGGCGGACAAAGCCGTGACGGCCCAGCCGCTGGTTCTCAGCAAGATGGTGGAGGCGGTGGTGGCCACCAGAGACCAGACGGCTGGCCATCACGTGGACCTGGCGGATGCCTGTGTCGGGAGCGCCGTGCAGATGCACAGCCTGGGCGTCTCCTGCCGGCCCCGTTGTGAGAGCAGGCTCGTGGGGCCCGAGCTGCCCATGAATTGGTGGATTGTCAAGGAGAGGGTGGAAACGCACGAGCAGGGTACTGGGAGGTCCGTGGAGACGTGCGACAAGAGCGTGGGTGTGGAAATCAGCGTCTGCGAAACGGGCAGCAACACGGAGGAGTCCGTGCACGATCTGTCGCTCCTCAAGACCAACCTGAATCTCAAAGAAGTGCGATCCATCGGCTGCGGGGATTGTTCCGTTGATGTGACTGTCTGCCCCCCGAAGGAGCTCACGTCCCGGGGCGTGAACACGGAGGCCGCTGGCCAGGTGGAGGCTGCTGTCATGGCGGTGCCTCGTACCGCGAGCCGGCACACCAGCACGGTTTGGGAGCAGGTGGACCGGGGCACCAACACCGAGGTGGTTACCCTTGCGGAATCCTGCACCAGCACTTCCCTCAGCACTTTGGACAAGCAGACCAGCACTCAGCCCGTGGAGATGCGGACGGTGGCCGTAGGAGAAGGCCGTGTGAAGGATGTCAATTCCTCCACCAACACGCGGTCCATTGGAGTTGGAACCGTGCTCTCTGGCACTTCTGGGTTTGACAGGCCGTCGGCCGTGAAGACCAGAGAGTCAGGTGTGGGGCAGATAAATATTAATGACAATTATCTGGTTGGTCTCAAAATGAGGACCATCGCCTGTGGCCCTCCGCAGTTGACTCTGGGGCTGGCAGCCAGCAGGAGGAGCGTCGGCGTAGGAGATGGGCCTGTTGGCGAGTTCGCGGAGAGCCCCCTGCCCCAGGCTCCTGCTGGAATGGTGACCGGCTTGGATCATTACATTGAGCGGGTCCAGAAGTTGCTGGCTGAGCAGCAGACACTGCTGGCTGAGAACTACAGCGAACTGGCAGAGGCTTTTGGGGAGCCACATTCGCAGATCGGCTCTCTGAACTCACAGCTCATTAGCACCCTGTCCTCGATCAACTCAGTCATGAAGTCCGCAAGTACGGAGGAGCTGAGGAACCCTGACTTCCCAAGAATGAGTCTGGGTAAAGTCACAGGTAGGTGGGTTTCTGAGGGAGCCAGGGCGGAGGGAGGGTGGGAATAATAATGTACTTCCAGGAGGTATGGGTCTTTTTAATTGCTGGAACCATTTTTTTTTGGAACTGTGGACAGAGCTTTAGAATGGTAGTGCGTAGCAGGAACACCCATAGGCAGCAAGAATCAAAACCCAGAAACAGTTCTGCTGATTCTCATTGTCTGATGGTTTCACTGGCCTCTGGCCGAGGACTGTGGCCGGAAGCAGAAAAGCAAGCTAGCGTTGGCTGGCCTAGTGGCTGTCTTCTGGGATGCACCGGTTTGCTATGACATCTTCTAGTTACTTGCTCATTTTATACAGGACAGCCTGAAAAAGTCCCACAGTTTGTAATCATAGTTACCTGTATGTGATCAATGACACATACTGGCATAAAATGTTTCTCATTAAAACTTTTACCAAGGTATGGAGCGCCTAGGTGGCTGTCGGTTAAGTGTCCCACTTTGGCTCAGGTCATGATCTCGTGTTTGTGGGTTTGAGCTCCACATTGGGCTCTGTGCTGACAGCTCAGAGTCTGGAGCCTGCTTGGGATTCTGGGTCTCCCTCTCTCTGTCTCCCGCCCCACCTCCCTATCACGCACATGCGTGTTCTCTCTCTCTCTCAAGTAAACATTAAAAAAAAAAAAGCTTAAAAACTTCTACCAAGGGAGAGCGATTCCATGAATTCACTTGCTAATTCAGCAAGTAATGATTGAATTCCTACTCCATTCCAAGCACAGTTAGAGGCTTCTGTCGTCACAATGCTTACTTTCCTGTTGAGGGCACAGGCAATAAACAGTAGACCTGAAGGATGTCAGGTGATGATCCATGCTATGAAGAAAAGAACTCCAGTTATAGGGATAGCGAGTGGAGATGGTTGGGGCCGGGGCGGGGGGCGGGGGGAGCTCTTGGAAACGGGGGGGTCCAGAAAGGCCGCTCTGATAAGGGCGTCCACAGCCCGAACTCAGAGAAGAGAGCCTTTCCCGTGGTTCATTTTGATAGGTGCTTACATTTTTGTCTTTCCTCTCCTCTCTTCAGGGGGATTCCTGCTCACCCCAGCTTTTCTTTAAATTGAAACTAATTGAGAAATTACCCCAGAAGGTTTTAGGACATACGGTATTTCCCAGCAGGCCTCGTTAGAAGGACTTCCCTTTGCCATGTGTCTCTAATTGTGCATCTTATCATCATAGGACAGGGTTCTGTTCCTGGTTTTCCAGCTCTCTCACACCAGCATGATCTGGGGAGACAGAGTCACCCTTCTTTACCCTTTATTTGTAAAATGGGAACAGAAGGGCACCCATCCTGGAAGGCTGCCTCTGTATTCACTGCGGGCACACGGTGAGCCCGGGATAAGCCTTTATTGTCATTGGTGATGGTGCTAATCGTGTGTGTCCCGTGTGGCTTCTTTTGTTGACACACTGAACTGTATTTGAGGTTTGGAAAGCTACTAAAAACACACTCTCGGGACGCCTGGGTAGCTCAGTCGATAGAGCGTCCAGCTTCAGCCTAGGTCATGATCATGCAGTTTGTGGGTTCGAGCCCCGCATCGGGCTCTGTGCTGACAGCTTGGAGCCTGGAGGCTGCTTCAGATTCTGGGTCTCCCTCTCTCTCTCTCTGCCTCTCCCTTGCTCACACTATGTGTGTGTGTGTGTCTCTCTCTCTCAAAAAGAAATAAAACATTAAAAAAGAAATTAAAAAAAACCCATACTCTCTACTCTGACTAATGCTTCAGGTAAAATGAATGTTAATGCTTCAAATGGACCATACGGTGTGCATTTAATTTGATATGAAAACATGTATTATAGACTGAATTGTAAGTAAACCATTAACAAAAATTTTTAATTCTTTGTTTCCCTTTACAGTCAAAAGAGTAATGATTAAAATAGGCTGAAATAGATTACTTTTATGTGTTCCTAGGTTTTCACTCTCAAACCTGAATTAATGTTAGTTTCTAGTAAAAGTTCTGTGGAAGAGATAGCTTATCATAGAAGAAAAAAAATGAACATGGCAATGACAGCCGATGTGTGGGGGTTTTGCCTTTTAGAATCAAGCCTAGTAAATGTACAGAGGGGTCATTTTAGAGTAAATAGGATTAAAATGATACGTGGACTGAAGCAGTCTTAAGTAACTAATAATATGTTTGTTTCTACTTCTTTTTAAAAATCATGATGTCAGATGTGAAGTCAAAATAAAACTCTTAAATACCTCCAGGCACAGATGGTACAATGCATCATCCATTATAAGAACATTTTCCTGCCAGCTTCCTCCCTCCTCCCCAAACTGGGGTTTCTATTTCACATTCCTGCCAAAAATATTTAGTTGTACCCTTGCAGTCACCCGCCTGACACCGTGAGCATCAGGAACAGGGAGAAGGTTTTGGCATCCCTGTTTAGATCTGACCCCGCAAACGAACACCGATTTAATCAGCTAAAATACGGGAGACCTACAGCATTTGAACAAAAGTATGAATATTGTTAATAGCACTTATTTGGTCATAGTGGCAGCTCCCTCCCAGCACACAAGAGCAAATTTAAAGTGTTTCTGGGGGCGCCTGGTGGCTCAGTTGGTTGAGCATCCGACTTGGGCTTAGGTTGTGATATCGTACTTCATGAGTTCGAGCCCTGCTTTAGGCTCTGTGCTGACAGCTCAGGTCCTGGAGCCTGCTTTGGATTCCGTGTCTCCCTCTCTGCCCCTCTCCTGCTTAACACTCCATCTCTGTCTCTCAAAAATAAATTAAATGTTAAAAAAAACATTTAAAAATAAAGTATTTCTGTAATTCACATCACATTTGTATTCTAAAGTTCTAGTGAAGAAGGAGTCCGGTTAGGGACTCACCCAGAGCATTAAGCTTCTGTTACTTGTTATTGTTATATGGACTGAAAATTAAAGTAGCTTGTTACAGTAGAGCTTTTCAGCACTTGCAGGCTGTGAAGAGTGAAGACGTGTCAGAATCACTGGGACTTACCGCGGGCTCTGTAGGATACAGAATATTGTTCACGCCCAGTCTAGAATACATTTCATGTAGAGCATAGGCATTTTTTTCCCCCAATGAAAACAATGTGGAATTTGAGTTTGACATCACCAGAAGAGCATAGAAATGATGCCTTACATGAACCTAGTACTTTACTTTAAGAAGTTAAGTTTGGCTCTGAAGCCGGACGTTCTGCGTTCAGATTCTTTTCTCGGCCACTAGGACAATTTGTCTTTGTTCCTTCGTGGGGTTGAAATGAAGATTTAATGAGTCAATAGGAGGAAAGCTTTTGGAATAGTCTGCAGCACGGAGTGTAAATGATCAATAAATGCTGGCTGTCATTGCTGTTTTAGTACTTCCAGAAATGGAAACGTAGATACGGAACAAGTGGCCCAAATGCAAATTGTACAAATGGCCTTTTGTTTCTAATCCAAGTTTTTGTCTTCATAATTCTGGCCGTCACCTTCTTCCCTCAATTATTATGCCTCCCCAACGAACAGTTTTACCAAGATAAAGATACCGGTAACAATGGGAAAACACAAAACAAACAGAATAAGTGTTCAATTCGGAGTCATTCAGGGTCTGCGTGAAAGCTAAAGCTAAAGCCTAAATTGAATTTTGTGTATTCGTGCCCAGTCCAGAGACTTCTCCATTTTTCTAGGTCGGAGATTGGAGGGCATCACTTTTTCACAGTGAAAGAACGTTCTTTTTTGTAGCCCCATAATGCCTAACACCCCGATTCAGTTTTTTAAAGTTATAACTGAAATATGTGCTCGTAACAAATTAACAGTTCAGGAAGAGCACAAAATAAAAAGGGAAAGTCTCCTCGTGCTCTCTTGGGGTGACCCCTTGTGTGGTTGGTGTATACAGGTGTGTATGTGTGTGGCTCTGTATTTTAGAGATGTAATTTCTTAACAAAAGTTAAATTGTACATACTCTATTTTTCACATAGAAGGTCACCAACATTCTTCTAGGATTCAAGAGACCTTGTCATAATTTTGACGCAGCCGCCATTTGTTGATGACCCAAGATGTTCTGTAAAGCACTTTTTTTCCTCAATGTGTCTTTTTGAAAATTTTAATTCCAGTGTACTTAACATACAGTGTTCAAGTAATTTCAGTTGTACAATATAGTGATTCAACAATTCAATACATTATGCAGTGCTCTTCATGATAAGTGTATTTTTTTAATGTTTATTATATTTTTGAAAGAGAGAGAGTGAGCAGGGGAGGGGCCAGAGAGAGAGAGAGAGAGAGGGAGACAGAGAATCCCAAGCAGAATCCGTGCTGTCCGCACAGAGCCTGGTGCAGGGCTCAATCTCACAAGCCGTGAGATCATGACCTATGCTGAAATCAAGAGCCGATGCTTAACTGACTGAGCTACCCAGGTGCCCCAATAAGTGTATTTTTCATTTGCTTCACATATTTCACCGTCCTCCCACCCACCTCCCCTTTGGGAACCATCTGTTTTCTATATTTAAGAGTCTGGGTTTTTTTTTGGTCTGTCTCTTATTTTGTTTGTTCATTTGTTTTGTTCCCTAAATTCCACGTGTGAGTGAAATCATATGGTATTTGTGTTTCTCTGACTTACTTCACTTAGCATTATACCCTCTAGCTCCTTCCACGTTGCTGCAAATGGCACGATCTCATTCTTTTTATGGCTGAATAATACTACATTCTGTACATAAGCCACATCTCCTTTATCCAGTCATCAGTTGATGGACCCTTGGGCTGTTTGCATAATTTAGCTGCTGTTGATAGTGCTACAGTGAACATCGGGGTGCGTATATCTATAAAGTCCTTTTTGATAGCTGGTAGTGTGAGTTTCATGTACTTCATATTTTGTCTCTGAGCAAATACAAACAAAACTCTAACAGTGGAACTTAACTGCCTGCCGCGATTCACAGAAAACTCAACTCTTATACTCAGAAGAACTGCTTCAAAAAATTTTTTTAATGTTTATTCATTTTTGAGAGACAGCACATGCACATGAGTTGGGTAGGGGGAGAACTGCTTTTGAAATCAGCTTCGTATTTGAACTCTTGGTTATCTTGGGTTAAAAAAAAAAAAAAAAGTACAAACTTGAAATCATTCCCATAACTGTGAAGGTAATTTTGTAGAAGAGATCTGAGCCAAAGCAAAATCGGGGAAATAAAGTCGTCACAGAAGTAACTATTTCTGGTTGGTTTTATCTTAGCTCAAATAATACACCATCTACTTGTCCTAGGTCTTGGGGGTTTTTTTAATCGCAGTTTTTTAAAATAAGTGTTACCAGAGCGTCATGTAATCCAGACAAAATGCTTCTGAAACCCTGGGGTGTCTGATGGCATGATGGAGGGTAGGTCCTGCTGACCCGGAAGTCTGAAAAGCTGACCCGGAAGTGGCTGCTCGCGAACTTGGAAGTATCGGTTGAGAGAGGAAGCCAGGGGGCTGCTATGCCCTCCGGTGTCCTGAGAAGTTTGGATTCGGTTTCTCTCGCTTGATGCCCTTTCAGCGGAATTATTCTCTTAACGTACCTCTTTGCCAGGCTGCCCGTCAGATTCAGCTGGGAAACTTTTTTTCTAAAATTCATGGGTTTCCTGCTGCCTCCCACCAGCACCACCCACCGCCTGGTGGTGGCCACCCAGGCCCTGTTTCAGGGAAATGTTAGAATAAACAGCCTTAGAGCAAGGCCTCTTAATCTGGGGGCCATTGCTTCATGAACTGTTTTGTGTTAGGAATTTTTGTGAAGAAACTGCGCAATTTTTCTCAGATCCTCAAAAGAGGTAGCTTACGCTCAGAAAAATTGAAACTGCAGGTCTGGGACATCTGTTACAAACCTGGCACTTAAGTACTCCAGCCCTAAGGAAAATCGTTTATAAAGGTTTAAAATCTGTCCACCACCTTTGTGAACCCGTCAGCTGACACGTGTTTGAAAATCTTACCCTCTTAAACTGATGCTTTATTATTTTAAACGGGTGCTGGTGGAATGGACAAGGAACTCCTGAAACAGATACAAGTTTATTTTAGCCTATATTCTGAATCCTAAAATACATAGTTCATCGCTGGCTCAAGCATGCAGATTGGTAGTTTTTGAGACCTGAAGTGAGTTCTTGGATGTTCAGTCATAAACGATGAAGCGAATTTGTTGATATTGGACAGTCGTCACAGCTGTTCATTCTTCCTCCAAGCTACTAGTAGCTACTAGCTACTAGTTCATACTTCCTCTGAGCGGCTAGTTATTAATATCTCAGTAAAGATGCTTACAGCCTGCCCTGTCCCCTTGTCTGTTCAGGTCAGTTGATAGCCATCCATTCATTGCCAGCTCTATGCAAAGTGTGTAAAGTGGTCTATGCCTTAAAGAACTTGCACTCAAATGATGTAAAGTGGTCTTTGCCTTGAAGAACTCGCAGTCCAGTTAGGAAGCCAAGATATGTATTCCAGAAATATGAATGATCACCTATGGCGCTGTGTGTTAGCCACCAAATAATGTGCAAATAGAAAGGTGCTCCAAGGGTTCAGCTGCAGTCAAGTCGTCTGTGGCTGGGGGAGGAGATGAGGTCCTTGGCTGTATCTAGAAGCACACACATGCTTAACCCAAGTTTAGTCACTGCAGCCTGTCAGTGTGGGTTTTCTGGGTCAAGTCTTGGGATGGTGTGTAATTAAATGTGGGTGGGCTTGGGGTGAAGGAGAACCCGGTTTTTCCTCCACTCTAGCATTTTAAGTACCCACTTTTAGATACATTCATGACAGTTGTCTGGAATGTTCCCAGGGAGATATTAAAATGGCCCTAGAAATTATTAAGCAGCTCTGATCCTTGAAGCTCTCCAGTTCAAGTTGACTTTGTTGGTAGCCACATACATTGGTCTTTAGGCAGAGTTCCGAATATTGAGCCTCATTCAGAACGGGATTGCCCTTTTTCCTCTATCAAAGATACATACCTTCCCCCAAAAGTAGTATATACAAAAACAAACAAAAAAACAAACAAAAACCCAGGTGATCCTTCATGAATAATTTCTGCTAATTTCCCCAAGCCAGTATGTGGGCTGAAAAGGGTAAGTTTGTGTTCAAGCTTCTTTCTTTATGGAAAAACTAGACCTATTCAGATCCCTTTGAATTCTTTGTTTTACTTGGGGAAAATACCTAGATGATGGCATGGCCTCCATAATGATTCAGACATTTCAGGCCTTCTTCCTGACAAATAAGCTCAAATCAGAATGTTTAGCTGAAATTTTAGCAAAATGAAATTCTGCATTTTCAGAACGCTCTTGGCATTGTAAATGAAAATGTTGGTTGGCATGCAGAAGAATTGGAATAGTTTAACAGCCATTTTTTGAATCAACTTTATTCTTTAAAATCAGTTGTCTAACAAATATACACATTGCTATGTGCCAAGAACTAATATAAATTCTAGATGGAGAAATGTCATGGAGGAAACTGGAGAGGGTGATCTTGTTTAAAAAAAAAAAAGCAACACTCCTCCAGCTCTGTTTTTCATTAAAAGATTTCTCTTTTAAAATAGTTTGCTTTCAGCATTTCTAAATGTTACATTCTAAACATTCTCAAGTCAGGAACATGCAGAAAGTTTTCTCTTTAATAATGTGACTTATTTTTCATTATAGTTTGCCTTAGCTAGTGGAGTTATCCATATATTAAATGCTACATGTACTTTAGAATTAGAACTAATGCTTCCAGGTGTCCTTGTTTTTCAGAACCCTGAGATTTCTGTGACTCACTGTGTTTCAGTTACCACTCTTCTGGTCAAATCATCACATGAGGTTCATGCATTATTGGCCTTGATGGTCATTATGAGTTAAAGACTGAAGCCCAGCTGCCTCCCCGCCTGGTCTCTAACTCTCCAGGGGTGCCTCCTGTAGGAACCATTGCCACCTGGTGGGAGTTTTGAGCATCTAGGCCCCAGTGCTGGAATTCTGCAGGTGTTTTGTGGTTACTCCTGTCGTTTTGCCCATGTTGTTGGGGTAGCATTTACTGGTAGTCATGGACTTCTACGATTAATGGTCCAGAACTATTAAGTAAACTCCACTAATTCCTAAGAATTCACATGGTCCAACTTGATGGACTAAATTAACCAGAGGAAAGTCTAAACTCTTGTGTTCAGCAGTCAAGTTTGTTTTTATTAAGTTTAAGCTCTATGCCCAAGGTGGGGCTTGAACTCGTGACCCTGAGATGAGTTGTATGCTGTGTGGATTGAGCCAGCCAGGTGCCCCTCAGCATTCAGGTTTTGTACCCATTAATTTAATTCAGTGGTTCTCAGTCCTGGCTGCACATTAGAATCACTTGAGAGCTTTTAAAAGGTACTAATAAATACTTGGGCCCACCTACAGATAGTTCATTGTGTATTTTTTACTTATTTATTTTTAAATATGTATTTTTGAGACAGTGAGAGAGCACACAAGCAGGGGAGAGGCAGAGAGAGAGAGGGAGACAGAGAATCTGAAGCAGGCTCCAGGGTCCGAGCTGTCAGTGCAGAGCCTGACTTGGGGCTTGAGCCCATGAACCGTGAGATCATGACCTGAGCAGAAGTCAGACGCTTCACCGACTGAGCCACCCAGGCACCCCTCATCATATCTGTATTTTTTAAAGCCCCATCCACAACTTTGGTGATTCTGAAGTATAGCCAGGGTCGAGGCCGTTGAATTTTGTTGTTCTCTGTACTTTGGTTTTCTTGGCTGCATCTTTCCTGCGTTGTACTTGAACACAGCAGTCATTTGTCAGCCTTGTGCTGGTGCGCCTGTCCTTGTGTGTGCCCTCTAACTACCATGGGGCCTTATCAAGTTCGGACAGTTGTTTACGGGTCATTCAAGAGCAGCCAGAGTTTCAGCCCTCTCTGAAAAGCATTTTCTGGCCATTAAAGTGACACATTCCTTCCGGTTTCAGCAAATGAGAACTAGTTTAGCATTTAATGTTGTTCTTTGCCTTGCTCATTAGTCTGAACAGAACCCCGTGACTTCCCATCAAATGATATAGGCACTTGCTGGAGGCTTTCCTTTCCCCAGCATTGTTCTCAGCCCTGAAGGGGACAGCAGCTAAGAGTATAGCATGGAGCCAGGAGCTGGCGTGCTCGTGGACGAGACACGTGTAAAACAGAGGACGGGCATGCTTTGGTCTGGACGGTCGAGCGCTGCAGGACATTGAGGGAGAAAAGAGACCTCTGTGGGATAGCACCAGAGGAAAGAGGCTCTAGAAATAGAATCCTGGCGAGCCTTGAAAGGTGTATGGTCAGGGTTCAGGTGGTGAAGGTCGCTGAAATTCCAGGCCTGTAGAATAGTCTAGTAAAGAAGGGCACAGAGGTGGGAGGGATTACATCACACGAGCACTGTGAACACCTAGAGGGTAGGAATAGTTGAGCAGTAGAACTCCCACAGGCAAGATGAAGCCGCCCGTTCATTACAAAGGACCCTCACATGCCCACCTGAGGGCTTGGCCGTGCACGGGAGAAGTTCTCCGAAGCCCTTGTCTACACATCTGAGCTCTGGTGAGAAGGAGCAATGGTCTCTGGTGGGCAGACTGTCTACGAAGGCCGGCATGGGCAGCGTGGATTTTCTCCATTGTTAGGAATGTCCTGTATCTTCCTGAGGAAAGTGGTTACGCAGGTGTATGCATGTACCGAAACTCGTCAGACTACACGGTGGTGCATTTTCTTCTATTGAAATTATACCTCACGTTACAAATATTTTTTGAAAGATGTGGTTAAAAAGAAGAAAGAAATCTATGGATCCAAAAACTTAAAAACCAGAGTAGCCAGTGGAAATTTATGACAAAGATTCGAATTCAAATACCTTACAAAAGTTTTTTGAGAGACCATCAGAGAGATTTGAATACTGAGCAAATATGCAATAATCTTTTTAAAAAAATTTTTTTAATGTTTATTTATTTTTGAGAGAAAGAGTGAGAGTGAGGGAGGGGCAGAGAGAGAGGGAGACACAGAATCCGAAGCAGGCTCCAGGCTCTAGGCTCTGAGCTGTCAGCACAGAGCCCGACGTGGGGCTCAAACCCACGAACGGTGAGATCATGACCTGAACCAAAGTCAGACACTTAACTGAGCCAACCAGATGCCCCTGCAATAAGCTTTTGTTTAAAATTTTTTAGATTTGAAAGTTTTAATGCTGTATTTTTAAGAGCCCTTTATTTTAGGAACGTATACTAAAATAGTTGTGGATGAGAGTGGTAAGCCCTCTAGTTTTCGCATCCCAGTAATCCTGGATGTGGGTGGAGGAGTCTAGGTGAGGCCAGGTAGCTCCCACGGTTGTTGAAGCCCTTAATGGGCACGCAAGGATTTGTTCTACTGGCGTCTAATTTTGTATGTGCTTGTGGTTTCAGTAATAATAAAAAACTGTTGGTGTATTTGCATTGTAAAAGTCCTCACTGGTTCTTGAATAGGAGCGTGCTTAGTGAGTGTGTGTCCAGGAAGAGTGTGCTGGCACTCGGGGATTATAACTGCTGAGACGTGGGAGAGGTGACTGCAGTAATTTCGCAGCAGTGATGAGTGGGGTTGGAGAAGGAGGGACAGAGGCAAAGGCCCTGCATTGTTTACTTCACTTAAAGTAAGTCATAGGCGCTCTAGACGTTTCCTGTTTGATGTTGGGGGAGCACATTAGGTCAAAAGGGCACTAAGGATGATTTGGAGGGCTGCATTCAATGTTGCCTGTGTATGCAGGGGAGGAAGGTGGGTTTGTGGAGTCCCCGAGGGAGGCCCCATGCCCGCAGAGCTATAGCAGAGGGCACTGGTGCTGTTGATTCACGGACAGAATTAGGAAACGTGGGTTCTGGTCCAGCTCCGAAGTCAACGAGTGTCCCTGGCTTTCAGAATTCTTAGCTTGGATAAATGACAGTTAAAATTGAGGTGGTAATGCCCCACTGTGACTATTTTGCCTCCCTCCACTTTTTTTTATTAGGGGGTCATTGCTTTAAACCAGTACTTTTGAAAGTGGGCCACCTGCATCAGCGTCTCTTGGGACAGCACAGTGGAGATGTCAGAAATGCCCACCACTCGGCCCCATCCCAGTTGTGCAGAATGATGTCACAGCAGCAGGTGCTTGGGAACCTGTACTTTAACAGATATCCCAGATGACTGGTATCAACAGTGGAGTTTGAAGAGAACAGTTGTAGAATCTATCATGGTTCTTTTTTTCCTAATTGACTTAGAATATAATCAGTATTTAAATGTCTTTTCTTCTAAGGATCTAAGGGATTTCAGAGCTTGAAGAGAGAGAAAGTTGTGATCACATTCTTACCATAGCACGTTGTGGGTAGATTTAAATTTTTTATTTGTATTAGTAAGTTAGGTTTACAACACATAATTTAGGAAATAAACACAATGAAGAAAACATAACAACCCATAATTCTTTGGCCTTGGAAAAGAAGTGTTAAGCAGGTTTATTCTAGATCCTTCCAGACTTCTTCTAATATGTATACATATAATCATGCACCAAGATAAGTTTATTTTCTCTGAACAATTTAATAACTTATTTTTAAAACTCACTAACACACTAGGGCACCTGGGTGGCTCAGTTGGTTAAACGTTCAACTCTTCAGCTCAGGTCATGATCTCACAGTTTGTGGGCTCAAGCCCCGCATTGGGCTCAGCACTGACAGAGTAGAACCTGCTTGGGATTCTCTGTCTGCTTCTCTCCTTGCCCCTTCCTCACTTGTGCTCTCTCTCAAAATAAAATAAAGTAAGTTAAAAAAAAAAAAAAACTTCGCTAATACATTATGCTTATCTTTCTGTGCTAATAAATGTCCACCCACGTCAACATTTTTTAAAATTGTTTTAAGTTTTATTTGAGGCGGGGGGGGGGGGGGCCGGGCAGAGAGAGAAGGGAGAGAAAATCCCAAACAGGCTTCGCACTGTCAGCCCAGGGCCCGATGTGGGGCTCGAACCTACAAACCATGAGATCATGACCTGAGCCGAAACCAAGAGTCAGGTGCTCAACCTACTGAGCCACCCAGGTGCCCCTCTGCACCAACATTTTTAATGGCTGCCTAGAATTCCTTTGTGTCAACATACCACAGCTTATTTCACTGGTTTCTTTTTGGCATACTGCGGTATCTGCCTCTTCACTGTTTTACTCATGCAGACAATAAACATCCTTCTGTATCTTTTTGTACCTCCTTAGGATAAAATTTCTAGAAACAAATTGCTACGCAAAGAATTTTCTTACTCTTTTCTTAAAGTGATTTTGAACAGGGACGCCTGGGTGGCTCCGTCACTTGAGTGTCCGACTTTAGCTCAAGTCACGATCTCACGGTTCTTGAGTTGGAGCCCCACATCGGGCTTTATGCTGACAGCTCGTAGCCTGGAGCCTGCTTTGAGTTCGGTCTTTCTGTCTCTCTACTCCTCTGCCCACTCATGCTGTGTGTCTCATAAATAAGTAAGGAAAGAAAGGAAGGAAGGGAGGGAGGGAGAAAAGGAAGGAAGGAAGAAAGGAGGAAGGAAGGAAGGAAGGAAGGAAGAAAAAGAAAAGAAAAGAAAAGAAAAGAAAGAAAGAAAGAAAGAAAGAAAGAAAGAGAGAAAGAAAGAAAGAGAGAAAGAAAGAAAGAGAAAGAAAGAAAGAAAGATTTTGAACACAGTTAATAGTCACTCTAAAAACTGGCAAGCACAGGGGAAAGTTAACATCTGCATAGCTTCCAAATGTGTGTATTTGTATGTATTTTAATAGAATCACATATGTAGAATTTTATCTGCTTTTCTTATTTAATCATATGTTGTAAACATCTTTCCTTGTCAGTCACATTGAAAATATGTGCTATGCCTGTATACGTTAATTATGTGCAGTCATTTAACCACATCTTCTGCTTTAGTCCGTGAACAAATATTAGGCACTCCAAATACACAAAAGCAGTGTAGTAAATGTGAGGAGAGAGAGTTGATTTGAATGGTTTCGTGCCCTCAGAATACTCACAGACTAGAAGGGAGTCTTAGACGGTCCCAGGAATTATCTGGCACCTTGTCTTACTACAGATCCTGTAAGAGAGTCCGAGAGGTAAGAGGGCTGTGCGAGTCACGGAGAAAGGAACGTCATTTTTATTCAGAGAGGTCAGGGAAGGCTCAGGAGAGGGGGTGATGGAGGGCTTGACCCTGTGAGGGGGAGGAGGGAGCGTTCCTAAGGTACAAAGTGCTGTCAGGAGAATGAGAGATGCCCACTCTCAGCATCCCAGTGACTGGGCTGCAGTCCTCACCTCCACAGGGACCCCGGGCATGGTGGGAAACAAAGGTGGAGTGCCAGCTTGTGGGTGGCTTAGAATATGTGGCTAAACAGGGTGGGCCGTGTTTCCTGAGCAGAGGGGAGTGTTTTAGCTTTGCTCAGGTGCGTTTGAGCCCGAATGCCACCGGGACTCCAGGGACCTGGCTGTTGCTCTGTAGCAGTGTGCTCGAGGCGCGTGGCGGAGCACGAGGGCAGTCAGGATCCTATGCTGCTGGTTCTACCCGGGCTGGGTGGTAGCAGCCAGGCCAGGAAGAAGGGAGGGAGGTGGAAGGACAGGCCCGGGCGGACCCGGATGTGGTGATAAAGGGAAGGTTGAGGGTGAAGGCGGCCTTGGGGTTCGAGTTTGGGCAGCTTGCACGGTACTGCCATATATGCAGAAAGAAAATGCAGGGAGATAAGCCCTTGAGAAGATGATGAGTTACATAAATCTTCAAAAAAAAAAAAAAAAAATTGAACCCACTTCGTTTGGTCTTAACATCACACACTTGTGCACCCGTCTCCTTCCTGACAGGCAGTAGTCTGGAGTACCCCTGTAAGTGCGGAGGCCTTCAGTCAGGAGGACCGTTCAACACCCAGACATCCCGGCATGAACAAGAAGCGGGGACCACGGAAGGGAGACCCCTCGGCGGCCAGGACGCCTTCCCCTCTCAGGAAAGCGCGCTGTCTCCCGTGAACCTGACCGACGACCAGATAGCCGCTGGCCTCTATGGTAATTCCCCTCACTTGGTCCCTCTCAGCCGCAGGCTTTTGGGATCAGCATTGCCTGCGTTCCAGTCTGGTGTCAGTGTGCCTTCTAGATTGACCTGGAATAACCACTGACCTAAGAACCAAACTTTAGGGAGGTAGGCCTAGAATATCTTCTACGAAGATTTACCAAAGAAAGAGGTGTGCTATCCCCAAAGAAAACTCATCTAATTTTGTGAATTATGAAATATTTTAAACACCATTTCATTCTTCCACAGTCTGACAGGCAGCAACTTTTCCCAGATCATCTCAGCTGAAGAAAAAGAATAATAACAATCCCTATTTTAGCGCCTAAGTGATTTTTGAGGCCCACATGAGATACAGCGTCACTTTATACAGTGAAACCTGATACAAATGCTAGTTGTCATTGCTTTTGTTATGTCTGGAAGTACTAATGGGTTTTTTTTTTTTCCATTTAAAAAACTTGAAATTATTTTCTTTGCATGCATACATTTTTTCCATTGGGTTCTGTGCAAGTTTCTCATATGTACATGCCAAAATCTAGATTGACATAAATGTGGTGAAAAACCAAACATACATGAGGAGAGATTTCTCGTTCACTTGTGCGCATATGAGTTATGTTAATTTCGATCACCTCGATTCCTTTTTTCACAGTATGTACCAACAGTGAAAGCACGCTGAAGTCGATCATGAAGAAGAAGGATGGCAACAGAGATTCAAATGGAGCCAAGAAGAATCTGCAGTTTGTTGGCATTAACGGAGGGTAAGGAAGATGGCGGTCCGAGCGTCTCTCCATGGTCTGTCTGTCTACTTTGCCTCCTGCCTCCTCAAGTCCCATTCAAAGGTGGCTAGTCTGGGCTGCTGCCACATTTTGGTGATGGAAGATCCCCTCA
This sequence comes from Leopardus geoffroyi, assembly GCF_018350155.1. NCBI lineage: Eukaryota > Metazoa > Chordata > Mammalia > Carnivora > Felidae > Leopardus > Leopardus geoffroyi. Next base: position 10,464,619 of record NC_059342.1, on the reverse strand, counting down.
GAAAGGTGCAGTTGGGCTTCTGTCCTCTCCTCTTCTCGCTCTCTTTAAGGATATGCCACTCACTCTTGAAAGGACACGTGACGGAGCTGAGCTATTGACATCTTCTCACCTCTGATCTGAAACCGGTAGTCTTCAACAAAAGCAGCAGGCAGCAGGTGTCCCGCGGTGTTGGCCAACTTGTGCTCACCTGTATGAGACTCAGAAACACCCAGAAAGAGGCGAGAGAGCATCACTCCACGGGCCGGTGATGGCCGTCCACTCGTTGAGAATGGGCTGTTAGCTCTCCGTGCATACAAACAAAATTGTAGGGCCTTTCACTTGATGAGTAATCCAGCCGTGCGTCACTTCTTGACTCTCTAAATAGAGTGTTTATTAGCTGTTTATTCTTTTGTTTCTCATTGAGCCAGATAAGTAGTGAAGCCAATTTGTCTTCCTACAGTTGAATCAGAGCAGCTAATCTATGAATCCATATATGGCCTCGACAAGAAAGCAGTAGGGCAGTTATTGGAGGTGATATTTATAGCAAAGTGTACCGTAGAGATTTAACTTAATGAGGCCTGTTTTCTGAATCTTTGAAGTCGTATTGGGTGATGTGGCCCAGGAGGTCTTGGAGGACATATGGACCAGAGAAACTATGGGTTACTTACATAATCGGTTCACCGTAACACTGGTACAGTTAATGAAGCAAAACAGGAAGAGTGTAAGGGAGAAGAAAAGGCACAGAAAAAAATGAACCACTGCAGACCTTAACTCCTTTGATGACGTTAAGTTTCCTTTGATTTCTACTAAGCCAGAGGTGCTGTATTTATACATATTTTTTCCTACAAGTGTATAATGATACCGATTGGGAACCCAAGTTATCCCTTTTAAGTCAGAGCCCATTCAAAACCACCAGATTTTTAAATAGAACTTACTTTGAACTTCTAAATGCAGGGTCTAAAACCACTGGTGAAATGTCCGGAGTCAGTTAGCTTTCCCTGCATAAAAACTTCTGTCACGGGGTCTTTCCGGGCACGCCTTGCATCTCCTGAACTCCCAATTGCCACCTAGGTATGAAACAACTTCAAGTGATGATTCCAGCTCAGATGAAAGCTCTTCCTCCGAGTCAGATGACGAGTGTGACGTCATTGAGTATCCCCCTGAGGAAGAGGAGGAGGAAGAGGAGGACGAAGACACTCGGGGAATGGCGGAAGGGCACCATGCAGTTAATATGGAAGGTTTCAAGTCCGCCAGGGTGGAAGATGAAATGCAGGTTCCAGAATGTGAACCTGAGAAGGTGGAAATCAGAGAGAGGTGTGGTACACTCCCCTCCCCTCCCTAACCTTTCCCACGTTCAATGTGCTTGGGCGGAAGAGTTGTCCAGTTAGGAGATTTTGCAATTGTAACTATTGCTTTGGTCTTCCTGACCCCCAAAGGAAAGCTAAACTTCATCCTCAAAGGTACGACCATCGCGTCTGCTGCTCATAAATATAGGTGGAGGGGGATAAGTTCTAGGTCTCCCAGAGGAGCGGCAAAGGGAAGGGCTCCTCAGCCTGTCACCTTTGTTTCCTTTGAACCTATTCGCTATCTAATTTTATATGTGGAGCCACTGTCCACAGAACTACTAAGTGCCACTGTGGTTTCCATCGTTTGGACAACCCACCTTATATTTAAAGGCATATCAGAATTTTGTGTGTCCAGCAAGGTTTCAGATTATATCATTAGCCATTTTTCTGGATACTGGTGTCAGTATTGTTATGGTAACATCTCTGTGCATAAGAGGAACAGTGTTTTAGCCTCAGGGACCACATTCACCGTAAAGATGATGTAATCAGTCACATGTCTATATTTTGTTGCTCAGTGAGTGATAAGGAACACCACAAGAATGGGTTTGGGAATATCCTGAACAGCAGCTAAAATATCAAATAAATACTCTGATTGAAACGTATCTAACGATGTAGCAGATTTTACAAACTGTTAGCAAATAGAGAATCAATGCTTATAAAACAGGAGAGACTAGAACAGATGGAAATTTCAAGATGGGTTTTCCACTGTGTGAAGTAAAAATAGAACATTTCACTAAACTTCTATTTAATTGTGCAAATGGAAGTTTAACTACATGAATATGAGGTAAGTGTTTCTAGTTTATATTTCCAAGTATTTTCACGTGGCTCAGGATCTTATCATCTAGATTTTTTTTTTAACAGCTTTATTGAGATATAATTTATGTACCATGTGTCATGCAATTTTTAAGTTGATATTTTCAGGAGGGTTCCACACTTGCAGAGTTCACAGGTGTGGTTTACTGGTCAGCATAACAGATATGTGGTAACACAGACTGCATCAACCTCTTACGATTGAAAATATTTTTGAGAACTTAGAACAGAAGGGGGGAAAGATCTCCAGATGTTAGTCCACACTATCATAAAGGCCAAACAGGTGAAGCCGAAAGCTACCCGTATGGCCAGAGCTGAGCTCTGGCTGGACACACTGGCTCTGTGCAGTGGCTTCGATGCTTGGATGCCTGGGGACGCCTGTGTGACCTCCAGGCAAGCACCTTATGCCACCACGACCTGCTCCAGGTCAACTTGGGGCCTCTTGTGTTTTAAAGGACTGTAGAGTTGGAAATAAAAATGCCTTTCCTTTTGTGGCCAAACATAAGCTCTCTTTTGTCTTGTCCCCTTTTAGGTATGAATTAAGTGAAAAGATGTTATCTGCATGCAACTTACTGAAAAATAACATAAATGACCCCAAAGCTTTGACCAGCAAGGACATGGTGAGTCTTCCCTGCAGACACTGTCCCCAGTCCGTACAAAGGACCCGAGTGGACCCCATTGTGAGGGTGTCTCTAGCCTGCCCTGAGCTGTTGTCACTCGTGTGCCTTTCCCCGAACTATTTCTCACTCGTGTATACAGAGTGGGCCTCACGCCCATGGAACGGAAGGCGAACTGCAGTCAGGCGTCAGCTTTCTACAGGTTCTGCTTCTGCTCACAGAACCTTGTCATCCAGGGAGAAGAGTCACCAGAATTTTTTTTTTTTTTTTTCAAGTTGGCGTGTGTTTTTCAAAGCAACCTCTCTGGGCCGAGGTCAGCATTCCTTTCAATTATGAAACTGCGTATTAAGTTCTGATGCGGAATGCAGGCAGCCACTATTTTTAAACTTAGGAGTGACTGTACTTGTCATTGTCGCACACTTTGAGAGACTTGGAAACACGCGGCAGAGAAGCTGGGGGTCGCTTTGGGCACATGAATGGCCCAGCGCAGGACAGGTGAGCGTTTCCGTGGCGATGGTGCCTCTGATACCATGGCCGAGCTCGTCGCTCCCTCGTGTGTTGGTGACGTTTGGAGGTGCAGCTCCTCTCGCAGTCAGACTGGCCCTCTGATGGACACTTCTCGCAGCACAGTGAGAAAAATGTAAATTCTCAGTTACGTTAGATACAGTTTGCATTTGAATATTTGCATCTTGTTAATGTGAAGTTTTATGCTGCATCTGTCAGCAGCCAGTGAGAAAGTTGATTTCTAAGTTTCAGAGGATTATAAAGTTATGAAACCAAAATGTTAGAACAAGAAGGGACTTCAGGGGCTGCCTAATCCTGGAAAGGCGCAGTTTTCATCATGTACAACACACACAATCTGAAGAAGACCTGGTGACAGCCATCACAGGCATGAGAGGTCCCTGGGCGTGCACACCTGTGAGGCCACTGTATTCTGGTCTTAACTGAGGCCCTAAAGATTATGAGATTCGTCTAGAGCTAGTTAACTAGCTACTAGTTAGTACTGGGGCTAGATTTTACCTGTCTCAAGTCCTGGTCCGTGTTTTATTTCTCCTCTCTGAATCCTTTTTGTTAAATTATGTTTTCTTCACCCATTTGTTTATATTGCTATAGAAACTTAAATTTATCAGAGCCAGCTGTGTCTTGACATTGAATTAGTGTGCTGAGGAAGGAGCACGGCGGTGATGTTTACAGAAGGAAATACTAAATAAAACCCCTGACCTAGAGGGATCACAGAACCACATGTTGAACTCCATCAGCATAAACTAAATCCCTGTCTGTGCTTCAGTCACAAATAGCAAAACCAGGAAACGTCACTGCAGTGTTAATATTTCCCACAGGGTTTAACCTAAACTTAAAAACTGGTGCTTCTGGACCCTAGGTCTTAGAGCCATAATAGACTTTTTCTTCTACCATTCCCAAAATACTGGTGCTGTGGCCCCAGGTTGCCAAGCATGTTGTCACATGCACACTCTGTGCTCAGTACCTTTTTGGTTAAGTTGAACTCACTTGGTGAAAAAGTGTTTAAAGCGTTGTTCTGTGAAAAGTGGGAGACACCTGAATGATGACATGGCCGGGGCCAGGTAACCATCACAGGACAGCACGTACATATCCGTAACAGACTTCGCCACCCAGACGACACAGTTCCCTTCCCTCTGCGTGATGATGGACTCCAGAGAAATGGAAATCTGAATACGTAAAAGAGTGAGCAGAAGAAAAGAAAACATTGGATGCATTTTTTTCCAGCCCAGGACCCTTTTTACCAGGTGGCGCAGAGTACGACTGAATGGGCTAAAACTGAATAATCAGTAGCAGGATGATAAAGATACGGAAGCTGTATAATTCCAGCTCCAGCCTCTGTAGAAAGGGGACTTCCTGGGTTCTGGTGCTTTTGACAGAGGCGGTCCATCTTTCTCTGACATATTTTGAAGTCTTTAAAGAGTGAGCAACAAGGGGCACCTGGCTGATTCAGTCAGTACAGCACGTGACTTTTGATCTTGGGATCGTGAGATCACGAGTCCCAAGCCCAAGCCCCGCACTGGGCACAGAACTCACTTTAAAAAAAAAAAAAGAAGCAGCAAAGCACAAATGAATGGATGGTAAAGTCATGTAAAAGAGGGCTCACGGAAGACGTGTTATAGCTCTTTCCATCACCAGCAGCGGCTACCCACAGTCTGCACTGAACTTCATACGGTCTGGGATTGACTTGATTGCCCAGGAAACAAACGCCATGTTCATGTGTCCACAGCCCAAGGGAAGGCGCCTGGGGCTCGTGATCAGATGCAGAGGATCCTAAATGAGACATGTCATTTGTTTGGGACCTGCTTTTTAAGCCCTTTCTGTGGTTGAACGTTTGTAGCTGGGATTGGAGTGACAATGAACTGACTACACGCTTACAGTCTCCCAGCCCAGTGCTGTGGGGATGTTGAAGGAGTTGAGGTTGGTCTGTATAGGAAGAAAGCAGCATCATCAAGTGTGGGTGAGGTCACTTCTTCTGTCCTGACTACTCTGAAAATCAGGTGCAGGGCCAGCACAATTTATGTAATATTAATAGTTCGGTAATCACTGGAGCCAGGCCTGAGCGTTTTCATGTGTATTGCCTCGTTTGTCCTCCTGGCGAGTGCTGTGGTATTCTTACCATCCCCGTTTTGCAGATGAGTAAACTTAGGCACAGAATGAGTGTCTTTCCCAGGATTGTACGGCCCACAAGTAGCAGAGCCAGATTTTGAACCTTGCTGGTGGAGCTCCTGACTATTGCTGTCTGACCTCTTCTTTAGAAGTTAGAACGTGTCTGTCGTTGAAAAGCAGGAGGGACGCTCCAGTTTGGAGTTTGAGGCTTCTCTTAGGGCTCTGCGTTTCATTAGTCATTCTTTGAGAGCAAATTCTAACTGCACGCACCCTGACTATAAAAGGCCTCATTTCTTGGGCTTGCAGCTGGGTCTCGGAAAGGTCTATAAATAGCAGAACTAATGCCCCTTGCTGGTGTCTTGGCAGCGGTCCTGTCTGAACACCCTGCAGCACGAGTGGTTCCGCGTATCCAGTCAGAAGTCGGCCTGCCCGGCCATGGTGGGGGACTACATAGCTGCTTTTGAGGCCGTTTCCCCGGACGTCCTGCGCCACATCATCAACATGGCGGATGGCAACGGCAACACGGCTCTCCATTACAGCGTGTCACATTCCAATTTCGAGATCGTGAAGCTGCTCTTGGATGCCGGTGCGTTGGCCGTCCTGGTCTCTTCCCCTCAGCACTTGGGGTGTGACTCATCTCAAAGAGGCTGGTTGAGCCACACCTCAGTTCTGTGACCACCCTAACACCCTTTCCATTGCTTTTCCGCATGATGTGGCCAAGAATGTCATCCTTGAGTCACTGAGGGGAGGCGTGAAATGGAAACAAAGCAGGTGGCACAGATCCCAGGTCTGTTTGGAGGGGAGGTTTTAAGGATAGTCTTGCTGCAGTTCCGGTGCGTTCAGGCGAGGTGTCTCCCTGGAGGTGAACATGACTCAGGGTCCCCTGAGCGGAGTCATGCAGGCTGGGCGGGTGCGCTCTCAGGAGACAGATCACTGCGCGTAGGGCCAGAGTCACAGCTTTGGTGTCCCCAGGCTGCTCTTCCTGTCCTGGCTCCCCGACCCCATCCAACTGCCTCGCAGATATGTACAGTTAGCCGAGATGGGGACCATGCAAAGCCACTATACCAGATTATAGTAGAATCATCACCAATGGTATATTCCCACCAAAATATACCTTGTTATTGACAACTCAGCATAGAGTGAAGAAATTGTTATTCTTCTCTCTGAGCCATAGTAATGAGGACAGTGACAAATCTTGTTTATAACTGGAATATCCCATCCCAGAATACAGCCTCTGACGTGTATTAAACATGAAGCAAGGGTGTGCTAGATAGAAGGGGTCCCCTTGGAAAATTGGGAGCTTCCAACTTTTTGTTCAAATAGAGCAGCCAGTGGTTCACCTAGTCCCCAAGTGACTCTGATTTATTTTTGAAATACATATTTTTACTTCTAGTATGTGACTGATACAGAACTTATAGTACTTTGGTCTAATTAGTGAGAACAGTGTGAACATTTGATTTAGAATATGCAATAAAATTGTCCAGTTTTCATGTACTGTTTCTTGATTCAACTCTCCAATTTCTTCTACTCTGTTTTGGGGAAATTGAATTAATGCAGAGAAGTAACTGGGCAGATTTATCGTCTTTTCTAAGTTTGCTTATTCCCAGCGTATGGGGCTATGGAGGCTAAAACTGCTTCCATCTAATGAGAAGGAATTCCAAGCCTCCTTCCCAGAGGATAAACAGAGCTGCTGGTCCTGTCAGGCCACGTTGTTGTCTCAACAGAAAAGTGGTTAATATCCAGAAAAGCTAAACAGATTTCAGATTTTTTGCTCTTGAAAGCAACAGTTTAATCTACCCTTGGAAAATTTGTGTGGATGAGATATTTTGGTAAATCAAATGATTTCAACTCCATTGTTGGATGGCTTTGGTTAGTCACCCTTCTGGGTTTACTTAGCTTTGTACTGGTCACCATTACAGGCTGTGATTGGGGCTCCATACGGTGTGTTGGTGAATGTGGGTGACCGGCAACCATCTGTGAGGGAGTGAACATCACAGACGAGGAGCCTCTGAGAGCATGTTTGCCCACGTGCTTCTCCATCACCCAGCATTTTCTTTTCTTTTTCCCTTTCTACATACAAAAACATGCCCTTGTGTAAATACCATCATGTTCCTGGTATGCAGTTATTTTAGAACTCAAGGGACGTTTTGTGGTAGTACCTTCTCTTTTCACCCCTTAACGATGAAACATCCTGAACATTTTAACTATATTTGGTCACATGTGAAAGCTGCTTTCCTGCACTCTCCATTCCTTTCATTTTATTAGAAAGTGCTAAAGGAATTTACTAAGGGTAATTGAGCCCCCAAAGCCTCCTTAAGAATTACAGGAATGGCTGGGGCGCCTGGGTGGCTCAGTCGGTTAAGCGTCCGACTTCGGCTCAGGTCATGATCTCGTGCTCCGTGAGTTCGAGCCCCGCGTCGGGCTCTGTGCTGACAGCTCAGAGCCTGGAGGCTGCTTCAGATTCTGTGTCTCCCTCTCTCTCTGACCCTCCCCTGTTCATGCTCTGGCTCTCTCTGCCTCAAACATAAATAAACATTAAAAAAAATATATATTAAAAAAAAAAAGAATTACAGGAACGGAAAAGGTCTGGTTTATTGTGTCTGTCAGTCCTCACGGTTTCTTAACTGCATTTGCTCTCAGACCAAGTTCCTAGAACAGCTTGATAGGTGTCATGGGGTTGGAGTCCGGCTTCCAAGGGCCCCAACAAGTCAGGGTAGCAAAATCAGGGTGTCAGAACAGGTACTGATGGCTGAGCAGGTAACACCATGGTGTTCTCTGCATAAGCCTTTACAAGTCCCTCCTAAGTATTTGTAGCTTTCACTGCCTTCTTCATTGCAAAACAGGGGTCCCCTTAACACAGATTAATATCCACATCCCAACATCTTTGTTGACCCTTCAAAGCAACCATTTCCTAGACCAAGCCCCCTGACTTCGGAGCTTCTGAAGGTCAGCCACTAGTTGGGAACAAGAGGTGCCGTGGAAGCTTACTGTTACTTCTGCTGCTTCTGGCCTCACACAGTACCAAAGAGACCTTTTTTCTTGGTTTAACATGAAAACGTATTTTGCGTTTCCGTCTGAGTCACTCTGGGACTTGGAGCACCTGAGGCCATTTCACTGGCCTCCTCCAAACCCCGTTCCTTCAGATGCTGGGGAGAAGGGACGCTGTTGGAAGGCTTCTCCCTAAAGGGACGCATGTCTTTGCAGACGTTTGTAACGTGGACCACCAGAACAAGGCGGGATACACCCCCATCATGCTGGCAGCCCTTGCCGCGGTGGAAGCAGAGAAGGACATGCGTGTCGTGGAAGAGCTCTTCGGCTGCGGGGACGTCAACGCCAAAGCCAGCCAGGTGAGCGCGCTTGCGTCCCGGGCCCGCGCTTGCGCAGCTCTGACCCGCACCTTCCTCCACTGAGCATGCGCTTCCGCAGCTCTAGACCCGCGCCGGCCCGGGGCCCTGCTTCCCAACACTGAGCATGCGCCCCAGACGGTGCCGCGCTTCCGCTGCTGAGCATGCGCTTCCGCAGCTCTGACCTGTGCGGGCCAGGGCCGTGCTTCCCGTCACTGAACACGCGCTTTGGGGCCTGGCCTCATGTCCGCGTGGCTGCCTGGCGGTCCATAGCGACTGGGCAGAGCTGTGAGGTACTGGCTTCAGCTTCACCTTGCAGGCTCCCCACTCCCCGGCCTTGGCGCTGCCTCTGTTGGGAGCAGTGTGCATGTAAACCGTAGGTCAGCCTGCATCTGGGGGCCCAGGAGTCTCCACCGTCTGCTCAGTGACAGTTGCTTCCCGACTGTCTCCATATCATAAGCAGAGCGTGCGTGGTGCAGATGTGTTCACAGTTGGACTTTGAAGCACCTTTGAACTTGCCAGCTTCTTGCTGTAACCAGATAGATCCTGCAAGCGACAGGCGAAAACTGACCCGTTACTTGACGTTGCTTAGCTCGTAGCTCGGAGTGAGAAACTCTTTCTCCCTCCGCGCCTGCCACCGCACAGCCCCACGTTAATCCCACATGTGCTTTGTTCCCTGTGTCGTCATGCCATCCCCCCACCTCCCGCCCCAGTCCGGCACCACCCCCCCCCACCCCCCCCCACCCCCGCCAGCATGTGCCACTGAAGCGCCCCGCCGTTCCGCCCCACAGGCGGGACAGACAGCCCTCATGCTGGCGGTCAGTCACGGGCGGATCGACATGGTGAAGGGCCTGCTGGCCTGCGGGGCCGACGTCAACATCCAGGACGACGAGGGCTCCACCGCCCTCATGTGTGCCAGTGAGCACGGGCACGTGGAGATCGTCAAGCTGCTGCTGGCCCAGCCGGGCTGCAACGGCCACCTGGAAGACAACGTAAGTGGCTCCCACGGGCCCTGCAGGGGCCACGGGGAAGGGAAAGAGCACATCCTCCCTGACGCTCTGTGGGGATTTCTGCTGCGGTCCGGGCCACCTCCTTTCCCTGTCTGGCTTGGCACCTTTTACCGTGTGCAAACTGCCACTTGATTCAACTAGAGCGGAAGGCAGGAAGGTCAGCGGGCCTCGGCCCCCTCATTCATTACAGGAGGAGGGGTGACGGACATGGAGGAGAACCAGCTTGCCGAAGGGCCATAAACAGATTTACAACACAGAATAGAGCCAGCGTGGGCAACTTGCAGGCCCACGAAGAAGAGAGGACCAGGTCCCCAGTCCTGGAAATCTGGATTGCGAGTTGTTCCGGGCTGGGTTAGTGCATGCCTTGAACCACGTGTTAGCACACTGAAACGCTTTCCCACCCGTGAAATGAAGGCAAGCCTGCCCTTCCCTGGGGCCCGTCAGAGTGGCTGATTCATGCAGCTCCTCAGCTATAGGCCCTCCAGACCATCCTGGCTCCTTTGAGCACATCTCCCCCACTCCTGCTCTGCTTTTCCATCTTCCGCATCCGATCTGTTCTCCCGGTTCCTGAGCTGCCCCTGTTCGAGATAACCCCTTGCCCGGAACATGTCGTAAGGAAAGTTGCAGCTTCTGGATGTCTCCGGATCAAAGGGGAGGAGTACCAACAGGTGAAGGCACAGGAACTAATATTTGGGTGGTGATGTGGTTCCAAGTGCAAAGGTCACAGAGGTCAGGCTGGATTGGTTCTGTTTTGGAAAGTTTGTCTCTGTGGAGCACAGGTTTGGACCAGAGCTTCCTTCAGCTCAAAACACTAAATCATTAGAAGGAAAATATCCTTTTTTGCACTTAATGTCGGGTCCCTGTGGGCCCAAGTCAGCAGGAAGAGCAAACCCGTGCAGGTATTTACTGGTACCAAGGGCTGACGAGCTTCCGCAGATGCACGCACTTCCCTGGGAGTGAACGCCTTCAGCTGGAGCAGGGAGACAGCTTCCACCTCCCCTCTCCTCAAGAGCAGTTTGTGTTTCATGTGTCTTGTTTTTTGTTTGCTTTTACTTTACTCTTCGCTTAGCAAAGAACAGCCTGTAAGTGTGGTAAGAAGAGGCCAGAGAACCGCAGTGGCTTCCAGAAATGCTGGCCACCTCAGCTAATTGTCTGCTTCCTTATGCTTAATGGAAGACGAGGGCGTGCAGCTGGCCTCCCCTGGACAAGTCGCTCCGAGTATTCTGGGTGGGAGGGAAGGACCATAGATGCCAGCCACATGGGAATTGTTTCCTGCTGCTAGGGACCATAAGGGAATCCTTATTCCAAGATCAGACGGAAAATAATTTGTGTTGGTTTTTTTGTTTGTTTGGTTTTTGGTTTTTTGCTTTATTCCTCCTTTACATCCTCTAAATGCCTGCAATTTAATGGGAACCAAACATTTAACTGGAAACTTTTTAACTTTTCCATATTTAGTGTTTCCCCCCATACTTTTCTTTTAAAATTCTTTTTAATGTTTATTTTTGAGAGACACAGAGTGCAAGTGGGCGGGGGGCAGAGGGATAGGGAGGCATAGAATCCAAAGCAGGCTCCAGTCTCTGAGCCTGGCTCTGAGCCCAGAGCCAGATGCGGGCATCGAACTCAGGAACCGGGAGACTGTGACCTGAGAGGAAGTCGGAAGCTTAGCCAACTGAGCACCCCCCCCCCCCCCCGCCCCGGCACCCCACCCCCATGTTTTCATAAGATGTATTTCTGCAAGGCAGCAGGATTCACAGCATTCGATTGGGGGTGATGAGGGCTGGAGGAGGGATTCCTTCCCGGAAGAGGAAAGCTAAAAGATCTTTGACAAATTGCAGGGGTCAGAACACGCTGTGGTATTGCCTGCTCCCTTGGAAATATAAGGAAAAAAGAAACTATGTTTCCACCCACATCTTCCCCTAGAGCCCCCAGCTGGTGGGAAGAATAGTTGAGAAATTTCTTCGCAGGCAGCCTGCATTTGTTGAGCACGTACTGTGCACACATCTACACTCTAACCACCGTGAGCCAGAGGGGATGAGGTGATTCTTCTCCAACTGGGACTTCCCCATTGTGGACGCTGTGCCCCATTCGTCCTTAGGGCTTAGCACACAGAGGTCCGGAAAAGTCTCCTGAAGAACTGAACAAATTTGGGGAACTTTATCAATTCTTGGAAAGTATTTGTTTTGCTCCCATTTGGCTGTCCGTAAGTGTGAGAAACCCAGCCTGGCTTGTTCTTTCCTCAAGGACGGCAGCACGGCACTCTCAATAGCCCTGGAGGCGGGACACAAGGACATCGCCGTTCTCCTGTACGCCCATGTCAACTTCGCGAAGGCCCAGTCTCCGGTCAGTGTTGTGCATTTGACATTTGTGAACAGGCCGAAATCCAGCAGGGTGGCCGGCCCCCCTCTTCGGGAGCTGGCAGGCAGTGCGGGTTTTCTGAGGATTCTGAAAATGGGAGTTTTAGTCTGGAACTTGAGAGTTCATGATTTTTGCCCCGCCCACAAGGCCAGGAGTGCTGATGGTTAGCAGCACAGAGGCTGGGCACCTGCTTGTCCTTGGGAAACAAACCATCGCTTATGCCCTCCTCACGTGAAGGGTTTATTCCTGGACAGAATTATCCAAGTGGCACATCGTGTGCCCGTGAGTACATATTGCTACGTTCCTGGCATTTTTCCTAAAGCAGACAGTGAGCAGCAACCTCTGTTCCCAGAGCCCACTCTTAGCCGGACAGCGACTTCCCAGGCCAGCCGGACAGCTGCACAGACCAGCTCCTGCTGGTGGGTCTGTGTCCCCTGTCCCAGCTGCCCTCACACTAGCTCACAGGTGGTTGTCAGCTGTGGCGGGCACAGCCCCTGTTATAGAGGACACATCTGCTTGAGGTCACTCATTAACTGCTCCCCTCCTTTTTTTTTTCCTTTCCTGGTCTCTAGGGCACCCCCAGGCTTGGAAGGAAGACATCTCCTGGCCCCACCCACCGGAGTTCATTTGACTGATTATATGCAAATAGCCGTCCATTTACATGCCACCACTAAGCTGCTAATTGTTCCTCTTGGGGTGACAGATACTGAATGTATGCGTGCTGTGCCTGAGCTCACCAGCAAACAGAACGGGTAAGCCAGGGCGGAAGCCTGGAGCTGCACGGTGGGGGCGGAGCCAGCAGGGGCTTGCCGCCCAGCACACCCCGCCTCCCACCTGGCCGCCTTTCCTGTGCGCGGGGCGCGCCCACCCCCGTCTCTGTTGCTGTCGAGTCTCTGCTCCGTTATGTACAGTCGTAGGATACGGTGACCTGACCTGAGCGGGCAGCCCCTACGCCCTTCTCTCTCGCCCTCGCCACTGCCGAGAAGCGTCAGGTTCTCACTGGCTTGGCGTTCTTACAATTGTCCGCAAGTATTTATATTTACCCCTTGTGGAGCCATTGGAAAGCTCTGAAAATCCCATTCCGGGAGGGTTTTGTTGATTTTCCTTTTGTCTTCACTGTTGGAAAGTGAGGGAGTGGAGATGACCAATCGTCAGCACCTTGGGCCTGGCCTGGTAGATTCCTGGTTTAAAAATAGAAGACAGAACTCTGGGAAAGTACAAAACTTAATGAAAAGAAAGCTTTTCGGTTGGGTTTATCTGGGTGGGTGTTATTATATGACTTTTTATACAAAAGGCATCTATATAAAATTGACACAGTATTTTCACCTTTTATATTCCGTCGTCCTTGAGACATGAAGAAGTACGTGTAACATTACCATGTTTTTAATTAATTGCACAAATCTGTACCTAATGACAAGGGTTGAATCACGTTAGAGGAATTGGCTATATATTTGCCTCTAGAGAAACATGGTGTAGTTCTCCACATATTTATGGATTCCTTTCTACCATGTCACATTTACTTTGGTCTTAAATGTATTTAAATGTTTGAAGTGCCTTAGACTCTTGCCATATTTTCAAAATAAAATTTCATTAAGTGCTCTTGATTGTCCCGGCTTCATCTCTGACAGCTGTCTGCCCCATCCTATTGACTTACAGCAGTGGCAGCAAAAGGGGACGGATTGTGCCGGCAGGGACTGCTGGCCCGCTGGTCTTGCGCTTGGACGAGACGAGACACCTTCTGAGAGCACTGCGTTTGCATGGCTCTGCCCGTTACTCAGGTTGCACGTCGGGAGTCGGAAATTTAAGGCCTTACTAGGCACACAGCTCATCAGACAGGTAACTTCCGAGCGGAGGCGACGAGTTAGCTCTTGTCAGGCCTCTGGTCCTGGTTTCGGGTACAGCTGCTGGGTGACTGCACCTGCCTTGTAGCCTTTTCTACAAAGTGAAGGCGATCCAGTCTATCTCGTTTCAATGAAGAAGTGTGGCCGCCAAAATGCAAATGAGGTGCTTGGGCCCGGTTGCCAGTGGTGAATTTTAACCCAGGCCATTTATGAGAGTCAGGGTGTACCGGAGAATCATCACAGGTTCTTGCACGTTTCTTTCCTTCTTCTCCTCTGCTCATTAATTGCTGGGCTTGAGAAAGAGACCAGAGAACAGATTTTCCCAGCAGGTGTGCACCACGATGCCTGTCCTAGAAAGCCTGTTGTTTCACAGGCTTAGAGGTGTGGTTGTTTAGAGAACAACTCAGAGGAGCTCTGAAAAGTAGCACTGGGAATTGAGGCCAACTTGGGGCCGAATGTGATGGCCCCCAAGTCTCACGCCGGGACATCTAGGGCAGAAGGACCGTCCTCTTCCATGAACCGTGAAAGTGAAGTCACAGCTGCCTGGGGACACGAACATCTTTGTCCATCCCGGGGTAGATCTGCCAGCTCAGGGATTGGCACTAAATTTCAGTTCGCATAGTTATTCAAGCTCCTTCAGACCTGAAAGAACACAATAAATTAAAGCAGAAGGTTGTGTGTGTGAAGACAAGTGGCGCTGTGAGTTCGGTACCCTTTAATGGCATGACGTGCCTTTTGAGCAGGGAGGGCTGCATCTCTGCTGGTTTGTGGTCCTGGGAGTTTTGTTCTGTTTGACAAGAGAAGTCATTAATAATGTCAGTGCATGAGAAAACAAATTCCTACGTCTGTGCTTCATTGCAGATTTCTTATGCTAAATTTTGCAAAAGAAAATGAGTGAGTGTTTTATCATGGAGTGTGGTCTTAATACAGAATCTAGCTGCCGGGAGCTCTGCTTTGTGCCTTGTTTGCTCTGCTAACACTGGGCACTTATAAGGCTTTTTATCTTGGGATCTTGGCACATTATATAAACCAGCCTGATTGTCCCCCATTGGTGTAGCTGCAGTTTCTTGAGCCACAAGGCTATAAAGGAATGTGTGACAGGACACTGGGGCAGGTTCCCCCATGTGAGGCCGGCCTAGGGCTGGAGACTCCCAATCTTGTTTTCTGGCAGATGTGACGAGAAGCCTAAACCTGTAAGTGACAGCCTCTGTTTTCTTACCCAGGAAAATTAGAAGCTGAAGACACCCCTAGACAAAAGGGTAGATCAGTGGGAATTTTGAGACTTTAACATTAAGAAACAAAGAGACGCCTGGGTGGCTCAGTCAGTTGAGCGTCTGACTGTGGCTAAGGTCATGATGTCAGGGTTTGTGGGTTCAAGCCCCCAGTCGGGCTCTGTGCTGACAGCTCAGATCCTGGAGCCTGATTCTGACAGATTCTGTGTCTCCCTCTCTCTCTGCCCCTCCCCCACTCACACGCATGCTTTCTCTCTCTTTCTCTCAAAAATAAATTTAAAACATTAAAAAAAAAAACACACACAACAAAAACGTGAAATACAACTTGTCCTGCTCCACCGTGGCTTAATGGACTATACCCTGTGTGGGGGTGGGGAGGGCTGGGGGAGCCTTGCTGCTGGAGAAAGTTACCAGGAGTATGCGTTCTAGACCAGCCCCCCCCCCCCCCCCCCGCCATAAGTGGAGTGCTGGGCTCTGGGGCTCTGGCTTGTAACTTGCCAGTCCTGTGGCGGGAAGATTCGCGGGTGTGCAGGTGTGTGGTGACCCTCGCAGATGGGATCAGGTCCTAATGAGTAATTTTTTGCCTGTTTGGTGGGAACTTCCGCGTCCACGGCATGCGTCAGAAATGGTTGCAGGACCTGGGGAAAATGCCCATTCTGAGCTTCACCCGAAGCAGCAGCAGCCCAGGTGTTTCTCAACACGGCCTTTGGTCCACACTGAGAATTGTTTTAGTCCCGAATTAGGAGAACTACCGTAGTTCTTTTGTATACACGTTGGATGGGGCAGAGACAATAGTAACAAAACAAGAAGCATTATGCTGCATCTTTTATCTTGGGTGTATAAGGAGCCATGGTAGTCTGTGTGTGTGCGTGTTGGATGGCATTTCTGTAACTCCGGAGCAGTCGTTTCTAGAAGGCCAGGAACCACGGCTGCCATGGGGAAGGCAGTACTTCAGGGACAGCGGTTGAGCGTGCAGACAGCACTTGGAGTATTTTCCCAAGTTCATCTCGCTCTTGCCCTCTTCCTCGGGAAGGAGAACTGTTTCCACACAGGAAGAAGGCCGTGACCCGTTGCTTTGGCTTTGGAAGAAAGAGAGTTTTCTCTTTTCTCTTGTACTGAAAGAACAGTTCTTTTTAAGCCCTGGGCCTTAGCCAGAGACTCAGCCCGAGACCGTTCTGCTTTCTGCCATAAGGAAATTACTAATCACATGTTTACTCTGCCATTACGCCACACGGCTGTAATTTAGAAGCCAGCTGATTATAAAAATATATTTACAGTCCGTTTTGCCAAAGACGATCACCACAAAAGGATGTGGCCGAGCCGGTGGCCACGGTGTTCCAGGGCCGCACGTGCTCACGCTCCCTCCCCGCCAAAGTCACTGGTGGTTCTCCGGGGTGCGGAGGGGGGCTGGGAATTGGGAAGTCACAGTCAGCTCTGGAAGTGTGAAAGGTGGACTTAGCACTTAGAGTCGTGTCCCTGGGACCCGCGGCCTGACTTCCAGCAAGGATTCTTTGGAGAAGCTAGAGCGCAAAATACCACGTGCTGGTACAGAGGCGTCCGATTGGACATTGGGGGAGGAGCTGGCATTTGAGGCAACCAGCTGCCCGCTGCCTCTCCGACTCAGATCTTTAGCGATTGAATAGGGATGGGAACCGTATCCCTCGCTTTCCGATGACAGAAGTCGCAGAGGAGGTATTCCAAAGAGCAAACGCCAGTCCTGTATTTGAGCCAAAATAAATTTTATACTTGCTCCCCGTTCCCCAACCCGGAAGGATCCAGCTCGTCCCGTCTTAGAACTACCTGCAAGGACGAGGCTGTGTGGTAGAGAGCAAGAGGAGACCCCTGAGCCCAGACTGTCAGGTGCTGCTCTGTCACCAGTGTCGTCAGGCAGCTCCACACCTAGTGCCGGCCGGGCGGGCCACTCGCTTCTCACGTGTCAGGCAGCAGAGGGACTCTGGCTGCGATCCATCCGCCTCGCTGTGTAATCGTGTGCCTGAATAAACAGGTGATAAAGACAAGTCGCCAATTGGATCGGATCCCTGTGACTTCAGAGGACTCCAGTCCCTCAATCCTATCTAAAATATGTCACCCTTCAGGGGCACCTGGGTGGCTCAGTGGGTAAAGCGTCCCACTCTTCATTTCGGCTCAGGTCACGATCCCACGGTTTGTGAGCTTGAGCCCCACATTGGGCCCAGTGCTAATACCACAGAGCCTGCTTGGGATTCTCTCTCTCCCTTTTACTCTCTGCCCCTCCCCCACATGTGCACATGTGTGCACTCTCAAAAACCTTTTTTCTTTCTTTCTTTTTTAATGTTTATTTATTTTTGAGATAGAGAGAGACAGAGCATGAACGGGGGAGGGTCAGCGAGAGAGGGAGACACAGAATCTGAAACAGGCTCCAGGCTCCGAGCTGTCAGCACAGAGCCCAACGCAGGGCTCGAACTCACAGACCGCAAGATCATGACCTGAGCCGAGGTCAGACGCCCAACCGACTGAGCCACCCAGACGCCCCTAAGCCTTTTTTCTTTAAATAAAATATGTCACCGTTTCTCTGCACCACCCCCCCCCCCCAAAATAGAGCCGATCTTCCCAAATGAAGCTCATAAGTTCAGCTGTCACACTTGGGTTTGTAACACCACCTGCCAAGACTAAGAAGTTCTGGTGCCTGGCTCACAAACACTAGTTGAATGAATGAGTGTAAAAAAAAAAAAAAAATAGTTGATGTGTGGCGTTGAAAGTCAGGACAGTTACCACTTGGGGGGGGGGGAGATTACTGAGAGGGAGCCTGTGAGGGGCTGGGGAGCCCCTAGGAATGGTTTCTTTCTTTTTTTTTTTTTTTTAATGTTTATTTATTATTGAAAGACAGAACATGAGAGGGGGAGACACAGAATCCGAAGCAGGCTTCAGGCTCCAAGCTGTCAGCGTAGAGCCTGACGCAGGGCTCGAACCCATGAGATCATGACCTGAGCTGAAGTCAAACGCTTAACTGACTGAGCCACCCAGGTGCTCCCCCCCCCACCCCCAACCGTTTCTTTAATGTTAAAACACAGCTTTGCACAACATGGGGGTTGTGGCCCACTCATAACCCTGGACTGTCATCACTTGGGCCAATCTCAGATGTTCCCCTTCTTTTTCTGGGTACTCCCTGCCTCTTTCTGAACTTAGGCTCGGTCACGTGATTGCTTTGGCAATGACGCATTCGCGGAGGTGACGTGTCAGTTCCAGGTGGGAGCTCGAAAAGCCAGTGCGTGGTTCACTGGGCCCCCTTCTCCCATCACGGTGTCCGTGGCAATAAGTGTCACCTGGGTCCCCTAGTGCCGCGTGGAGTAGAGTGTCCTTGCCGACCTGATTACAGGTGTGTTGTGACCATCAGTGAACCTTTATGACATACATGAGGGGAGTTTGCAGGCGATTTGTCACCACAGCATGACTGGAGTTTTCTTTGTTGATACAGAAATTGGTTCAGGGAGGTAGATGCTGCTCTAACCGAATGGCTTGGTAGATGAGTTGTGAACAATAAGAACACTCGCATTGTGGACTCAGTCAAGAACACAGCAACGTATTCGACTCTTTTCCTTATTTTCCCAAAGCGACTACGTGCCAGTAGGCTTCTAGATGCACAGGGAGAAGGTGACCCGTTACATAGATGCCTTAGGGCACCAAGGACTAGATGTCTGGGAAGGAGAGCCATCATCCCGTGTACCTCGTGAGGCAGAGGGTATCTCATAAACGTGTACTTCTCAAACTTGAGCACACATCAGAATCCCGGGTAGGACTTGTGACAATTCAGATTGTTGGGCCCCAGCCCAGAGCTGCTGATTCGGTCGGTCTGGGAAGAGGCCCGAGAATGAGCGTTTTAAACCGGTTCCCCACTGATGCTGATTTTGCTGGTCTGGAGACCACACCCTGAGAACCACTCCTCACGGGCAGGGAGTGTTATAAGTAGACTCTCTTATCTCAACCACAAGTTCTTGCTGGGTAGCCTTCGGAAGCGTCCATATTCTTTAATCTTGGTAATATTCGTGATTTCCCGTGACTAAGACATAGCACTTAGCTTGTTCACTGTGGACCTTTTGCTCACAAATTTTACAAAGTTGCATTTGCCTAATGGCAGATCTTTCTTTGTAGAGCTTGTGGGATATATTGAGGGTTTATAAATCCGGTGTTCTTGCAGAACTGGGTTTTAGAATACGGCCAGAGGACTTGACTTGAATCACTGCAGTCTTGCGAGAAAAATGATGCACACATTACACTTAGAAAGAAAGAAATCTTTATTCGTGCTGATCCCCCTGAGTCTCTGTGTCGGCTCCCTCGTGAATGCTCATTTCAAAACTACCGTCTCCTGCTGAAACGCCAGCGAGGCACCAGGGACAGGGTGTGCTGTGTTGGTGCCTCCAGCTGCTGTCCCTGAATTCCTCCCTCTGTTGCTGTTCTGCAGTGGGCAGAGACACACAATGGTTTCCCTTCTCAGAGCCAGGGCTGTGGTCATTCACGCCAAGGTCTGAGAGACAGGGACATCTGTGAGGGAAAGCCCCTGGGGCCCCTGGGGCCGACTCGAGGGATCTCCCCACCCAGAGGCACGTGTCCTGCGTGTCCACAGCTCTGGGGTCGGAGATCGAGTTGAGATGAGTAAGAAGAGGGAGGAGAAATTAGTGTTTCCCAGGGAAACTGGAGGCAACTCGTTTCTATCCTCCCCCATCTATAAATTAATCCCTGAGAGACAAGACTCACTCTCAGAAAGTACATTTGCTGACACTGACTGATGGCAGGCCTTGAATGACCAGAGAACGTTAATGAAGTTCCTCCATATGCCCCATTCAATCACTGTCAGGATACATGATCAGATATATAACCAAATAGCCAGAAGCTTGATGTTGATCTTAAAAACCCTGCGGTGTTTTGTGGTCTGCATAATATTTCAAAAGGTAGGACAGAGTACTTCAATTTATCTTTCTGTGTTAAGAGTTTGGGGACTCCAGCTCAGGAAGCCAATAATCCTACGATTGCTGGAACAACAGACTTGGATTCATGAATTTGTGTGGCCAGATTCTTATCTGTGCGTCTGATCCACGTTGAAATTCAGGAAGCCAAACACTGCCACTGCCTCCCAGTAAGTCTCATAAAGGTTACCTTTCAATGATCTGTGCATACACTGACCTCTACACGAAGAGGAGTTTTTATCCAGATGCCAACATGAAGAATACTAACTGCTACAAGCAACCACGCCGTCTGGATAGGGACATCCCGTATTATCCAGAAGCAGCAGAAATGCGATGTCACTTTTCTTCGCTTTACTCCTACCTCTGTCGATCTGATGCCTAATAAAGAATGATTTTTCGCTTCTTGTGCTCGTTCTGTGGTCTCTACGAAGATATTAAACACATCTATAGACTTGAAGACCAGCGAAAGGCGACAGTTGCTGCTAATAATTCTTCAAAGGGTGCATCTTTCTCTGGTTTATAAGTGGGCATGTCAGTTATTGTGACCACAGTAATGCTGTGTAACACACAGCCCTCAAAGCCCCCATGGCATAAAACCATGAGCATTTTTTTATTAAAAAATTTCTTAGTGTTTATTTATTTTTGAGAGAGAGAGAAACAGAGCACGAGCAGGGGAGGGGCAGAGAGAGGGAGACACAGAATCGGAAGCAGGCTCCAGGCTCTGAGCTGTCAGCACAGAGCCTGATACGGGGCTTGAACTCACAAACCATGAGATCATGACCTGAGCTGAAGTCGGATGCTTAACCAACTGAGCCACCCAGGCGCCCCAACCATGAGCATTTATTGCTTGAGTGTCTGAGTGGTCCACTGACCATCAGCTCTGCTGACCTTGGCCAGTCTCGCCTTGTACCTGTCAGCTGACAGAAGGTGACTTCAGCCCTGTGACTTGTATCTTCTGGCTGAATAGCCCAAGAACGTTCTGGGGGCCATGACAACGAAGCAAGACGAACAAGCAGACAAGGCTTCTTCAGGCTCAGGCTCACTGCTGGCTCCCCATCATTTCCATGACATTCTCTTGGCCCAAACAAGTCACAAGAGCAGCCCAGGTTCAAAGAGATTGGGAAACAGGTCCTGCCTCTTTAGAGAGTAGCACTCGATGCTACAGTCAGAATGTTTGGCTATAGAAGGAATGAAGGACTTGGAACCATCAAATGCAATACATTTTTCACAGTGAGATCCTTCCCCTAAGTGGTTCTGGCCAGGATTTGGAGACCTATTGGTCCCCTTTAAACACCTGTGGGAAAGGGTGGAGACCATAAATCTGGTCCCTCCTTGAGGCTAACTGATGTTTGTAGAGTCCTTTCCACGGTGGATGCCTTTGTCACTTCTCAGCCATACCATCATCTCTACCGTGAGCATCGCCCTAGGGGAGCCCCTAACTAGACTTACCTGCCGAAAGCGTCCAGTGACTGTGAACTTCCAGCAGTAGGCAGAAAGCGGTAGCTCGGACATTAATGGGGCTGGCAACCCAGCAGCAGCCGGAAGGGAGGACTTGTCCTAAGAGTCTCGGGAGCCGGTTTCAAATGCTGTTTTTGAGAAGGATCAGTCAAGGTGAGACATGACTGAGGAAGGAACTCAATACCTCCCACACGTCCTCATCCAGGCGCCCGCACGGGGAATCGGTAAGGGAGTCTGATCTCCACAGCCTTTGGCTTCCTGCTGACACAAACAAAGAGGGGACTGGCATGAGTCATGGCTTTCAGATCCTAGCCGAAAGCATTATTTTTACCCCAGGCCATGGCTACCTCCTGTGGCCAACAGAAGGGGCTCCGCAGTCCTCTCTGAATTCTTGTCCGTGGGATTGTTCTGAGGCCTTACCAGGTAAGTCTGGCTCAGGGTCGGGGCAGCTCCTGAAGGGCATTACCCTCACTCTTTGGGGGCTGCTCCCAGCCTAACGTACCCCACGCTGCTGGGGCGTTGGCTGTGCCGACTGAGGGGGTGTGCGTGTGGAGGCTGGGGGAGAGGCGGTGGGCAGAGAGAAGAGCTTTACCACTTGCCAGTGATGTGAAAGGAATCCCTCACTGCCTACACACCTTATAACCCTTCTGGCTACTCTGTGTCTAAAATGTCTGCTGAATCTGTTCAAAACATGGAGGCACATGTTCCCGGGTTCCACTGGGAAGGTCGAGCCGCCTGCATGATAACTTTGATCAAGCACAAGAAACACCCTCGTAGACAAGTAGAACCGTGTAACACACACACACACTGGGCACCCCCATTGATGACGATGCCCTGACCCTCCTGGCCCTCACAGAGGAAGGCTAGAACATCCCATGGCCTGTGGCTAAGGTGGACTTCTCGTGGCTGCTTCAGCGAGAGAGCCCAGACCAGGCCAGGTGTCCCCACAGCCAAAATGGCAATCAGGAGAGGCCTTGTTGGCCGCGTCTGGAGGAGGGTGCCCGAGTACGGTTCAGAACCCGCCCCGTGAGGCAGATTCTGCAGGGTGTTCGTGGAGAGCCCAAGGCGGCCAGTCACACATCTAAAGGGCAGTTGGGCAAAAAGGGAGAAAGAGGGGCTCTGTCCTTCTCCCGGAGAAGGACGGTCCCAATGCTAAGCCAAAAATCCTACTCCCAGCACGGTACACATTTAAATGGCTCCCCCCAGAGAGGGTGAAACAGGACACCGCTCTTTCAGCTAAGTCAACCGAAGTCAGAATGTGCTCCGCTGGCGTGAAGGGGTGTGAGGGCTCGCGTGGGCATCCTGAGGTCCCACCAGCACTGAGACTGCTCAGTCTAAGCCACCAACGCTGTCCCTTCGTGCCCTGCACGGCCTGGCCTGTCAGCTCCCCCTAGCGGCCAGTGGTGGACACGCCCAAGCGTTCCTCAGTCTCCCCCTGATCGTGTTTTCCACACACGCAGTCATGGTGGCAAAATCCCTGTTACTATAAGCCCTTTAAAAAATCGAATAAATCCAGAATTTCAGTTTGTACCACATAGAGCAATGGTTAGTAATAGTTCATGAAACTACATACATACGTGTGTGTGCACACACACGTATGTTCTGGGTCACAAGGTAAGAGGTCTTGGTTACAGAGGGTAGAACGGAAGTCTAAGAATTTGCAAAAACCAGGTCCAGAACCTGATGCAGCCAGGCCGTCGTAGTTGTAGTTCCTCCCGGCAAGGAATGCAGGGAGGAACCCTGTCAAGCACCCATTGTGACTCATTCTGAGTCAGGGACTGAGGACTGGGGGTGGGGCACAGGCCTGAGTAGGGGAAGACCAGCCCCTCCCCATGGAGGGGCTAACAATATAGTTGACAAACAGCCGCACACAAGTAAAGAAAAGCAAGTTATGGAGCAGCGGGCATCTGAGAAGGCATGGCAGGTTGGTGGAGCCCAGAGTAGGTAGGGGAGCTCCCAGGACAGCGAACGGGGGCTGGGAAGATTTGTCCAGACTTGTCTCCCGAAGGAAGCAAAGGGCCTGAAAGTGCCCGAAAGGAAGGGAGTTTACCCACAGCAGGCTCAGGCTGGAAAGGGCTTTGGGGCTAATGTCACCACCTCATGTTTTCCCCTGGTAGCCCATATTTGTGGCCTCACGGACTATACAAGTTCAAAGTTCATAGCAAGTGTCTTTCTCTTTCAAAGCTTCTCTCTCCCTCTCTTATTTTGGCTTCTTTTGTTTGATTTTTTTTTTCACGGTGGTAAAATAACGCGTAATACAAAGTTTGCCATTTTCATTCTTTTTAAGCGTATAATTCAGCAGCAGCATTTAAGTACATTCACACGGTTGAATAACCATTGGCACCCCCCATCTCCAGAACCTTCCTCATCACCCAAAACAGGAGCTAACCGTTGAGCATTAACTACCCACCTCCCGTTCCCGCTCGCCTCCGGTAGCCCCGGTTCTACTTTCTATTTCTGTGAATTTGTCTTTCTAGATATTTCACATAAGCGCAATCAATTTGTCTGCTTGTGTCTGGTTTATTTCACTTAGCATAAGGTCTAAATTTCATCCATGTTGTGGCGAGAGTCAGCACTACATTTTTATGGCTGAGTGATGGTGCATTGTATGTTTATCCATTATCTCTTGATGGGCTTGTTACCACCACCTCCTTTAAAATGCAGGGACTGGGGGCGCCTGGGTGGCTCAGTCAGTTAAGCGTCTGACTTTGGTTCAGGTCCTGATCTCACAGCTCATGAGTTCGAGCCCCGCATCAGGCTCTGTGCTGACAGCTCAGCTTGGAGCTTGCTTCAGATTCTCTGTCTCCCTCTCTCTCTGCCCCTCCCCTCCTCTCTCTCTCTCTCTCTCCCTCTCTCTGCCCCTCCCCTCCTCTCTCGCTCTCTCTCTCTCTCAAAAATAAATAAACGTTAAAAATATTTTCTTAACGAAAAAAAAAAAAAAAGGAACTGAGTAGCTCAGAATTCCCCCATTTCTTAATGGGAAGCCTGATTAGAGAGTTCCAGGCCTCCTGCCTCCTAGGCCGAGACTGTCACTACTTAGAGTTACCAACACGACATCCCTTCATTTCACATTCTGCTCTGGTTTCATATGGTGAAAAATAACAATTTCTTATATACCAATGCATGCTAGGCTTTGTTCTGAGTGCTTTAGGCATATTGACTCATTTTCACCTTACTGTAAACCTTCCCCTTTTCTACAGATGAGGAAACAAGCAGAGAGCAGCTTGCCCAACATCACATAGCTATTAAGTGACAAAGCTGGGCCCAGAACCCAATTCCAGAATCCCTATCCCTGTTACAGAGAGAAAAGCATTCTTCACCAAAACAGTACATGCCGTGGGATTATATTTCTAGTGTTAGAGATCTGAATTCCAGAGAGGAAATCAGTCAAGCTGCCCTCTGTCTGAGATTAACTGGGGAGGGCAAATTTATTCCAGGGAAAAGATTACAAATTGAGTTACACCTGACTTTTTTCAGCAAATGTCTGTGGCCCCGAACTCTGCATGGGTCTCGGGGGATAGTCTCCTCCCTTGACCAAATGACCGAGGAACTACAGGGCAAATGAAAATCCTTCAGGCCCAAAATTGGTTCCTGAAAAAATTCTAGACTTTGCTCACTTAAAGACACAGAAGTCTCATTCTGGGGATGGGATTGCTCCTAGTAAGTACAATTACTTGGTTTTCCACGTGTCCGGGTCTCACGCTCCAGCCTACCCTAGCCACTATAATTAGGGCTGGGCCAGTAATCTGCAGACCCCAGGAAAGTCCCACAAGCACCCACAACCCTGTCCCAGTTCTTTTTAGATCACGTGACCCGTTGAGTAGGAAGACAGACCTTTCTAGAACGAAGAGCGAAAGCACGGCGGCTTTCTCCAAGTCTGTTCTACTTGGAAAAGCAGGCGATGAGGGAAAGCGCTCCCACCCCAAGGAGGGAGACTAGAGGAGGGAGGCCTGCTGTCTCCAACAAAATAAGCAAGGACGTTTATTTCCAGGCACTGCTGAGAGAATGTATCATTAGAAGGTCCAAGCCCCAGGGGACTCTGCCCTTGCAGTGTGGCTGTCTGCGTGCTCCAGGTTGTGGGTGGTTTCCGCCAGTAGTCTAAGGACTTCAGCTGCTCAGTCAACAAGAACAGAACTTCCTTTCCTGCCACAGAGCATCAGGCTGTAGCTTTGATAAGGCTCCTTCAAGGTGCCCTTCGAAAGCAACCAGTCTGCTGGCCTCTGCCATTTCCTTTGCGGCACAGACTGTGAAAACAGCAAGACAGGGCACGCGTGCCCTGTTCCTTCATGTGTCTAGCCATTTTGAAATTTTTCCCTTCAACCTTCCCCACCCAACAGTGTTAGCCAACGTCTCCTACGTCAGAGGTAAGGTGCCACAGAAATCAGGGTGAGACGGTCAAGGAGAGGGAACTGTGTCTCCTGCCACGGGTTGGACACTGCAGTTCCAGAACCGCTCTCTGGAGCTCAAACACCTTCCAGCCCCACTCCAGCCCCCCTCTTGCCCAGAGGCCTTCACAGACCGGTCCCTGTGAGTCCTCATGGAGCCTAAGACCCTGTCCAGAGCTAGAGCAAGAAAGGATTCATGAAAGTAGGAAACGCCTGTGAGCGACAGCACCCTGCCAGTGATGCGCAGACCCCAGAAGAGCCACGCGCGCACCTGACAGCCTTCCCTAGTTAAGTTCAGGTCATGTGACTTGGCCAGGAGGAGAGAAACTTCTGGAAGGAAAGCCAAAAAGACTCTGTAGCTGCTTTGCTCCAAGCCTCTTACACCTGGAAAAGCAAGGGACAAGGAATCACATGAGGTCATGCTTGTGAGGGTGTTTTATAGACGTGGCCAAGCGCTGCAGCAGTTGGTCAGCTATTTCACTGAGGGGAAGGGCATTTTTTTCCCCAAGGTTGGGTTGCTTTGCATTTCAAGTTTCAGTCACTGGCATTCCTCCCCAGAGCACCCAGGCACTCACCCAAAGACAATGTCTTCCCAGTTACCCCGTGAGCATGGACAGCAGCTGGGCAATCATTTAAACTATCGATGTCCAGGGGCGCCTGGGTGGCTCAGTCGGTTAAGCGTCCGACTTCGGCTCAGGTCATGATCTTGCAGTTCGTGAGTTCGAGCCCCGCGTCGGGCTCTATGCTGACACCTCAGAGCCTGTGACCTGCTTTGGATTCTGTGTGTGTGTGTGTGTGTGTGTGTGTGTGTGTGTGTGTCTTTCTCTCTCAAAAATAAGTAAAAACATTTAAAACAATTAAAAAAATAAACGAATAAACTATAGATGCCCATGTTCCATCTGGAGAGCCCTCTGCAGCGCTGACCCCAGGCAGGCTGGTTTCAGACAAAAAGAAAAGCCCACACTAGGCAGCGAGAAGGTTTCTCTGTGGAACCTGCAGCCCGTCTGTGGGGCATGAGGAGGAAGGGGGGCCCTCATTCCCGTGTTCCTCTCAATGTCGGACAAACTGATTCCATACTCCCCCCTCCCCAGATGCACTGCAGTGTTCAGGTCTCCCCTCTGTAACCACGCACTCACCCCTCCTCCCATAAGGCAGCAGCTGATGTCTGCCGGTCCCTGGTCCCTTCCTCGGGGCTGACACTGTGTTGAGCACTTCCCGGGCATCACCTCATCAAATCCCCTGAGCTAGGTCCTCAGCAAGCTCACCCGTTTGACCTACCTAGCAGCTTATGTGTGCGTCCCCTGCCCCCACCGCTGGCCCCTGATGCAGGGCCCCCGACGGCCTGGATTGCAAGGAGAGTGTCTGAATTGGTATCTCCACCTCCAGACTTGTCCCTCTTGATGGTCCTATTATTCCCTGTTTCAGGCATCCCCAGAGCCCCCAACTCTGCCAGACCAAGCTGCCACAAGGGTCCTCAAACTTAGGCACACATGTCACCCACCTTAACAAAGTTACGTTACTCATGACCTTTCCCCAGCGTGTTCGACAAAGAGCTGATGTTCCTTGGCTTCTCTCGCGCTTCTGAGCCCCAAACGCTGGTCGGTTTGCCAAGCAAACGTGTCTGTGCCGCGGGGAGAATCACGGCCCCGCCAAGGTTCTGAGGGGTGGCCTTCTCCGTACCCCTGGGCGTATTAGTAGACAATCAGGATGGACCGGAACAGTGCACGCCTTTCATGTCCACTCATCTGGAGGGAAGGCGGTCAGTAGACACTAGTCCAGTTTTGGTCCTGTTCCAGGGCCTCCCTGCTTCCGTTCTGCGGCTGACAGCTGTGGCCCCTCATTTCTCACACACCAGACGCTTAACACCTGCAATGCTGAGTGTTTCTATCCCCCAGTGGAGCTTCGTGACCAGACATGGCGGCACGCAGGGAAGGAGGCTTCGGGTCTCATTATGGCTAAAAGTGGGAGAGCCTTCGGCAATCAAAAAGGATGACATCTTGCCATTTGCAACTACGTGGATGGAACTGGAGTGAAATTAGCCAGAGAAAGACAAATATCCGATGACTTCACTCATAGGAGGACTTTAAGAGACAAAACAGATGAACATAAGGGAAGGGAGACAAACAGAATATAAAAACAGGGACGGGAACATAACAGAAGAGACCCATAAATATGGAGAACAAACTGAGGGTTACGGGAGGGGTTGTGGGAGGGCAGATGGGCTAACTGGGTAAGGGGCACTAAGGAATCTACTCCTGAAATCATTGTTGCATGATCTGCTAACTAATTTGGAGGTAAATTATTTTTAAAAAATTAAAAGAAAAGAAAAAAAAAGGGGAAAAGTCTTCATCTCTGAAAGCGTGCCCTCCACTACTTTGGAAAAAGGCAAAACTCTCTCCTCTTGTAGGCCTCTGGACGTGCCGTACCTCACATCAAGTAAGGTGAGGGCCCGAAGAGGGCTCCCTGGACCAGCTAAACCAGATCTCCCCTTTACCTCACCTGCTCTGTGGGCCCATTTCCACCTGCAGTCTTAGAGATAGAACGTAATTTCAAGTCTCAGTACTAACGTTGTAAAACCCTGTAAGACTAAAATAAAACACCATCTGAGTAGACTTCTTTCCTAGACAATGAGATCAGATGCCCTTCCCGCTCCATAATTAGAAGAAAGAAACTCTTGAGGCACCTGGGTGGCTCAGTCAGTTGAGCATCTGACTTCTGATTTCGGCTCAGGTCATGATCTCCCAGTTGTGAAATTGAACTCCACGTCTGCCCCTACTCTGTCAGTGGGGATTTTCTCTCTGCTTGGGATTCTCTCTCTCTCTCTCTCTCTCTCTCTCTGTCTCTCCCCTGCTCTCGCATTCATGCTCACTCTCTTAAAAAAAAAAAAAAAGAGAAAGATATTCTTCCCTCCAGTAAAACTAAGGAAAAGAGAATTTAAAGAGGTCTATTATTGTCTCAAAAATTAGGTAGGAATTAATATACCATTTAATAATAAATTCTTGCAAGGTTTCATCTAAACAACCATATAAAAAAAAAAAGCAATTTTAAGTGAATCTTTGCCTGTTACAATGCTGATACCTGTCACTACTGTTGTTTTTTTTTCTCCCTACGTTTGTTTTTCCTTCTATGATTCTCCCTCTATTTCTTGTAGTGAATTACGAAACATTTATAGTTTGGGTATATATGGAATAGTTGCACATATCCTTTCCTTAATGTAAAAGAATGCATGAACGCAGAAGCAAGAACCAGTCCCAGCCCTGGCCTGGGGAGCTGCATGTCCTATGGCTCTCTGCCACCTTGTGTCTCCATCTGGATACTGCACTGTCCCCAGTGTGGTCTGAGAAGGGTGGAGTTCTCCCTCCTGTCCATCACCAGACACCCAACCCCAGCCCGAGCCCACTCCGTGGGACTTGGCAAGTACCTTCAAGGCTCCAGGGGGAAAGTGCAGGAACTCTGGAACCACACCTCACCTAGGCTCCTGGTTTCCCCCTTTACACCTGGCACTGTGAGCAAGTTATTTTACCTTTGTGAGACTTCGCTTATGCACCCGTAGAATGCGGGTGGTAATAATGCCTGCCTTCAGACTCGTGGCCACTGAACTTCTAGAATGCCAAATGGGTGCGATGCTGTTGTACAGATTAAATGAAATGGGGTAAAGTGCCTGCAAATCACACAACAACGAATGCTTCCTGAACAGATGAAAGAATGAGTAGAACGGCAGACGGAACAAACCTGGGAAGAAGATGGGTCCATCTGTCCAACTTAAGTCCCTCTTCTGAGGGACCCAGTGAGATGAAGGGCAGGAAATCCCATTGCAAATTCCTAAAGATACAAAACCAATTGGCCTAGCTGGGTTTGAGCCCGTCCCTCGTCCAGACATCCGGCCAAGGGTCTGCTTGTGGGTTAAGGAAGACCAGGAAGGGGTTGGTCCATGTCAACTGGATTGACATTCCGGAGGGTGCTTACTGCACACAAGAGAGTCTGAACCAGGTAGCAGTGGCAACAGGTTATGGGTGGGGAGGACCCTCCTGATACCGAGTTAGGTCTTCAACAGGAAACGCCTAGGCTGGAATTGCCAGACTCTAACCAATGAGCTTCTAGAAAGCCAGATGGGTGTGGATTGATTTATCTCATCCATCTGCCTCTAAGGAGTCAGCTGATACAAGTATCGTTTTTATTCCCCTTCAAATGGACAAAAATGGAAACCCAGAGAAATTAGGTTTCTCAGTTGATGTTACAAAAATAATGTGTTCTAAGCTAGAACCTGAGCTCTCCACATTCTGGTTGAGGTTTTCTTCCAACACAGCACGACGGCCCCAGGTAAAGAGCAGCCTTTAGAGGAAACGGTCAGATTTTTTGAGAAGACCAACCCCCAGGAAGTTCTGATGAGCTGGACAGGAGGCATCATCTTCCAGACGTGGCCCCATGGGCAGTTGGTATGTTACCGTATGCCCTTTAATCCTCGATGACCTTCCAATTTGAAATAAGGGTTCAGGGGTCTTTCTGTAAGAACAAAAACAAAAACACACCAAAAAACAAAAAACAGTGGTCTTATCCTTTATATTAACTTCATTAAACAGATTTCAACTTTAGGAAACATAATCGGAACAGAGCCTAACTTAAGAAATTAATACCTTTTAGCTTGTTTATAAATAATCTTTTTTTCTGTTGCTTTTTAAATTTTAAAATACAGTATTTTAAAAATAGTACATGATTACAGAAACTATAGGTTTACTGTAAATTGTTATCAGGAAACAATTGTGGCAGAGACGCTGTGATTGTCCCCATCATCTCCTGATGTTCACCCCTTTGTGATGCGCCCCCCCTTGAGTGTGGGTGGGACCTGTGACTTGCTTCTACCTATACATGAATGCAAAGGCAATAGAATGTCTCTTCTGTGATCACGTTGCATAAGGTTGTAATGCCTGTCTTACAAGGAGACTCTTTTCCTTGCTGGCTTTGAGGAAGCAGTGGTCATGTTGGCAAGACCCACGTGGCAAGGAGCTGAGGGTGGCCTCTGGCCAGCAGCCTCCAAGACACCGAGGCCCTCAGTCTGTCAACCCACAAGAAACAGAATGCTCCTGACAACCACGTGAGCAAGGAAGTATATCCTTTCCCACTCTCGCCCCGGATGAGACCACAGCCCCAGTGATCACCTTGATTACAGCCTTGCAGCAGACACAGCTCGGCTGTGCCTGGACTCCTGATCTATAGAAACTGTGGAGTCACGACTGTGTGTTGTTTAAGCCACAGAGTTTGTGGTGACTTTGCTCTGTAGCAATAGGTAGTGAATACAACTAGATAATAAAAATATGAAAAAATATTTGTATCCTCACTACCCAGAGATTACCATTGTTCACGGTTTCGTGGATATTTTCTGGAGTAAAATTAATACATAATCTTTGAAAAATCATAATTTAGGGGCGCCTGGGTGGCTCAGTCCGTTAAGCATCCAACTTTGGTTCAGGTCATGATCTCGCAGTTCGTGAGATCAAGCCCCGC
This sequence comes from Leopardus geoffroyi, assembly GCF_018350155.1. NCBI lineage: Eukaryota > Metazoa > Chordata > Mammalia > Carnivora > Felidae > Leopardus > Leopardus geoffroyi. The sequence continues at coordinate 10,433,172 of NC_059342.1, read as the reverse complement.
GTCGAGCTGTCTGTTGTCAGCATGGAGCCTGCTTCAGATCCTCTGCCCCCGTCTCTCTCTGCCCCTACCCCACCCCCTCAAAAATAAACATTAAAAAAAAAAAAGCTTTCTTTTACCCATACTCACCCACACTAACTCCCCCAGCTTCTTGTATTAGAGTTATCGTCACAACAATAGTATGCCTATTGTTTACCCGTGTGTCACTTTCTCGTCCAATTAGGACAGAGCCGTGGACCAGTCTCAGTCGGAAACAGGTGCCACTGCCAAATTGGGAAAGTCCATGGGGACTTAATAAGGGACAATTCAGCAAGACAAAGGCTGGCAGAGGGGGAACCACAGAGGATGCCACAGTACCCAGAGCCAGTAAAGCCAGAAGGAGACAATCAAGCGGAAAAGGGTCTCCTTTACAGGAGGGACATAAACAGCCCGAGCCAAGCATACAGGGACAGGAAAGGACAGTCCAGGGGAATCCATACCCCAGCCTCACCCCCCTCCTGCCCTCTGGTCTCTACCAAGGCTCCGCATGGGCTGAACTGATGCCAGAGGGCAAGGAGTCCAGGGAGATGGTCCACAGAATCAAGCACACTTCTGGCAGAGAGCAGGGAGGGGAGGTGGAGAGCCGATCTGGCTGGGCAAGGGGCGCTATCCAGCACGGAGTGTGTCCCATTTAATATTTATGTCCCTTGGGCCCAGAACAACCCTCATTTAAGATTTACATCCCTAGTGCCCAGGAAAATCCTTGATAGTAGGGGAGAAATTGTAGGTATATTTCAACCATATTGCCAGGCACTAGAGATAAAAACCTAAATGTTAATAATCATTTGGCTGGAAGGAGAGCATGAAAGATGAAGTAGAGAGGATGGAGGAGGGAAGGAAGAAAACTTTGCTAAGGCAGGGGTGTCTGATTAACTGGAGGGTGCATGCTTGCGGGGCTCCAGACCTTCTCTCTGGGGACTGAGTCAGGTGCCCCAAAGCTGAGGGCTTGTTTGGGGAACCCAGGAAGAGTATTTACCCATCCTCTTTGCTTTAATGTTTTATTTATTTATTTTGAGAGAGAGAGAGTGCAGGGGAGGGGCAGAGAGAGGGAGACGCAGAATCCAAAGCAAGCTCCAGGCTCTGAGCTGTCAGCACAGAGCCTGACGCGGGGCTCGAACTCACGAACCGCAAGATCATGACCTGAGCTGAAATCAAGAGTCTGTCGCTTAACCGACTGAGCCACCCAGGCACCCTGCTTGAGACTTTAAATGACCGTTGGTCCTCTCCACCACCTTTGAGGAGCAAGCAGACTGACAAAGCTGGCCCTCCCCCAAGAATGTCCTCTACTAGTGCCCTATTCAAATGACATCTAGGAGAGTGATCAAACAGCGAAGCAGAACCGCAGGCCATGGGCAGCACAGACAGGGAGCTGGCTCCAGGGCGCTGAATCAGGGCCCTTCAAGAACGACGCTCTCCCTGCCGAGGTGGAGGAGTGGGGGCTTCTCAGAATGTCTGTGCGCCCTCAGTCTTCCTCTTGACCGGGGACTGCGGTGCACTTCCTATTTTCCTTTCCCGAAGGAGTGGTTAGTGCACGGATCCTGTCGTGACACAGCCATTGCGTACGGGGTGGGGGACACAGCTAGCCCAGCTTTCCTGCTCACTGGTTTGCAGGTAGATAAGACTGCACCTCATTCACTAAAGTACAGGCTGTCCTGAGACCCCAAATTGTGAACTGGAGACTGAAAATGGATGGGACATCTGGGCTCCAAGGGGCGGGAGAGAGGGATGAGTATATTCTGCGCCCAGCGGGAGGGTGAGCCGGGCACTGGGCCGCCAGGTAGGCAGAGTGTGGGGACCCCTGATGATGTTCGCTCACTAAGCACTCTGATTTTCTCCTGTTCTGGGTACAGAGTAAGGTTGCACTTCTGGCCCCCGAAAGTAGAAACTTCTCTCTACTTCCATCCTTTGTGATAGGAAGAACTGAATTATACTAGTGCAGTTTTTCGCCTTTTGTTCTCACTTCTGATACGTGTGCACCAAGAAGGTAGTCTGCGAATCAACATATTAGAAAGTACAAGTACAGGTTTGAATTAAACCAAGAAAGAAGGAAAGAAAGAAAGAAAGAAAGAAAGAAAGAAAGAAAGAAAGAAAGGAAAGAAAGGAGAAAGAAAGAAGAAAGGAGAAAGAAAGAAAGAAAGAAAGAAAGAAAGAAAGAAAGAAAGAAGAAAGAAAGAGAAAAAAAGAAAGAAAGGAGAAAGAAAGAAAGAAAGAAAGAAAGAAAGAAAGAAAGAAGAAAGAAAGAAGGAAGGAGAAAGAAAGAAAGAGAAAGAAAGAAAGAAAGAAAGAAAGAAAGAAAGAAGAAAGGAGAAAGAAAGAAAGAAAGAAAGAAAGAAAGAAAGAAGAAAGGAGAAAGGAGGAAGAAAGAAAGAAAGAAAGAGAAGAAAGGAGAAAGAAAGAAAGAAAGAAAGAAAGAAAGAAAGAAAGAAAGAAGAAAGAAAGAAGAAAGGAGAAAGAAAGAAAGAAAGAAGAAAGGAGAAAGGAGGAAGAAAGAAAGAAAGAAAGAAAGAGAAGAAAGGAGAAAGAAAGAAAGAAAGAAAGAAAGAAAGAAAGAAGAAAGGAGAAAGAAAGAAAGAAAGAAGAAAGGAGAAAGGAGGAAGAAAGAAAGAAAGAAAGAGAAGAAAGGAGAAAGAAAGAAAGAAAGAAAGAAAGAAAGAAAGGAGAAAGAAAGAAGAAAGGAGAAAGAAAGAAAGAAAGAAAGAAAGAAAGAAAGAAGAAAGGAGAAAGAAAGAAAGAAAGAAAGAAAGAAGAAAGAAGAAAGGAGAAAGAAAGAAAGAAAGAGAAGAAAGGAGAAAGAAAGAAAGAAAGAAAGAAAGAAAGAAAGAAAGAAAGAAAGGAAGGAAGGAAGGAAGGAAGAAAGAAAGAAAGAAAGAAAGAAGGAAAGAAAGAAAGAAAGAAAACAAATTATGGGTACAATAAGAGCTTAGATAAGCAGACGGGGGAATATTAAGAGAAGAGGGGCCAATAGTGGCATAAGTAGGAAGAGGGCGACTTGGGCCCCCATGACTGGCAACTTGATGAGAGCTGGTGGACTGAGGTGCTTTGGTTCATTTATCGGCTCAGTACTGGGGTTTCCAGCCCATCGCTGACTCCCAGCAACCCACATGGAGATTACAGAGGAATCACATCTCGAGCGAAGTGTGTTCTTGGGCATGACATTAAGGCTAGACTTTGTATCTTCCATATTGTGGGGTTGGTGCCACTGGCTTGCTAACTCCAATCTAGCACGGAATCCCACACCTGGCAGCTTTTCCGGGAGGAAAAGGTCCATTGGAAGGATCCATTGGCCAGCACTCAGATATAATAGGTTATATGCATCCAGACCAGCGACAGAAACATATTGAGAGGGTTTTATGGGGATTTGCAATTTTGTTTTATTTATGTAATTAAAAATTATTTTAATGTTTATTTATTTTTGAGAAAGAGAGCACACGAGCCAGGGGAGGGGCAGATAGAGAGGGAGACAGAGGGTCCGAAGCAGGCCCTGTGCCATCAGCGTAAAGCCTGATGTGGGGCCCGAACCCACGAACTGTGAGATCGTGACCTGAGCCAAAGTTGGACACTCAACTGACTGAACCACCCACGTGCTCCAATTTATGTAATTTTTAAAAAATTGCCCAACCCTGGGACTTGGAATTTTAAAGCTCTTCTGCTGGGGTGGGAGAGGTGGTGGGGAGGAGGGTGTTACCGTGACTTAAGACAGTGGTGATGGGTCCACGGCCACCACGGATCCCAAAGGAATTAGGCAAGGTGAATGAGTCAGCCAGACCACCACCACACAGAAGGGCAGCAATGCTGTTCAAGGCCATCCTAGCTCCTCCTACGGGCAGGCGCCTTGGTTTCTGCCACAGAATTCAAAGAGAAAAGGCCTTTGTAATCAGGAAGCCTAAGTCTTTGGAAGAGCCCAGAAGGAGGTAGGTGACCTCCTGGATAGGTGCGCTTCCTCCCGTGACACTTAGCAGCCCTGACCGGAAGCTTGATGTGATCATCGAAGGAGACGTGCTTGGCTTTTCACCCCTGAAAAAAGACTGAGACTCTCCAATCATCTACACCATGGTCAAGTCTGCCTCCTTCTCCATCTGTGGATTTCTCTGTCCCTGGAGCACCTGTCTCTCACTCGGCCACCCCAGCTTGCTTTCGGAAGTGGATCTTATTCCAAATGTGGTGTCATCATTCCGTGGCACCCAGCGGCCGTGTGGCGACCAAATACAGGAAGGCACACACACCGCCAGGAGGGGCTTGCAACAATAGAAATGTATTCTCTAGCTGTTCTGGAGGCTAGATGTCCAAAATCAAGGTGAAGTCGGGGTCACGCTCTCTCTCAAGGCTCTAGGGGAGGATCCTTGTCTCTTGTCGCTTCCGGTGGGTGCCGGCAGTCTGACTCGCCGACGAGTTACTCCAGACCTTCCTCTCTGTGGGTCCGCGTCCACATTTCCGTCTTCTGACAGGGACACCGGCCATTGTGACCTCACTTTAACTTGTCTGATTATTTCTGCAAAGAGCCTATTTCTGAATGAGGTCACATGGTGAGGTTCTAGGTGCACATGGCTTTTAGGGGACAGTAGTCAACCTGGGGACACCGCAGTGACTAATCACAGGAATGCAAGTCTGTCTGGGCATCAGGGCGTGTCCCAGAGTGGCTGCTCCGTTCTCCCTCCCGTGCAACACCTTTACCTTGGCCTCTGGTCTGCCCCAAGGTGGCATCACAGTTGAACGCTTACTCTGGGCCAGGCTTTATATAGTTTTCTGTGCAGTAGCTCATTATTGCCACACAAAGCCCAATAGGCTGACTCTCATCTTCCTCGTTTGGCAAAGGACGCTAAAGGTGCTGAGAAGGTGAGTGCATCGTAGACGGACCCCCACAGAGGCACCAGACCACCTCTGCGCAGAGCATTTAGGTGTGGACAAGGTTTGCTTTCAGCTGTTTATTTTGCTTTTTGTATTTCTAAGAAAGGTAAAACTTTAATTCCATTGAGAAAGAGTACATCAATGTCCAAGTTTTTTAAATCATAGATTTGAAAAGTGAATGAACCGAGATAACGCGAACAACCATCTAGGGATGAGAACACAGAAGCCTGCCTATGAAGAAGACAGCACAAATGTCTTCCAATCGGCCATGTCCAGCTAACTTAAACCAAGTCCCGGGGTTGGACACCTGAGTGCTATGAGCTAGGTTTTCCGCAAAAGCGATGAGCATCGTGTCAGGTGCCACATGTGTGGTCTCCGTGACTGTGACAGCAGCCGATCTCCACCTTCAGCAGCAGCCCGGAAGAAGGGACAACCATTCTGGCCCTAATCAACTCCTCTCCAACTGAGTGACTAAGATGGCCCTTCCATGGGGCGCCTCCCTCTCCTCTGTCCCCGCGAGTCCATCAGGCTATCTCTGGAGAGACGGAGCACCCCCACACATTTTAGAGACACCACGTTACCTGACACTGCCTCTCTCACCGGCCACAGCTGTGACGCGGGCACTGTGGTCCTGGGGCTGCCCAACCGTGCCTGGTCATTTATTCCAAATAGTCATTGGAGCCTGCTGGGCAGCGGGTAGGGAAGGCAGGGAGATGCCATGGTGACAAGGTGGGCAAGTCACTTTCCCACTTGTGTTCTGGTGGGGAGAAGGGCATTGAACAAGTCAATGAGCTCATTGCAAAGAGTGAGATGGACTGAGGAGACAATGACACTGGTGGTGGGGAGTGACCTCCGGGGTGAGCAACGTGAGTTTGGGGCCCTGGCGAAGGGCTTCCGTAAGGAGATGATGTTTGAACTGAGAGCTGAACGGCGAGAGGGGAAGCGTTTGTCAGCCAGAGCGGGACTGAAGGGACATCCTCCCGGCCACCTGGATCTTGGGGGCGCGCGGATCCCGCCAAGGACACGGACGTCCCCGCTGCAGCTCAGCGCCCTGCTAGGCTTTACAGTCGGCACGGCCACAGCAATGTCACCTAATAGGACAGGTGTAAATTAAGTGTAAAGGTGTGTGTATGAAGCTCTCGCTCTGACTGCAAATGGAATGTGTTCAAACAGATGTGCTTTTAGGGGCGCCTGGGTGGCTCAGTCGGTTGAACATCCAACTTCTGTGCTGCCAGCACAGAGTCTGGAGCCTGCTTTGATTTTGTGTCTCTGTCTCTCTCTGCCCCTCCCCTGCTCATTCTCTCTCTCCCTCTCTCAAAAGTAAATAAACATTAAAAAAAATTTTTTTTTTTTAGAGTCAAATGCTTAACCGACTGAGCCACCTAGGCCCTCCACCCCCCCCCCCCCCCCCCCCACCACCAATTACCCTTTTAAGGTCTGATTCCTCCTTTCTCCTTCCGGCTGCCTTGTTACTTTGTGTAATTTCCTGTGTGTATAAAAGCCTGTGTGGCCTTGCTGGAGGTTCTGTGCATCAGCTAATATCCTTTGGTAAACCCCTTTCTGCTGGAACGAGCTCGAGTGGCTCCTGTTGTCTGCCACTAAGAGCCCTGATCCGTAGAAGGCTATTGGTCCTCCGTACGGATGCTCGAAGCCTTCTTGTATTTCTCTAGCGAATCCTCCCGTCTCCTCGCTGGGGGTCTGCAGGGCAGCGCTCCGTCCCTGGCTCTGTTGCTTGTACAAGTCCCGTGACTCATGCTGATGCAAACCCCGTCCCACCAAATGTTCTTCGTTCGACAATCATAGCTCAATAGCTCCCTCTCGTTCTGGAACAGTTCCAATCCCCCCACTTTCTCCAAAAATTGAAGAAAAAAAATAAACTTATAAGAAAGTCTTTTTATCTACCAGAAGGGAGAAAAGTCCAAGGCCAGGTGCCTTCTTGATGCTCCGTTCTTTTTTAGTGTTTTTTTATGTTTATTCATTTTTGATACAGAGAGACAGAGTGCAAGCGGGGGAGGGGCAGAGAGCGAGAGGAAGACACAGAATCTGAGGCAGGCTCCCGGCTCTGAGCTGTCAGCACAGAGCCTGACACAGGACTTGAACTCACAAACTGTCAGGCCATGACCTGAACTGAAGTCGGACACTCAGCTGACTGAGCCAGCCAGGAGTCCGTAATACTCAGTTTTTAAAGACCTGATCCTTTTTCTTGTTTTCTTCCTTTTTTTTTTTTTTTTTCTTTTTTGGTAAAATATCTTAACGTAAAATTTAAAATAAAAACCACCTAGGGGCATCTCGGTGGCTCAGTTGGTTGAGCATCCAACCTAAGCTCAGGGTCGTAATCTTGCAGTTCATGAGTTCGAGCTCCACATGGGGTCAGAGCCTGCTTTGGATCCTCTGTCCCCCTCTCCCTGCCCCTCCCCGACATGTGCTGTCTCAAAAAAAAATAAACATTTTTAATAAATAGGTAAAATAAAAACAACCTAAAAGATCCCTCTTGGAAGAGTATGAGAGTGGGTAAGATTGATTCAATGGCATCTTGCTTAGACACATCTGTTTAAAAATTGGTTAAAAGGTATTATTTAACCAATGAACCGTAAGGGCTCAAAAAAAAAAAAAATCCAAACACAATAACACTCCCTCAGGTAAATGCCCCTTCAGACAGTTTTTTAAATGTGTATCATTTATTTGATAAAGCATAGCAGCTTATCCAGAGAGGAGTTATGGTCTATTGCATAAATAGGCATTTGGACAGCTTTAAAAATGCATACTCTTTACACCCAAATGCCGAGTGAAAATCCCAACAGAAAGTGGTCATTATGCGCAAAGAGCAGCCACTTTTCAAACCCAAGAGGTGATCCAGCCAAATGATGCCTTTCAAAATTTTCTTCTCCGAGAGCTGCATAAACATCTACTTATTTACTTATTTAAATGACCACTAGTCGCTTCTGGGTCTGGGTCAAGAGGCTCCCCAGTACGAGTGAACTGACCTTCCCTGAGCACGGGCTTATCGGGGTTCTCACCCTTGTGTGCTCACCAGAATCACCAGGAAGCCTATCCAGATCCCACCCCGAAAAGCCTAGGATACGGTTCTAAAACCTCCCCAGGGGGTTCTGATGTGCAGTCAGGGTTGAGAACCGCCAGGCTTAAGATAAAGAATCCAAAGCCCAGAGAGGCCAAGTGACTTGCCCAAGGCCACACAGCAAGCCTGGGGGAGACGTAGGTATCTGGATCCTAGGCTTCACTCTTGCTACTCCTGTATACTCTCTCTTTTCCGTGTAGAGTTGCCTTTTTCGTTTATTTTTAATACAGTTTCGTGCTTTCTTTCATTACATCTACGTTGCAACTATATAAATGGTGTGTAAAGTAGTTATATAATTACACCAAACAAACATTTAGAAAACACAATGAGGAAAAACATACTTCCATTTTCCAAATACCAGATCAATGAGTCCTTTTGTTTTAATTGTACCAGATAGCCTTCGATCTCGGTTTCTTCCTTATGTATTTCCCTTCCTTGTAAATGTGAGTTTATATGTTTGTGTATTTTAAAATTTCACACCCCAGGTATTCTACCTTACTGCAAATTCTCTATTGGTTTTAAATTAATTATTTTCTTTAAGTTTATCGAGAGAGAGAGAGAGAGAGAGAGAGAGAGAGGGGAAGAGAGAGAGAATCCTAAGCAGGCTCCGTGCTGTCAGCGCAGAGCCTGATGTGGGGCTGGGACTCACAAACTGTGAGATCATGACCTGAGCCGAAATCAAGAGTTGGACATTTCATCTACTGAGCCACCCAGATGCTCTGGTTTTAAATTAATTTTAGGGGCGCCTGGGTGGCGCAGTCGGTTAGGCGTCTGACTTCAGCCAGGTCACGATCTCGCGGTCCGTGAGTTCGAGCCCCGCGTCGGGCTCTGGGCTGATGGCTCGGAGCCTTGGAGCCTGTTTCCGATTCTGTGTCTCCCTCTCTCTCTGCCCCTCCCCCGTTCATGCTCTGTCTCTTTCTGTCCCAAAAATAAATAAACGTTGAAAAAAAAAATTAAATTAATTTTAAAAATAATAGATATTCACTGAAAATTTCAAGGAATATAAACATATGTAAGATAGAAAATAGAAGGCCTTAAACCCTTCCCATCCCAGTTGCTAGAAGAAATCTTTTTTTTTCTGTATATATTCTGAAATGGGAATGAATAACGGGTACAATTCTGTAATTTGTTCTTTTTTTTTTCCTTTTTTTTCCCCTAACTAAATGCTTTGGGCATCTTTCCACGTCCCTACATACTGATTACTTCATTCACACTATGCCATTAAGTGGGTATGCCATAATTTATTTAACCCATCTTCTATGGAAACATTTAGAAGCCTTTTCTATCAAAAACATCAAGCACGTAAACAAACACCTAACCATGTGAATGTCAGGGCTTCCCAGCTGCGGCTGCGGCCCACCCAGGCTGCCCCCTCCAAGCTGCCCGGATGCTTCCGGCGCAGGTCTCCCAGGCACACTGTGTACTCTGCAGACAGAGGGCTGGAAAGTCTCCTGTGGTTGACACTCCGACCCGTGCTTAGAAAAGCAGCCCACAAGGAGGGACACTGATAATTTGCCTCGTTTCCAAGGCAACTCAAAGAACAGGGAGGGCGGGGCCCAGGATGCATCTGATCTGCATGTGCTTTCAGAAATCCCCAAAGCTGCCAGAATTCAAGGACTGTGGGTCTCCTGTGCAGACTGTTGTTTCCTGGGTCCCTCCTCCTGCTGCCAGCTCAGGGATGGGGTTGGGGGGGGGGGGCAGGATATAAATAGAACCATTCAGCCATAGCAACACAGGTGTTTTTGTCTTTCACTTTTGTTTTTAAACATCAAGGAAGGAAGGGAAATAGAAACTCATTGTCAAAGAGTGGATTGTGCAGAAAGCAATTTAGCAATGTTTCAAGAGCCTTAAAAAGGGAAACTCTGACCTGGAGATTCTACTAAAGAAATGATCACACCGGTGCAGAAATATTAGGAGCCGGGGCCCTGGAGGTCCTACTTGCACCAGGGTTTTCCTGGCCTGTGACTCTGGACAGGATACCTCTCCGTGCCTGTTTCCTCATCTCTAAAATACGAATAATACTTGGACTTCCTCACTAAGCTCTTGTGAAGATGAGGTGAATTAACCCACGTAAGCCATGTAGACAAGGACCAAGAAAGCTTTGTAAATGTTGGCTGTTGTCGTATTTAACAGCAGAGATGGATAGAGGAACTGTGAAATAAACAATGGAATATTATGTAGCCATGAAAAAAATCACCGTGAGAAAATGCTCACAACATAGTGTTAATTGAGAAAGAATCAAAAACAAGTGTACATAATGTATGATATTAATGACACAAAAATGACAACAAAATATTAGATATGTCCAGATTATAAGATTATGAGCATTTTTATATTTAAAAAAAATTTTTAATGTTTATTTTATTTCTGAGAGAGAGACAGAGCACAAATGGGAGAGGGGAAGACAGAGAGGGAGACACAGAATCCCAAGCAGGCTCTAGGCTCTGAGCTGTCAGCACAGAGCCCGACGTAGGGCTTGAACTCATGAAAGGTGAGATCATGACTGGAGCTGAAGTCATATGCTTAACCGACTGAGCCCCCCAGGCACCCGAGCATTTTTATATTTTTACATATTTTATGAGGTTTTCTATAATAAGAATCGATGACTTTTATGATCAGGAATCAATAGTTTTTTTTTAATACAAAAGGATCTTGAAATATGGATACGTATCAAACAATCCTAATCCTTTTCTCCCAACATTAGCGCCAATGCTACTCCAAAGTGGGGGTTCAAGGGTTGTTTGTCCTCTTGGTGTCCCCACTGTGTGTGGCCCTTCCCGAACCACTGTCTTGTCACTTGCTTCCTTTCTCCCTTACTTGGCTTCCTTTCAAGATAGGAGTCTATGAAGTCATTTACTCAGGCTCAACTGTCAAAGACTGTTAATGCTTAACATGTGATGCTACCCGCGACAATATGTTTCACCAGGGAACAAAGGCAAAGGGTGACATCCCTAAGAGTAGAATTTTAGACACCTCTAGACAGTGGAGAATACTATTAAATAACCAGGAAGAAAAGTGGTTTCCTAATGCCTCTGAAATCACATCCTGGTGATTCATTAGGCTGACTCAGCTCAAAACCACCAAAGGTTCAAAGTGCAAAATCCTCATCTCCTAGTTACTAGGAATGAATACACCAGGTTGGAGGTGGGGTGGAAGAGGGCTGTAAAAAGGGCAAGTTCACCCAGGAGAGAGTTTTACTCTTTTGAATATAATATCAGTCTTTAACGAGCCTGTAGGGTGTCGAGAAGGAGATTCTGGGAAATGATGCAAAGTCCTTAGTGAGGGTAAGAAAAACACCAGTGGCCTCCAAGAACTGGCCTCCAAGAACCTGACTTTCTGCCCACTGGAGGTAGAAAGAAGGAAAAATGAATGCCCTTCCCAAGTTCAAAGGGCACTCGGAAAAGGAAGCCACTGGAAATTGACATTGTCTGAACCCAGGTTTGTAACAAAGAAATTGCTTCATAATTTTAAAATTATTCATTCCCACCTATGCTGTGGCTTCATCCCAGGAAGTAGCAAGTCAACTGTATCCAAGGAGGGATTAAAGATAATAAATAAAAGAATAGCAATTAATTGTGCATCCTGATTTAAGAGTCTGCACTGCCTGGGTCATGCTCGGATGGCTTATCAAATTTAGGTCTATTATGATTGTCTTGTATTTCAATTGATGTCTGTGCTCACGTCTGAAGGCACTTGTGCCATGAGACTTTTCAGATATAAAAGAGTTTAAACGTACAGATTGTTCCAGGATTCTATCATTCTTACAGCATGAGGCAAAAGTGTTCAAAATGGCAGTTTAATGAGTCATGCAAAGCGGCTCAGGATTCAAAGTCGCCGACTCGATTATTTTTCCCTCTCCGAAGGCCATGCGGGGCAGAGTAATATGGTTGTTTTCTAAATGCCATGGTTCTGACTTGCCTTTTTGTAATTCTTGGTAATTTCCTCGCTTTCTGAAAGGCAAAAAAGCATTCCAGGGGGCAAAACCTGAGGTGGTCTGATAAGCAGGATCATGATGGGAGCCAAACAGGAAAACAAACAAACAAAAAAAAAAAGGTGAGGAAATGGGCAGCGCTCTCGCTCTCGCTCTCCGAGCATCCAGCCCTTCCTGAGCTAGAACGGGCAGTGGACTCTGGAAGGGCCCTCGCTCAAATGGGCTAAAAATCCCCTCCTCCGTGGCCGTGGCAGTGTCCTTGGCCAGAGACCTGGGAGGGTGCCCTCAGCAGCCCCAGCGGGCAAAGGTCTCCCTGCTTCATCGGCAAATCTAATTTTAACAGTGCACTAATTTCTTTCATTTGCTGCCCTCCAGAGTTTCACCTCCAGGCCATAATTTTACCTGCCAGCTCAGGTAAATAGTCTTTAACGGGACAAAGGCTTCGAAAGGTTATACCGTACCTGCCTTTGTGCTGAGACTGTGTATTTTCATGTTGAGCCCTCCTCAGAGAGATTTTGTCATATAAGCCAAGCGTCACCGCTCCCCTAGGGTCACCTCCTGGCGGTACTTTTGGGAAGAGAAGGGTGGTTATATCTGCTCCTACATCCTATGCTTTCCTCCGTCCAGTTGTGATTGGACCTAAAAGGAGATAAACGTCCCCCTCCCCTTGCCGTCCACCTGTCCTCTCCCTCGATTTTGCAGTGACATGCTGGGGACATGCTAACGGAAATGACAACTTAGGAGAGAAGGATTTTAAACTGAACGGGAATATGGCTTTTCCCATAATACAAGGGCATGGCTCTCAAGAAAGAAAAGGAACAAAACGTAACATCATCATCCTGTGCCGTACTACGTAGAAATCAGGATGCTTAAATTCATCCCTGGTTTTCTGCAACAGCTTTATATAGGGCAGCACAGCTGATCTGTAACACCCCCACGGTTGGGCAGACCAGGCAATCGGAGGTCTCTAGAAACCCCGCAGGCTGATAATACATTGGATTTTAGGAAACCTTCATAATTGGTAGTTTGGCAATCAGTGGCACTCAGGTCCACAGCCACAAATTGCTGTCATATTAATAGTTGGTGTCTGTGGGCTCGGGGAGGTTCTCCTACCTTTTCCGAAGACGTGATCACATTATTTGTGGCCTCCCAAATTCATTAGATACCCGGCAGTCTTGGGTATTGTCTTCGTTTGCTGGGCTGCAAACAAAGTACCTCTAAGTAGGGGGCCTAGGCTACAGAAACATACTGGCTCATGGTGCTGGAGGCTGGGGGGGGAGGGGTTCCTCCTGAGGCTGGGAGGGGGGGATCTTGGCCCAAGCTTCTTACTTAGCTTCTGGCGGTTTGCAGGCAATCTTACCTGTTCCTTGGCTTGTAGACGCATCATCGTGATCTCCACCTTCATTTTCACACGGCCTAATCACTGAGTGCATGTCTGTATGCAAATTTCCCCGTTTGATAAGGACACCAGTCATACTGGATTAGGGGCCCAGCCTGCTCCAGCTCGATTTCATTTCAAGTTGACTACACCTGCATTGACCCCACTTTGAAAGCAGGCCACATTCCGAGGCACTGGGGGTTAGGAATTCAACACATGAGCTCTTGGGGACACAATTCAACTCCCAATAGATATCTTTGCCTTATTTCTAGAACAAATGGTTGAGTGGGTCGTTGAAATCTGCCAGCATGAACCTGCTTTTGTTCAACACAAAGCTGATTTATAAATAAAGAAAATAATGTTGGATTTCTTAAAAAAAAAAAAAAAAAAAACAGCGCGAACACAAAACTTGTAAATATTAGCTAGTTAAATGACCTTGGGTGAGTCCTATAATCTCTTTGGATTCTGTTTCCTTATCTATAAAAATGAGAAGTTTGAGATCAGCTTTAACGTTTTTCCAGTATTAGAAATCTAAGGGCAAACAGCACACAGGAGAATTTATAATTTGTTTTGAAAATAGAACGCAGAGGGGCGTCTGGGTGGCTCAGTCCATTAAGCGTCTGACTTTGGCTCAGGTCACGATCTCGCAGTTTGTGAGCTTGAGCCCCGGGTCAGGCTCTGTGCTGACAGCTCAGAGCCTGGAGCCTGCTCCGGATTCTGTGTCTCCGGCTCTCTCTACCCCTTCCCCACTTGCACACACACACACACACACACACACTCTCTCTCTCTCAAAAATAAATAAACATTTAAAAAAAAGCAAATGGAATGCAGACATAATTTTACAGTGGGCTTATGGTCAGATAATAAAAGAATGTCCAAGCATTTTAAAGAAGGTACTATGTAGCTACTAAGTAAGACAAGCAGACTGGCTCTTGCCAGTGTTACGCACACACAGTTATTGCGTGAATGGCCCCAACTATCCAAAGGATTCTGGCTCCATTATGGACACATGTGATCCTCTAGAGTCTTTGACATAGCTACCCTGTCAGCAACACAGCCCCCGGCCACGACCATGATCAGAAACAGCCACTGAGGCACCCGGGTGTCTCAGTCTAAGTATCCGACTCTTGATTTCGATTCAGGTCATGATCTCACAGTTTGTGGGTTCAAGCCCCGCATCAGGCTCCATGCTGACAGCGCAGAGGCTGCTTGAGATTCTCTCTCTCTCTCTCTCTCTCTCCCTCCCTCTCTGTCTGCCCCTCCTCCTCCCCCGGCTGTCTCTCTTTCTCTCTCAAAAATAAATAAATAAACTTAAAAAACAAAAGAAATAGCAACTAAAACAGAGCTAACAACGCACAGGTCACTTGTGAAGTTGGGGTCTGCTCTCTCAGGGGGTGTAAGCACTTGCATTAGTCTATTGCTAAAAACCACGTTCTTTCTTACAGGTCACAGAGTGAGCTCCTCGATAAAATTGTTCTCTAAAACAATCATGTTCACAGAACCATGAAAATGCCAGCATCTGGAGCAGCCTTACTTTAGTCACCTAACAGAACACGGGTGAACTGGCAAACCCACTCTGTTCTCTTCCCTTCTATTTGTAAGCAAGGCTCTGCTGGATTCCTTGGCTTTCAGTGCCGAGCGCAGGAGTGCAGACCTAAGCTCACTAGCTTCAGAATGTTATTCTTCCTGCCTCTGTGACAATAGCGTTCCTGGTCTTAGCCTCTTCTAAGTAGATATGATGTCAGACACGGGGGGTTGGGGGAGGATGGAAAAGACTTGATCACTATGAATTTCTTGCTTTGCTCCTTCATTCCTGTGCTTGGTCTTTTTTTTTTAATTTTTTTTTTAACGTTTTTATTTTTTATTTTTGAGACAGAGAGAGACAGAGCATGAATGGGGGAGGGTCAGAGAGAGGGAGACACAGAATCTGAAACAGGCTCCAGGCTCTGAGCGGTCAGCACAGAGCCCGACACGGGGCTCAAACTCACGGATCGCGAGATCATGACCCGAGCTGAAGCCGGCCGGCCAACCGACTGAGCCACCCAGGCGCCCCAACTGTGCTTGGTCTTAATGACAGAGTTGTCTAACTCTGCTTCTCTTTTACGGCATTAAACTGTAAACAAGTCAAATGCTCCAACTACAAATGAATTTTTTTTTTAATGTTTATTTATTTTGAGAGAAAGGGAGAGAGAGAAAACAGGCGCGTGCATGAGCTGAGGAGGGGCAGAGAGCAGGGTGAGAGAGAAGCTCAAGCAGTCTCCACGCTCAACACAGAGCCCAACTCAGGTCTCGATGTCATACCGTGAGATCACGGCCCGAACCGAAATCAAGAAGCAGCCATTCAACCGACTGAGCCCCCGGAGCACCCCCAGATGAACTTTCTTAGGAGAAGCAAGAGGGTCTATTGCAACTAACTTGACTCCATAACAACTGGAAACAATAACAATCAAGCAACTTGTTTAAAAGGACATAATTTTGCAATATGCTTCTATTGCCACACAGGGATATTTGTTAAGAGGATAAACCTTTCATAGGGAAAAAGGTTAATTATTAAACATCTACTTGGTGGAATTTTATGCATTGCTTTTAAACGATGGTCTATGTAATGACATAAGGAAAATTATATTAGTAATGTCCCAGGGAAAAGTCAGGGTGATAAATGTGTTTTTACAAATGTATATACAATATTGAACAGAATAAAGTCCCACACTTTTTTGCCTAGGCCTGTGTGATCTGGCCCCCTGACTAGCTCTCTGACCACATCTTGTCTCCCGGTCCTAGTTCTGTGCTAGAGCCACCCAGCACCTCTTATAGTTAACATGCACCCAGCTTGTTTGTACCACAGGGCCTTTGCACATGCTCTTCTCTCTGCCCAGAATGTTCTTTGCCCTCTCCTGACATGCTAGCTCCTTCCTCAGAGCAAGTCGTGGCTCAACATTACCTCCTCAGGAGGCTTTTCCTGAGCACCTGATCCAAAGACGACACCTCATGTCTCCTGATCCCCTTGTCTGATTTTCTCTATGGTGCTGGCGAAGGGCTGAATTTATCCTTATTCCACTTTTTCACTTATTGTTTTTCTTGTTTGTGATATCAGGAGTTTGCTTATTGTTTACAGTTAGATTCTCAGGTCCCAGAATGAAAATCCATCAGATAATATTTGTTCTATGAACGAATGAAAAGTTGCATAAGAAAAAGGAAGGCAAGGGGCGCCTGGGTGGCGCAATCGGTTAGGCATCCGACTTCAGCCAGGTCACGATCTCGCGGTCCGTGAGTTCGAGCCCCGCATCAGGCTCTGGGCTGATGGCTCAGAGCCTGGAGCCTGTTTCCGATTCTGTGTCTCCCTCTCTCTCTGCCCCTCCCCCGTTCATGCTCTGTCTCTCTCTGTCCCAAAAATGAATAAACGTTGAAAAAAAAATTAAAAAAAAAAAAAAGAAAAAGGAAGGCAATACATCAAATTGCCAGCACTTTCTACAAAGATACTGGAATCAAGAGTGATTTTTTCCCCTCCTTTTCTATATTTTTTAGGTTTTCTATAATATTCTATTTTATAATTAAAAAAGAAAAAAAAAGAAATTATTTACTTTCCAAAATGCCCCCATAAACATAAAAAGCACAGTCCTATTGTATACTATGGTAAATTCATAATTTGTTCCTTAGTAAACCAGCTCCAAAGATCCCAAAGAAAGTAAGAACATTTGCATCTGCTTTTGGAAACATTAGAGCTAGCTCAAAGAGAAAGTGATCACATTAAATCACTCAAAAATATTGTATTTTTTGTCTTTTTTCTGGAAAACTATACAATGAAAATTGGGTTTAGAAGTTCTACCCCGACGTAAATCAGTTTTTCTGTAGATACCACGGGTTCATACTTATATCTGGCTTTCTGGAAAGTGCTGAATTATGAGATCAATTGCAAGTTGCTTGCTTGGATTTTTAAAAATAGTCTAACCTCTTCAATGAAAATCATATAAAACTTCTAATCACTATGTTGATAAAATGGGCAGGATATATATTTGGTAAAATTGATGAAATGCACATAGAAATGCCTGGAGGGGCACCTGGGTGGCTCAGTCGGTTAAGCGTCTAACTCTTGATTTCAGCTCACGTTATGATCTCACGGTTCGTGGGTTCGAGTCTGGCTTCCAGTTTTGCACAGACAGCGTAGTGCTTGGGATTCTCTTTCTCCCCCTATCTCTGCCCCTGTATTGCTTGCTCTCTCTCACTCTCAAAAATAAATAGATAAACTAAAAAAATCACTTTAGAGGAGCTCCTGGATGACTCAGTCGGTTTAGCCTCCAACTCTTGATTTCAGCTCAGGTCATGATCTCACAGTTTGTGGGACTGAGCCCCACGTCCGGCTGTGTGCTGACAGTGTGGAGCCTGCTTGGGGTTCTCTCTCCCTCTCTCTCTGCCCCTCACCTGCTCACCCGCACTTTCTTTCTCTCTCTCTCAAAATAAATAAATAAACTTTAAAAAAACACATTAAAAACCATTTAAAAAAATTTTTTTAACGTTTATTTTTGAGACAGAGAGAGACAGAGCATGAACAGGGGAGGGGCAGAGAGAGAGGGAGACACAGAATCTGAAACAGGCTCCAGGCTCTGAGCTGTCAGCACAGAGCCCGACGCGGGCCTCGAACTCACGGACCGTGAGATCATGACCTGAGCCGAAGTCGGACGCTTAACCGACCGAGCCACCCAGGCGCCCCTAAAAACCATTTTAGAAATGTCTGGAAACCATGAATTTTGACCAGAAAACTCTAAGAGGAGACAAGACAAAAATAATAATAATAATGAATTTGAACTGTTCAGTGGGTCTTTTGATAAGGATTTTCCTGGTTCTGTAAATAAGGGGGCCGAAAAGGAAAAGAAAAAGAAATTCCCTAAATCTCAAAAAAGACAGTGACAAATGAAAGTCCCTCCAAATGAGCGGCCTGTTCATGCCACCTACTGGAGTCTTGTTGCACTGCTCACTCACGCCTGGATTTCAAGGCGGGTGGATTCTTGTCCTCGGACCGTCAACAAATCCTCTACCCTCTTTAATCCCCGCTTGGACTTTCTCCTTTCCTTCTATAAAGGGCTGGGACTGTCACCTGATGTTCACTGGACGTATTAACAAAAAAAAGGGACCTCTGAAAATGCACTGCAGGAACTTGCCCAAGGCTGGTCCTCTGCAAAGCCCTCCCTGACACACCCCAGGCAGAGATGCTCCCCCCGGCCCCCCCCCCACCCGTCCTTCCCTGCTGACAGTCCAGGTCACCTGTACTGTGAGTGCTGCTGGGTCCGTCCCCACCCCCCAACTCCCCACCCAGTACGTGAGGCCCTGGGGGACACGTTGCTTCGGAGCCTGGAGGATGATTCGGTGCTCATTTCGGCAGACGTCGTTCAGGCTCTGTAACTCGTTTCATCCCCACAACAACCGTGCGGGTCAATAGTACTCTCCCGATTTCATAGACGAGGAAACAAAGCACAGAGAGGTTAAGTAACCTGTGCAAGGACACCAAGGCAGGCAGGCCGGCTCCACGGGCTGTGCCCGCCTCCGTTGCCGTTCTATCAGCCGCTCGGTGAACACGCGTTGTCGTGTGTGAAACTGGCCCTGTGCTCACCTGTCCCAGAGGGCCGCCGTGCTGGGTTTCAGCACTGCCCTCCAGGCGCCCTGGGCTCTCTGCCCCACTCTGCTCCGTGCGCTGGGGTGCTGCAGCCACGGGCCCCCTTACTCTCTGCCTCCGGCTTGGGTGCGGTCGATGGGGGGCCCTCCTATGGCCTGGGTGGGGGCAGGAGAAGGGCGGGAGGGAGTACTTCCTTCCTTGGTTTTCTCCCCATCGGTGGCCACAGGCTGGCTCGGGTCTCTGCTGAGGCCGCAGCACCTGCCAGGAGGCCCTCTCCAAGGCTTTGGCAGCTCTCAGGTTCCCAGGACGATTCCTCCCCACACCCCTTCAGGGCCGACGCCGGCCGCAGCGAGCCGAACCGTCCCTTGTTGGTGTCTCTTCACCGTCCCCGCACCCCGGTAAACCGTGCCTTTATTCAGTTCTCCGTTCCCCACTGAGGGTGCCGTCCCCCTCCTGCTGGTACCTCGAACCAGTCCTGCCTCCAGCACGTCCCCGGCCTGCTGAAATTCTGCCCACCTGCCGAATCCACCGTTCAGTCTTGTGGGTTAAGGTTTTGTGTTTCCGGGGGTCCTTTGTGTAAAGGCAAATGCTAGGCATCTCAGACCGATCATGACAACTGTTCATCAGATGGCCACCCATCCCTGCCCCAGGACAAATAGGTGTTTTTTGCAGTGGGGAGTAGGAACAAGCGAGTCATGTCGGCAAGAGCCAGCCAGGAGGGTGGAGAAGGGAGAAAGGGGATGATGTGGGTCCCAGGGACAAACTCTGCCAAGGTCCTGAGGACAGCTTCAGAGAAGTCTCTCTAGTGTGGTGGTTACAGCCGGGCCCTGGAGGGGACAGTAATGGGTTAGGGTCACAGCTCAGCCACGTGCCAGCTGAGAGCACCGCCCCACGCAGAGCCCCTTAAATTATAAAAGGTGAACAGTAACAGTATATGCTTGCTAAGGTTGTGTTGACGATTAGACGAATAATACAAGCCAACACTGCCACGGTCAAGCGTTCCACGCACATTAGCAGTCGCGGACTCAGTTAGGGAAGCTTTTCCTGTTCCCAGTGCTTTGTGAGGCTGAGCGGAAACCGTTCACTTTGCTATCTGTGAGCTCGGGGAGGGCAGCTGAGGGACAGCAGATGCCGTCGGGAAAGCAGGGAGCTCTGAAGCCAGGAGGTCCTGGACTCGTATCCTGTTCCATTACATGACCTTGGGCAAGCTTTCTGTCAACGTTGGGTATCTCAGTTTTCTCCTCTGTAAAATGGAGGTGATTATAGCTACCTCACAGCATTGCTGGAGGTGGGGGGGGGGGTCCAATGATAGCAGGATGGCGATCACACAAGAGATACTTTATTTTCTTCCTTTTAAACCAAGATCAAATGTACCTAAATCTATATCTTCCTCTATTGCTAAGAAAGAGAAAGAGAAGGAGAGAGAGAGAGAGAGAGAGAGAAAGAAATGGATGTATTTTAAAGAAGTAGCTAATGCAACAGTGGAGGCTGTGAGTCAGCGGTGTAAAGTCAGGCCAGAGGGGCTGGACGGCTGCACGTGATTTCTATGTTGCAGCCATTGAGCAGGATTCTTTCTTAGGGAAAACTGTGTTTGCTCTTGTGGCCCTCACCTGATTGGGTGAGACCCACCCATGTTGAGGACTTAAGTCAACTGATCGTAGATATTAATTACACTACAAAATACCTTCACAGCAGCATGTACATTAGTGTTTAACCAGGTGGGCACCATAGCCTAGCTAAGTTGACGCATAATATTAATCAACACGATGATCATCTCAGTTCCATTTAGTACCATCCTTTTAAAAAAAATTTTTTTAATGTTTATTTTTGTTTTTTTGAGAGACAGAGAGAGAGACAGAGCACAAGCAGGACAGGGACAAAGAGAGGGAAAGGGAGACACAGAATCCAAAGCAGGCTCCAGGCTCCCAGCTGTCAGCACAGAGCCCGATGCAGGGCTCGAACTCACGAAGCTCGAGATCATGATCGGAGCCGAAGTCAGATGCTTAACCAGCTGAGCCACCCGGGGGCCCCTGCACTTACTGTCATCCTTTAAAGACCAGAGGAGAATGTAGTTCTACAATTTGTGTGTGTGTGCATGTGCATATGTGTGTATATGTCTATGCATACGTATGTTTTCTTTCCTTGCTTCTCCTTTAGGTCATGAATTCTCAACAGAAACAGAGGTAAAAATTAATTTCTTGGGGGGCCAAAAAATTCCTAGACGCTGCAAAGACTTGGGTTCCTCCAAACTCAAACTCTGACAAAATTATACTCCTCAGTATTTAATTTCTGTCATTAGGAAGAAACTGAATTACATACCATGCATTTCATATTGAAGAATTTTAAACAATTTCCTTAAGGTTAATTGATTTAAATTTATTAAATTAAAATATCTTCCTTCGAGGGTGATAAGGAACAGAGGTGAGGAACACCACCTTAGACCCTTGTGGAACATATTAAGACATCTCTGGCAACGAAGGGAAAGGCACGTCCCAGGGTTTTCCGTTGACTGGGCTGGATTCCACCCTTTTTGCTCTTCTGTTCTTTAATTTCATGAATGATGAGAGGAGTCTGTGTTCTCTGATTTAGCCCATCTTTAGAAAAATGTGGCCATTAAGTTGTAGTAACTCAATATTTAAAAAAATTTCTGTAGAAATGTGTTCTGCAGTCAGTAGCTGGGGCACAGCCTCCCCACTACTCATCTTCTGACAGTGAACTTGCACCCTCCACCACAGGGTCTTGGTTCACTCTGCCCAGAAGAACCTCATTACAGGCCTGGTGAAACAAATTCTATTTTTTTTTAACGTTTATTTATTTTTGAGAGAGAGAGAGAGACAGATAAAGCATGAGTGAGGGAAGGGCAGAGAGCGAGGGAGACACAGAATCTGAAGCAGCCTCCAGGCTCCAGATCTGTCAGCACAGAGCCCGATGCGGGGCTGGAACTCATGAACCTTGAGATCATGACCTGAGCTGAAGTCGGACGCTTATCCGACTGAGCCATCCAGGCGCCCCGAAACAAGTTCTATTTATGGTGACAACTTACAGTTAAATCTCCAGCTGGGGCCTCTTCCTCCTGAGTCTCTGTCCTATTCAAAAGGCCATTTCTTTCCAGAAACGGTTAGTTATTTCTATCGAGTGTCGAGGGAGCCGCCAGCCTGCTGCCTGAAAGAAAACCACTTGTTTCTGGGGACCTTTCAAAGTTTCCTTTTCAACGCGAGTCACTTAAACACCCAGAGCCCAGCCTCCAGCTGTATCTTTCTCTTGGTGTGTGGCCCTGACGGGTGACTTGGCAACGCAGAGCCTTGGTTCCTTCATGGACAAAGCGGGGATTACAATGCCAGCTTGTGCCACCCCAGGAAAACACTCCAGAAGCCATGAAGTGCCACCAAATTTCAGGTCTTTTTTTTTTTTTTTAAGGTTTTTTTTTTTTTTTTTTTTTTTTTTAATGCTTTTTATTTATTTTGAGAGAGAGAGCAAGAGTGTGAGTGGGGTAGGGGCGGAGAGAGAGGCAGAGAGAATCCCAAGCAGGCTCTCCACTGCCGGTGCACAGCCCGAGGCGGGGCTTGAACCCACGATCCATGAGATCATGTCCTGAGCTGAAATCAAGAGTGAGATGCTTAACCCACGGAGCCACCCAGGCGCCCCTGTCAGGTCTTATGATAATGAAGCAAAAGCTCCAGTATTTTCTGCAGATAGGTTATTACTAATGAGAAACGACACACACACTGTTCCTCCAGCTCTTCCTTTGTCCGCACACTTCAGCCTGACCCCTTGAGTTCATCCCTCGGGTCTCTACATACAGTTACCTCTTCAGAGAAGCCCCCTTGGTCTCCCACGTGCACCACCCCCTGGTTACAAGCCATCACTGCACCCTTCGGTGGATTCTCTGGACGCAGACATTTATTTCTGTGATTCTTGGCAAATGTCTAGTCTCGGCTCCTGGAACGGAAGCTCCAGAGAGCGTGTTCCTCACCTGCGAAGTTCACAGCTGCAGCCCTACTCTCCAGCACGGGGCCTGGTACTTAGTAGGCGTCCGATAAATATTTATTAAGAGGGAATAAACGTGCCTGTCCCTCCTAAGATTCTCTTCCTCAAACTTTGAAGAAAAAAAGCTGGGGCTTATTTTCTCCTCCTAATTTCAGACTTTTTCTTCTTAACCCCAAACAAACCATAAAAGGAGGAAAGAAAGTTTAACTGCCGTTCACACCTTGCTAAGTCTGCTTAACAAATCTTGAGAGACTTGCTCGGTGGAAAAGTGACACTCAAGAAACTGCCCTTGGTACAAAAGTTGGCAGAAGTTGCGACAGCGTTGACAGAAGTCCCTCTCTTGAACGACAGTGACCTTGACCTGCAGTGACCTATCTCCGGACACGCCCATCCCTTTCCCTGGGTCCCCCGAGGAGCCTGCCTGGCCGTGCCTTTCCTAAGCATCTCTCCTTGGTCTTGAATCTCACCAATATCCGTGTCTCCCCTATTCTCTGCTAAAACTCCCCTCCATTAGGAGAATGGATTCGGCACCAGTTCGAAATTAAAAGACGATACTTGACCTTATTTTCACGTGATCGTATGTTTTCTCTTGGCAGTGGCACAGACATTCACGTGACCATTATTTATGACTGAGTATCCAGCCTCTGTATGATAGTGGGTTGGGTATTGAGGAAAATGCAAAGGCTGATAAAAACACAGCTCTTGGCTGACTCCCATTTCCAAAAAAAGAAAAAAGAAAAAAGAAAAAAAAGGCAGAATAGATATTTGGGCAACTTCCTGCAATGAAAGGCTTATAAATTCTGTATAAAATATTATAAATGTCCTAAAAATGCGGAGCTGACAAGAAAATAAGGGAAATCCGCAGAGGTCATTCACAAAGAAGCTGAAAAACTGAGGGTGAGCAAATGGAGTCTTTGGGTACCCTGGTGTGGTCTGTCGGTCTGTACGTTTTTCGTGATCAAGGGGCTGGCTTTTAAGACCGTCACGGGGCCAGGAGGCAAGGCCTTGGGCTCCCGCCTAAAAACTGAATTGGAATCGAAACCCAAACACAAAGCAGGGGTTTTCGAGGGGCTGCGCCCTGAACAAAGGAGTGGACTAGATGAGGAGGAAGCTTGTCTGCCTGGGCCTTGGTTTGGGGTGCAGGGGGAGGGTGTCAGGAGGGTAACTTCCATGAGAATCTATAACAGCAAACCACACGTTTGCAGAGTTTTGGAGTTGAAATGTATGCTACCTGTGAAGGCTAAGAATCTCTGTGCAGACGTATTAATATAAAAAGTGTTTCTGGGGGCGCCTGCATGGCCCAGTTGGTTGAGCGTTCGACTTCGGCTCAGGTCATGATCTCACGGTCCATGAGTTCGAGCCCCGCGTCGGGCTCTGTGCTGACAGCTCGGAACCTGGAGTCTGCTTCCAATTCTGTGTCTCCCTCTCTCTCTGCCTCTCCCCTGCTCGTGCCCTCTCTCTCTCTCTCTGTCACTCAAAAATAAAGAAACATTAGAAAAAATTTTAAGCAAGTGTTTCTGGGCTCTTAACACCCATGGAGGGGGGGATTCTGGCAGGATCAAAGGCAAAACATATCTGGAAGAATGTACCCTCAACCCAGGATGCCTCTTCCAAAGATGAAGCCCGCCCCATGCACCATGAGTCCAGAGGCCCAAATTTCAAGGCAAAGATACAATATGATTTGGCCCATCCTGGAGCTTACAACCATTCAGAAAGACAAGACACACTTTCAATAGAATGAGATCAATCCACCTCTTCTCTGCTAAAACTCCCCTCCTTTAGAAGAATGGATTCGGCACCAGTTCGTTCATGGGTTCAAGCCCCGCATCTGGCTCTTTGCTGACAGTGCAGAGCCTGCTTGGGATTCTCTCTCTCTGCCCTTCCGTGACTAGCACTTTCTCTCTCTCAAAATAGATAAGTAAATAAAAATTTAAAAAATATAAACAGTTGAGGTCTACCCTGTTAGTCTTTGGGCTTTGCCTTAGGTTTTCACAATGAATGGAAAATTTCAAGCTGTGGGTATGTTTTTGGATGTTGGTTGAGTTTGCACCGTCTGTCTAGCAGAAAGGAAAGAACTGCACGTGGGAAAAGATATATCAGGACAACAGACTCTGGTGTGGAAAATACTGATCCAGACAAAATAAAGCTCTGGAAAAAAAAAAAAAAATCATTACAAGTGACCAGGAGAGAGATTTCACTCTCCGTAAAAGGTGCAAGCCACTGAGAATATGTAATAATCACGAGTCTTTATGCCCCCAGAGCCATGGCCATGTGAAATGAACAGATCTGTGTTTGTGGTTATGGGGACACTCGAGCACGTTGACCTCAGACATCAACAGATCACACAGGTATAAAGTAAGGATGCAGAGTATATGAAAATAAAATGAGCTTGAATGTATGTTCAAGCTTGAACATATGTTCAGACTTTGCACCTACCAGAAGTAACACAGTCTTTTTAAATAACCGAAGAACATGTCCCCAAATTGATCATGTATTAAGTCCCACAGAAGAGCTTAACACGTTCTAAAAATCAGAATTTATTTTTAGGAAAGCCAAACTACATGCATTTTGCTGTGGTGGGAAAGCTTAGAGCATATTCACTATGAAAACCCCCTGTCTTGAGTCTCCATGGTTTTCGTTTGCTAAAGACATTCAGCACTTGTGGGTATGATTCCGTTTACCCCCCGCCCCCGCTTTCTGCCAAGAGGGCTAAGAAATTAAAATCCTACTTGCTTTCTCTTTCTTTATTTTTCTTAGAATTTTATTTGGCCTTACTCCTGTTGATTTAAAGAAAAGGCTTTTTCTTCATCTTCCCCTGGCACTTCTGCCTCGTTCCTTCTAAGCGTTTCCTTCCCTTGCTCTTATTTTTTTTCAATTGAGATATAATTGACAGGTAACTTTATTTTAGTTCCAGTGCACAACATCATGGTTCAATACTTGTGTATATTGTGATGTGATCATCACCATGAGTCTAGTGACCATCCATTGCCACATATAATTACAATCTTTTTTTCTAGCTTAAAAAAAAAAATCCCCTCAGGTTTATTTCCTCCTTGTCCCAAGTACCTGTGTACCTACCCTGGGAAGCTCAGCACCAGTCTGCCTCCCTCTGAACATGTGACAGTTTCCTTGGTGGCCCTTCCTCCTTGCCTTCCACTCTCCCTTGGCCATTTTCCCCAGTTAGAAATGGGCCTTTCTGGCTCCTTTCTTTGCTCCTTGGTTCTTGACTGCTTACCACGTGCCAGGCACCTGTATTAGGCTCCAGAGAGACAGTGGTGAGTAAAACGCTCCAGCTTTCATGGAGCTTCCGGAGAAGGTAAAAAACTGCAGCCATGGGGCGCCTGGGTGGCTCAGCCGGTTGAACGTCCGACTTCGGCTCAGGTCATGATCTCACAGTCTGTGAGTTCAAGCCCCGCGTCGGGCTCTGTGCTGACAGCTCAAAGCCTGGAGCCTGCTTCGGATTCTGTGTCTCCCTCTCTCTCTGACCCTCCCCCATTCATGCTCTGTCTCTCTCTGTCTCAAAAATAAATAAACATTAAAAAAAAACAAAAACTGCAGCCAGCCATTTTGCAGATAGGAAAGTTGGAGCTGAAGATCAGCAGGGGTTTGTTTTGCGTTCTTCTGGATTCCTTGACCACAGCTGTGTGATCTCTTTCTCTCCGGGATTGATATGATCCTCCGATCTGTCATTCAAGATTCCTTCATTATCTATATTCCCTGGTTTCCTACAGGCTATTTTCCCAATCTGATGAATCATTGCCTGCTTCTTCCTTCACTGGCAACCAGCCTCAATTTTGATACTGAAAACAACAATGGGTGAAGGTGGTCAAAAGCACAGACTTCCAGTTATAAAATAAATAAGTCCTGGAGATGGAAAGTGCAGCTTGGTGACTACAGTTAATAAAAGGGTATCGTATACTTGAAAGTTGCAGTGCGAGTAGATCTTAAAAGTTCTCATCCTGGGGCCCCTGGGTGGCTCAGTCGGTTGGGCGTCCGACTCTTGATTTTCATGATCTCATGGTTTGTGGGACTGAGCCCTGCATCAGGCTCTGTGCTGACAGTGTGGATCCTGCTTGGGATTCTCTCTCCCTCTCTTTCTCTGCCCCTCCCCTGCTCCCTCTCTCTCTGTCTCTCTTTCCCTCTCTCTCTCTCTCAGAATAAATAAATATTTTTTTTAAAGTTCCCATCACAATAAAAAAAATGTGTAGCTGTGTGTGGTGATGGATGTTAACTGGCGATCAGTTTGCAACATATACAACTATGCAACCTTTACGGTGTGCGCCTAAAACTACCGTTTTTTGTTGATGATATCTCCATAAAAATTAAATTACATTTTTAAATCTGAAAAAAAAAAAGCGTAGGTTAATGCTAACCTTAGTATTCAGCTCCTGCTACAGAATGATGATGTGGGCTAGGCTATGTCACTTTTAAGGCAGTTACAGAAGCAGCAGACATCTTGACGTCCCTGGTGGACCACAGGTCTGGATTCCTTACCGATTTCCTGCAGCAAGAAGAAAATATCTCTGCATTCTGTTTATCAGAAAGGTTGTCACCTTTGTTCCATCTGCAGTGAGAATTCAGAGCGCGTTCCAGGGAGAACTTTTTAGTCCCTGAACTGGCCCTACAATGTGGGACTTGGGGATTCCAGCCAGCTGAAGGGGAGCAAAGCTTCTGGAGAGCAACATGTTCACGGACCTAGCACAGAGCTTTCCTGCCCAAGTACACCGGGACATCAACCTCAGGAATGAAACATTGAGATACTGACAGTGCAGTTTGCAAACCCCTCAGTTGTCTGCGAAAGAACTTTTCCTCCCCGCAAAGAGTTAAATTTAGCAAACACAAAATATAAGTGATGGGAGGGGTCAAGAGGTAGCCTTCTGGAGGGCCGTGAACAGTCTGCATCTTGCTCTGGATGGCAGTTATCTGGGTAATACAATGTAAAAACTCACGGTGGGGAACACTTTGGATGCTTGCGCTTCACGTGTGTTCTGCTTCGACATAAAAATTTTCAAATAGACATGGACGGTGGTGATGGTTGCACCGTGTGAACGTGCTTAATGCCGCCGAACCGCACACTTAAAAATGGTTAAAATGGTACATTTTATGTATATGCTACCATAATTTAAAAAAATTCACGCGCTCGATCTGGTGCAGGTCACAATCATATATTAAAGGATGCTAATTAACCTTAATGATAGCAAAGTTATCCTTACCAGTAGGTGGAAAACCACCTTGAGAATTTGCCTCTGCTCTGTATTCATTTTCCCAAGTTGCTTCCTTCCCAAGGTCTATAATCTCTACTAGAAAGTGGAATAATATCTGTGAACGTGGCTCCTGTCCGGGCCTCCCCATGACCCTGACCTGACCCAGCCCTCACACTCTCCCCTGCGTGCATGGACTTCCAGGGTTGAGGGAAGCTGAACAAAGACCAAGGGTTCAAGGGGAGGGCAGGGTGCAGAACAGGGCAAAGAGAGGTGGGGAGGGGCCCAGCCAGTATCTCTGCTCTCCTCCAGGCTCTCTCTTCCCCTGCCCTCCCTTCCCCCAGCCCCTGTAGGAGGCAAATTACAGACTCATAGATGGCAAGAGACCCGAGGTCATGAAGTTCCACTTCTTTCTTTTAATTTCATTTTGTGATTTAATGAGGCAAGCCAAGCTCAGAGAGGTGAAAGGTGAAGGGCTTTTCCAAGGTCACCGTGCAGTCAGAGGCTGAGCCAGTACTAAGGTTTAGGTGCCTATTGTTGCCCTGGACCTGCATCTTTCTCTCTAGCCCTTTCTCTCGGCTGCTCCTGACCCCTTCTGTCACTTTTTTCTCCTCTACCTCGCTTTCCCTCCAGGGCATTTTTATTTTTATTTTTTTAATTTTTTTTAAGAAAAGTTTATTTATCTATCCTGAGAGAGAGTGCGCGTGGGCCGGGGCACAGAGAGAGAGAAAGAGAGAATCCCAAGCAGGCTCCACACTGTCAGCACAGAGCCTGATGTGGGGCTCCGACTCACAAACCATGAGATCATGACCTGAGCCGAAATCAAGAGTCAGACATTTAACCGACTGAGCCACCCAGGCGCCCTCCTCCAGGGCATTTTTAAATAACAAATTTATGGAAATATAATTCATAAAGTCATGAAATGTGCCCACTGGAACTGTGCAATTCACTGGTTTTTGGTATATTGATAATTGTGCAACGACATCAATTTTAAAACATTTTCATCACCCAGAAATGAAACCTTGTACCCTTAGCACTCACTCCCCCTTTGCCCCCAGCCCCCTAGGAAACTATCAACCTATAGATCTGTCTTCTCTGCACATTTCATACAAATGGAATCATACAATACGTGGTCCTTTGTGGCTGGCGTCTGTTACTTACCATCATGTTTTCGAACTTCAACCGTGGGGTAGACTTCCAGATCATCAAGTTGTTCTTGGCAAGGGAGGTGGAATAAAGGTTGGAGGGAATGATAAGAAAGAGAATTCTGTGGGTCACAGCACAGAAGCAAAACGAAATGAAGGCAGGAATTGGTTCCCTCCTATGTCCCACACACCTAGGCAGGCAACTTCATTTCTTTTGTTTCTTACAGATTTTATTTTTGAGAAATCTCTACACCCAACCTAGAGTTCAAACCCCAAACCACGAGATCAAGAGTCACATGCCCCAAAGCAGTCACATGCCCCAAGGCAGGCTCTGTTCCTTATCTCATTGAATTGAATCTTCATAGCCCGAGAGCATCACGAGCCCCAATTCAGATGTGAAAACTGGGGGATTCAGCCGCTGTTCCACGGGAATGCGTCGTAAGAAGCAGAACACAGATGGGAATTCACATTTGTCTGCCCAAAGATCCATTGTCTTTCGCTTGACCAGGTCACCTCTGGAGCTGTCAGATTCTGAGGGTGGGCATTTCACAACCATGGTGGTGGGTGACTTCCGGTGAATCTAAAAAAGTGGTGATTGTTGTGCTCTGAAGTCATTTTGTTTCCGTATCCCAGCCTTTCCTCACTCTCACCCACACATACCCCGTTTCAATGCCACCTCTAGAAGCAAAGGAAGAAAAAGCTGGACGTGTCCAGTGTAGAGGACTGGATAAGGTGTGGCACATCAATGTAGTGGGCACAGCCCTACGACAGACTATCAGGGAATAATTTCAAAATATGTCTAGCGAGGGGCACCTGGCTGGCTCAATTGGAAAAGCATGCAACTCTTGATCTTGGGGTCATGGGTTTGGGAGCCACACTGGGTGTGGACATTACCAAAAATAAATAAATAATAAACTTAAAATATATATATGAACAAAAGCCATGCACCAAAGCGTGTAAAATATGCTACCACACGCACACACAAAAAAAGTGTGTGGGGGAGAGTAGAGAATAAATACACGCACTTACGCGTGCATGCGTGTGCACACACACACACACAGACACACACAGACACGATGCATTTGCTTGTGTATGCACCCAATAACTTCAAGAAATCTCAAAAAATTTAAAACCTGGTTGCCTGTGTGGAGGGGAACTTGGTGACTGGGGACACAGGCAGGAAGGAACTTCATTCTCCGGCTTTTTGAATCTTTTAACTTCGGAACCATGGGACTGTATTATCTATTCAAAAATACATATCTATTTTATTTTTTTAAGTTTATTTTTTTTATTTTCAGAGAGAGAGATAAACAACAGTAGAGTGGCAGCGGTGTGGGAGAGGGAGAGGGAGAGGGAAAGGGAGAGGGAGAGGGAGAGGGAATTCCAACCAGGCTGTGGTCATGAGATCATGACCTCAGCTGAAATCAAGAGTCAAACGCTCAAAGGAATGAGCCAACCAGGTGCTCCAAAATACGTATTTATTTTAAAATTCACTCCTTCATTGAACAAACATTAATGAGCCACTAGGGCATCACAGGTCCTGGTCCAGGTGATGGAGACACAGCTGTGAACAGGACCAAACAAAAACACGAAAGGACTGTCATAGACTTCATACCCCTTGTTTCTCAGAGTCCAAAAGACCAGCTCAAAGGCAGCCCTTCTGCCACCCATTCTAACTCTACGACGAGCAGGAATCTTCCTCTCCTTTCCTCTCTGATCTGCAACAGCATTTTTTGGTCTGCATCACATGTAAACCATGAATTACCTGCCCCCTTTGTTTTGTGTGCTGCGGCTTCAGAAAAGCTCATTGTAAATCACCCTAATTAAGTTGCTATCGCCGCTCACACTGTTAACCCTAAAAATAAACTGTTAAACGAGTTTATTTGCGAACATCAGAGAATTGCAATCCAGCCAACACAAGCCACGGGAAAACAATAGGCAACTCTCAGAACAATGGGGAGAAACACCTTTTTATAGAGGGAAGGGGGTCGTTGGGCGGGGCTGTAATAAGCAAAGCATCCATTGGGATAAACTGGGAGTTTGAAGTATACTGGCTCCTCATTGGCTGGGTTGTGACCGTCTCCCATTGGCTGGGCCGTTCCTGGACAAGGAGAAAGCCTTCCCTCCTCCTGCCAGAATAGTCAAGTAGAGGCTTGTTCCTGCGGGGAGTGCAAGGTACTGTCTCTTCCTGTTGGGGTCTGCAAGTGGCAGGGTGCCAGAGCCCGGAACCCAATGCGGAGCTTTAGCTCAGAACCCTGAAATCAAGACCTGAGCTAAGATCAAGTGTCAGTCACTTAACTGAGCCACCCAGGTGCCTCTTCTCAACTCCATTTTATTTATTTGTTTGTTTGTTTGTTTGTTTGTTTGTTTATGAGAGAGAGCATGAGCAGGGGAGGGGGCAGAGGGAGAGAGAGAGTGAATCCAGGCAGGATCCGCCCTCAGTGCAGAGCCTGACGCAGGGCTCAGTACCACCACCCTGGGATCATGACCTGAGCGAAATCAAGAAGTCAGTTAACTGGTTGAGCCACTCAGGAGCCTGGATAGACTTCCTTAATACATGTCCAGTAGAGTGCTTGATTTACGTGTCTGTCTCCCCCGGTAATCGCGAGCTGGGGCAAGAGAGGGCTCATGTCATGTTCTTCCTTCAACCCACCAGCCAGCAGGGGCTTGGCAGGGAGAGACCCTGAGGGGTAAAGCCTGGAGCCCCATTTTATTTTATTATATATATATGTATATATATATATATATATGTATGTATTTAATGTTTATTCATTTTTGAGAGGGAGAGTGAGCGAGCAGGGGAAGGGCAGAAAGAGAGGGAGACACAGAATCTGAAGCAGGTTCCAGGCTCTGAGCTGTCAGCACAGAGCCCGACGCAGGACTTGAACTCACAAACCCTGAGATCATGAGCTGAGCCAAAGTCAGACACTTGAGGGACTGAGTCACCCAGGCACCCCTGGAGCACAATTTTAAACCAAGCCTGCTGTCCACAGAAGACTTTCAGTGTACCTCCAAATGTGTCTTCCCAGTTGGAAATACTGTCATTTGTTTTTTAAGTCATACTGGGAATCTAAAAAAAAAAAAACAAAACAAAAAACAAAAAACAGAGAGAAAGAAAGAAAAAAAAGGAAATCCATAGCAGGGATCCACACTCTTTTTAGGTAACAGGACCAAATAGTAAATATTTTAAGCTTTGTGATTCATGTGGCCTCTGTTGCCACTCCTGGCCCCTGCCCTCCTATCTCTGAAGCAGCTACGAGCCAGTACATAAAGGAGTGAGTGGAACTGTGTTCCTATAAAACTTTATTTACAGGCACCGAAATTGGACTTTCATGTAATTTTATGTATCCAAACCTTGTACTTTTGATTTTCTCAGACATTTAAAAATGTATAATCCAGGGGCACCTGGGTGGCTCATTCGGTTAAGCAACCACCTCTTGATTTTGGCTCAGGTCGTGATCTCATAGTTCATGGGTTCAAGCCCAGCATAAGGCTCTTCGCTGATGGCAGGGAGCCTGCTTGGGATTCTCTCTCTCCCTCTCTCTCTCTTCCCTTCCTCCACTTGTGCTCTGTCTCTCTCTCTCTCAAAATAAATAAAGCTTCAGAAAAACGTAGAACACATTCTTAGCCCACTGGCTATACAAAACATACAGTTACCTGAATTTGGCATATGGGGATATAGCTGGGGGACCCCTGGCCCTAAAGGTTTTTTTTCCCCTACTTCTTTTTTTTTTTTTTTTTTTTCAACGTTTATTCATTTTTGGGACAGAGAGAGACAGAGCATGAACGGGGGAGGGGCAGAGAGAGAGGGAGACACAGAATCAGAAACAGGCTCCAGGCTCTGAGCCATCAGCCCAGAGCCCGACGCGGGGCTCAAACTCACGGACCGCGAGATCGTGACCTGGCTGAAGTCGGACGCCTAACCGACTGCGCCACCCAGGCGCCCCTTTTTTCCCCTACTTCTAAGAAGACTTGGGGGAAGTCATTTTTCCAAGAACCGGTAAAATTAGAATCCCCATATTTGGCAAGTTAAAATACAGAAATTCAACCTGTTTCTGTGTTGAAATTCAATCTCCGATAAACAAGGGTAATATTTTTTAGTGTAAGTATGTCCCATGCAATATTTATGTATTTTATCTGGCTCCCCTGCTTAACAGAGTATTGGTCGTATTCTCTGGGTATGAGGCTATCAATCCCACCCTCTAGTCCCACCACCTGTCACCTCCAACACCACTGTGCTGGTGCCTACCTCCCACGTGGAGACCACTTTCAGCTCACAGCGTGTGGGGGGAGGGGCGGGGGAGGACCCACAGACACTACCTGTCAATCACTGTGGAGGAGGGGCTCTTCTGGGCAGGAAATAGGGCCTGAAAGGGAGCAGGAGGAAGCTTCCTTGCCCCACCCAGGACCCCCCACCCCCCACAACGGTGCATGTGTGCAAGATGACCCAGTCCTGTGGGCCAAACATACTGGCTCGCAGAGGCACTGTGTAAAGATGATGCCTGTCTTGCGGTGGCAAACATGGCCGTGGGCTGGTGGAGCCCTAGAGGGTGACCCTTCCCTTGGGAGTCCCCAGGAACTGGGGCGTGTGCAAGCAGGGGTGTGTCCATTTATGGCACTCTGGGGTTATTTCCTTGTTTGCCCCAGCTTCTCTGAGTATTTTTTGTAATGTTTATTTATTTTTGAGAGAGAGAGAGAGAGAGAGAGAAAAAACACGAGTGGGGGAGGGGAAGAAAGAGAGGGAGGCACAGAATCTGAAGTGGCTTCAGGCACAGAGCCGGAAGTGGGGCTCCAACCCATGAGCCCTGAGATCATGACCTGAGCTGGAGTTGGATGCTCAACCAACTTAGCCACCCGGGTACCCATTTTCTGAGTATTTGTAAATAATAATAAATTAAAAGTACTCCATCCTTGTCTCAGTACGATTCCTCAAGGCAAAGAAGGGCTTTGTGTGCCTCCTGAGTCTATTGAAAGCAGGAGAGATGTGTCCATTAGGAATGCCCATCCAAGTAGGGCAGTGAGGAATGATGGGGGCTGGAGGAAGTGCGCACCCTGGGGACAAAAATTTCCAGGACAGAGTAGAGGCTGCCTGAATGTCCCCATCATGAGACAGCCCCGTTTCTCCCTTTGGAAGGTGTGATTCTAGTTCGTACCAGTCTACCACCCCTTCCTGATTTGGTTCATTAATCCCAATGCTTCTCTCCT
Organism: Leopardus geoffroyi; assembly: GCF_018350155.1. Lineage (NCBI taxonomy): Eukaryota > Metazoa > Chordata > Mammalia > Carnivora > Felidae > Leopardus > Leopardus geoffroyi. Next base: position 10,398,760 of record NC_059342.1, on the reverse strand, counting down.
GAAAGCCTGCTTCTTCCAAGAAGCCCCCCAGCACCCCCTCCAGTCTTCAGTGTGTTTGTCTTCTAAACTCCTTAGTGCTTAATGTCATCCTCCGTTTGGGGATGAATCCTGCACTAACTCACGACCTTTCTTGAGCTGAACAGTTACTGATGTTTTCTTTGGTGAAATATTGTACACGTTTGTCCTGTTTTCTGAGCACCAGATACATGCTTTATAGTGTCCTGAAGTCACGTTTGGTTAGGGGTGTTCTGACCCTTCAAGTCATAGTAGCCAACTGTGACAATAACCATATACGGTAATCAACTTGAAGCAACATTTATGAAAGTAGTATAGAAATGTATAATTATTTCTTTTGCCATTTTAGACTTACAGGTCATTTTAAAATAATTTGTGCTAATAATTGCAATGAGTAGGCTCAGTCTAATTGTTGGCATCCAGTACCACAGTCATCCTCACTCTCTAGCTTCTTGGCTAGAAGATTCTAGAATAGAAGATTCCTTCTTGAATTAGACAAATTTTTGTTTTTATACCAGATTTCTAAAACTTACTGTAGTTTTCTTCCATTTGCCGGGAAAGGAGAAACCTGACAAGGCCTTCTTTGGGGGAAAACAACAACAACAATAACACAAAGTTTGCTAAAGCACATAATAACTGATCTATGTGTCTACTAAAGGTTTCAATTTTTAAACTTTGAATCAGCCACAAAATAATTCATTTTACTATTCTCAACGGCTTCTGCCTCATGAAATGGTCCGTGGTAAAAATCCAAGCATACTTACATTGTTATTTATCTTGGCAGTATTTGCACTCTGAATCTATCTGTTTATCTTCTTTTTATTTTGGTAGCAAACTCACAAATTGGCCAGAGAGTGGCTATTGAACCCCATGGGAGATGTATCTGAGCACCTTTGTTGATATACATTTTAACTTCCGATTCATTTGAAACTCTTAAATGAAAAGTTATTTCAAGATTTGTGATTACTGTTTCCTCTGGTCTTTTAAATCTGTGGTGGCAGAAGGCACAGGAAAACCCTTGCAAGAGCCTCCGTTTACCAGAGCAGTAGCTGTATAAGAAAGTACTTAAATAGACAGTAATTTCAGGGGGATTATTAACATGAAAAAGTAGGGGCACCTGGGTGTCTCAGTCGGTTAAGCATCTATTGATTTCAGCTCAGGTAATGATCTCACAGTTTGTGAGTTTGAGCCCCGACTCAGGCTCTGTGCTGATAATGCACAGCCTGCTTGGGATTGTCTCTGCCTCTCTCTGTGCCACTCCCCAACTTATATGTGTGCACGCTCACTCTCTCTCTCTCTCTCTCTCTCTCGAAATAAATTTTAAAAAAGTTTTTTTAATTTGACACTTTTTTTTAATGTTTATTTTTGAGAATGGGGGGGGGGGCACAAGCGGGGGAGGGATAGAGAGCGAGGGAGACACAGAATTTGAAGCAGGCTCCAGGCTCTGAACTGTCCGATGCAGGGCTCGAACCCATGAACCATGAGATCATGACCTGTGCCAAAGTTGGACACCACCGACTGAGCCACCAGGCACCCCTAGACACCTTTGATTTTAAAGCATTTTATTTTTAGGGGCTCCTGGGTGGTTCAGTTGGTTAAGTGTCAAGGTCTTGATCGGCTCAGGTCATGATCTAATGGTTCGTGAGTTGGAGCCCAGCAACAGGCTCCGTGCTGACAGCTCAGAGCCTGGAGCCTGCTTCAGATTCTGTCTCCCTCTCTGCCCCTCCCCTGCTCATGTTCTGTCTGTCTCAAAAAAAAAAAATAAATAAATAAATAAACAAACATTGAAAATAAATGTAAAGTTTTTTATTTTTTTATTTTATTTTGAGAGAGAGAGAGAGAGAGAGAGAGAGAACAAGCTGGGGCAGGGCAGAGAGAGAGAGAGAGAGAGAGAGAGAGAGACAATCCCAAGCAGGCTTCATGCTATCCTCACAGAACCCCTCATGGGGCTTGAATCCATAAACTCTAAGATCATAACCTGAGCTGAAATCACAAGTTGGACACCTGACTGAGCCACCCAGGTGCCCCAAGTGTACTGTTTTCTCTCTCCACCAAAATAAATTTTATAAAATAAATTTTTTGGACCTAATATTTTATTTTTTTAAGCTTTAAAAATTTTTTTTATTTTAAATTCTAGTTAGTTAACATACAGTGTAATATTAGTTTCAGGTGTAGAATTTAGTGATTCAGTAATTCTATACATTCCTCAGTGCTCATCATGATATGTGTACTCTTCAATTCCCATCCAAAATAAATATTTTTAAACAAATTTATTCTTGACATTTTAAACAATTGATCCTACAAGAAAAACTTACAATGGCAAGCCACTTTTTTTTCTTTAGCTTAATATAAAAGGGTCAAGATGCTGCTGACAATTTTGGAACAGCAATTAAGACTGAAAAATCCTCTATAGTTATCTTCAAAATACATTTTTAAATTTCTCTGGATGATGAGTATTTTTTTCTGGATCACTGCATTTGACTATCAGGTGAAGTAATTTTTCCCCCACATAACTTAAGCTTTCCCTTCATTTTTTTAAAGATTTTTTTTTTTTTTTAATTTTAGAGAGAGAAAGAGGTGGGGGGGGGGGGGGAAAGGGCAGAGAGAGAGAATCTCAAGCAGGCTCCACACTCAGCCCAAAGCCCGTCTTGGGGCTCCATCCCAGGACCCTGGGATCATGACCAAAGCGGAATTCAAGAGTCAGGCTCTCAACCTACTGAGCCGCCCAGGTGCCCCAAGCTTTCCCTTTAAATGTCATAACATTTACATTTTAACAATTTTTCCTGGGGGAAAAAATCAAATATTTATATTCTTTGCTTAAACGAAGAGTAAGGACTAGAACAGGATTTAAATTTGTGTTGATGACCCACAGGGCACAGGGCGTTACTTGGGAAAATCAATCCTTGCATGGTCTTAGAAAATCCGGACGCCCGGGGCGGGGGGGGGGGGGGGGGGGGGGGTCCTGCTAGCAGCAAGCCTCTGCACGGAGTTAACTCAGAGCCCCGCCTCCCGTGTGCTGTCTCCTCCCTCCCATTGGCTCCCACCTGTGCCGCTCTTCCTGCACTACCTTACTGTGTCAGTCTTCCTCGGAGTTGGGTCCCAGATGCTCAGATAAGGTGGGGGGCATTGTGCCTTGTGACAGATGTTAGCTACTCAGAGGTTCCATCACTTAATTCCAAGTTCCAGGCGGGGCTCCTAATTACTGACTTTGTCGGGACCTGTTTACTCAGGAAGAATTAGCAGCCTGTCCAGATCCTAAAACCTGCCTCCTAGTTCCCCTCATGTCCCCTCTGTGGGACATTCAAGATTCCTCCTGTGGAATTCTGAAACACCTGCTCACACCCGGATCGTGCTTATTCTCTTTCAGGCACCAAACTCAGCCCTTGATGTATGGTAGTTACCGCATCATCACAATTCTCAGATCCTCTCCAATTTCCAGATGAAGAGAGGGAGGCTCAGAGACATTAAGTGGTTCGTTCAAATCACACAGTAATTAGCAGACCCACCATTTTTATTCCCCAAACACCTCAAGGACAAAAACCTTCATCATTCTCCGTTTGCCTATAGGATAGAAGCCAAATTCCTCACTGGCAGGCAAGGTGCCACGCTATCTTTCCAACCTTATCTCCTGCTGGGCTCCAGCTTGACTCCTCTGTTCCAGACTGGCATGCCTGTGCCCTCTCCCCCAACCCACAGGCTCACTCCCCGTGTCCAGCCTTCCATCCGTTGTTCCCACGAGCTAGAAGGTCCTGTTGTCTCCTTTGTGCCTGCTCACATCCTGCGCGACTGCAGGCCATGGGGCAGTGTGGTGTTATGGCAGGTCCCCCTGCATGCCGTGCCTCAGGTTCTATTGCTCTCATTCCTCCTTAGACTCCTACTGCTCATACCGGTCGCTGGGTCATTGCCCACACACAGATGCACACCAAGGCTTTAGTTCAGGCCAGTAAGTAGACTCAGGGCTCCACGCTTGACCCTTGAGCTGAATATTTTGACTGGTATAGTATCTAGCTTCATATATTTGGTTAGAAGCACCACAGAGAATTTTCCTTCTAATCTATTGTACGAAGACCTCAGGCAAAGACTGCTTCCTGTGGACAAAATGCGAAGTAGATGAAATTTATCATTGGTGCTTTCTAATATAGCTCCCCCCGCTAAATTATACTAACGTGTGGAAGGTTAGACGTATATGTACCCTGCTTTCTCCCTACTGTTTTTTTCTTTCCAATATGGAAATAACAATAACAACAATAATGATCATAATGATAATAATAATAATAACCCTATTACTGGGAACCAGATACTTTCCTAAGCACTTCATGAGTATTAACTAATTTAGTATTTCTAACAATCCTTTAGGCAGATATTATTATTATCCTCTTATTCGCCTATTACAGATAAACAGACTAAGACACAGAGAGGTTAAGAAACTTGTCTAAGGTCACACAGCTGGGATTCAAAGCTAGGCATTTCATTATGATGCTATACTGCCTCGCTCATAAAATAATGTATTTTTTTTTCTGATGGTGAAAGTAATGCCTCCTAAGCACTTATAAAAATCAGATAGTAAAGTGTAAGCACCACTGAGCTATAGTAGTTAGAAAGCAAAACACATAATAATTTTTTGTGAAATGAGCTTAGTTTCTGAATTATTATTTTTTTCAGTGTTTATTCTTGAGAGAGAGAGAGAGAGATCACGAGTGGGGAAAGGGCAGAGAGAGAGAGAGGGAGACACAGAATCTGAAACAGGCTCCAGGCTCTGAGCTGTCAGCACAGAGCTCAGCTCTCACGAACCGTGAGATCATGACCTGAGACGAAGTCTGACGCCTAATTGAGTGAGCCACCCAGGTGCCCCTAGTTTCTGAATTCTAATGCTAAGAGTGCTGGCAAATTGGGGTTGACCACGGGACTGAGGCTGCACCAGCTCAGCCCAAACCTGGATATCAGCTCTTACCATACAGTCATGGAAAAGAGACAGAATGGAGGGTTCCAGAATCTGGATCGACTTTGCAAAATTATAAAATAAAAACAAACTATAAGATTATCACCCATAATCCTGTAACCCAGGGAGAACTAAATAGCCTATCAAACAGATATAAATCCATATTAGTTTCTATTTCAGAAATGGAACCACATTGTATATCATGGTGTTTTTTGTTTGTTGCCTTTCAGTTCAAAATTATAAACAGCTTCATTGAGCTATAATTTATATACATAAAATTCTCTTGTTTTAGTCATACCGATAATTTTAATAAATTTGCAGAACTTTGCAACCATTACCACAATACTATTTTATTTTTTAAATATTTTATTCATTTTTGAGAGAGACAAAGAGAGAGCGAGAGCAAGCAGGGGAGGGGCAGAGAGAGAGGGAGACACAGAATCCAAAGCAGGCTCCAGGCTCTGAATCGTCAGCACAGAGCCGGACGAGGGGCTCGAACCCACGAACCGTGAGATCATGACCTGAGCAGAAGTCGGACGCTTAACCTACCAAGCCACCCAGGCGCCTCTACCACAACGCAATTTTAGACCGTTGCATCACCCCCGAAAGACCCCTTATACCCGTTTGCACTTCCTTTTCATCCTTCCCCTAGCTCCTGGTGAATGCTCGTCTATCTTCTCTATATTGATTTGCCTCTTCTGGACATTTGATATAAATGGGAACATACGATATGTGGTATTTTGAATCTTTTCCTTAGCATGTTTTCAAGGTTCATTCTTGCTTCAGCATGTATCACTATTGTCATTCCTTTTGATGCCTGGATAATATTCCATTTGTATGCATATACCATATTTTGTTTATCCATTCATGTGTTGATGAATTGGGATTCTTTAAAATGAGTAATGCTGCTATGGATATTCATGTCCGGGGATTTGTTTGGACTCATATTTTCATGTCTCTGCGGTAGATATCTAGGGGCGAAATAATTTGGTCACATGGTCAAGCTTTCCAAAATGGCTATGCCATTTTACATTCCCACCAGCACTATACCAGAATTCTAGTTTCCCTACATCCTAGCCTGTACTTGCTACTGTCCATGTTTTCGACCACAGCCATCTTCGTGGGTGTGAGGTGATCCCTCGCTGTTGTTTTGATTTGCATTTCCCTGGTGACTAACGATACCAAGCATCTTTCCATGTGCTTACTGGCCATTTGAATAGTTTCTTCGGTGAAATGTCCATTCAAAATGTTGCCCATTCTTCGACTGGGTGTCTCTTTATTATTGAATCTCAAGAGGTTTTTTTTTTTTTTTTTTTTTTTAATGTATTCTAGATACAAGTCCTTTATTAGGTATGATTTCCAAGTATTTTCTCCCAGTCTGTGGCTTTTCAGTTTCTTAGAGGCACAAAGATTTTTGAATTTTGATAAAGTCAGTTTAGCTTTTTTTTTTTTTTTTTTGGCTCTTATCACTTGTGATTTGGTGTCATATCTAAGAAGTCTTTGCCTAACCCTGCCACGTTTTAGAACAGGCTTCCCCACCTCCACCGCTCATCAGTATGTCTTCGCCATGTTTCTACCTCAGTACATAGAGATCTGCATCATCAGCCTTCATAGATCTGGTTTCTGGAAAGAGGGGCGGGAAGAAAGGAGACAAGAGGGCCAGGCCACTCGGAATATCCAGAGCCACTCGGCTCATCCTTGGGAGCTCCCTACTTTCCTTTTGGATCATCTTGCGCCTGGTACCTCCTCTGTGGTTTGTGAATAAAAACTATATTAGGCCGTTAGCTTCATCACATTTTATGTGTTAGCACCTTGGTCGCACAGATTCCTAGCCTCAAGGTTTCTGTAGCCTTAAACCCCTCCATCACAGATCCCAGGGATGGGAGGCTCCCCTGTAACATAGAATTTGACAGTCACTGCTTCCAACATTTACTCCATTCTCTAAAACTGCATTGGCCTTTGGGAATAATTCTGCTCTAGCTAATGTATTAAAGTATAAATGTATGGAAAAAGATGAATAAATAGTACCTAACAGCAATTGGCCTGTGTGTTTTAATGGCAGTATTCCTCCACAAACTGGTGGTGATCACGTAACAGGTTCCAGAACGAGATGATTGGTTGCATCCTGGCCTCTGTCCGGAATAGAGCTTCACTGACTCGATGGATAGGGTATGAGGGATTATGTAAAGCTAGAAGCTTCTTTAGAAAATAATTTGCAGCCAGAGAACACTAATGGAGAATGTGAAAAATGCTCATTTGCTAAGTGAGGGTAACCAGATAACCACCTCGATGAGAAGCCAAGAAGGGTGGGTTCCATCCTTTGCAGACCTAACCCCCCCCCCCCCCCCCCCCGGGGATGGGGGCCCAGAATTTGGAACCTGAGAACTAATGCTGGAGCAAACAAGGAGAGTGGGGGGAGGGCAATGTTAGGGCAGCCCCTTGGCTGGACAATGGCTGTTGCGGGGTTAGGGAGGTGTCACCAAGTAAACAGGTAGGTAAAGGACCAACAACAGTCCTCCATGCTGGGTGGAAACTCTATGAGGCTGAGAAATGCAGAGGGAGGTCATTCAAAGTCCTTTAAGACACAGCGTTAGGTTTTTTAACTTTTGGTTTTCACAAGGCAAACAATACCAAGCCACTGCAGGGGCCAGCTGCTGTTTGCATGGAATATACTGGAATACTAAGAAACAGGGAGACCCGCTGGGAGCTACTGCAGATCCAGACAAGGGAAGGGCTGGTGTTCCAGGGACACGTGGGTGTGTAGGAAGAAATGATCTGCGGGCCTTGGGAAGGGATTTGCTGTACCTGTGAACAGAGAGGAAACACACATGGGTGGGGTGGGGGTGGGGGGAAGGCTGTAAGATGACTGACGGTTTTTAGAGGGATAATTACAGTGAATGCACAGATCTTAAGTGTGGGATGACTTTTGAGAAATATCTACATCTGTTAAGCACACCCCACCCCCATCGAGGTTTTTTTAAAGGCTGAATTTCACGTGCCTGCAGATCCTATGTGAAGCTGCCCCAAGGCAAGAAGCTGTATGCCCCCAAAGTGAGAAGCGACAAGAGCTGGAGCTATAGATTTGAAAGTTATCTGGAGCCAGCAGGTGGAAATCCTGTGAACGAATGAACACAAGTGCACGAAGGGATAACTGGAGAACAGAAAGGCCCAATTTTTGGTGCCATCGAGCCCCACACAGTGAGAGTCTCATTTGCTGATTAAGTGCAGAGACTTCTCTTTTCTCAGGCCGTCGATCTCATACTTCGTTCTCTTAAGTGAGACAGAAGGCGCTTTCCTTTCCGAGTTGGCTTCTGCCAACCTTTGCCTTAGTTACCCAACTAACTTGGAGATTGGGGGAAGGGAGCGAGAGAACCCCACCGGGTGGTCTGCATCTCCTCCAAGCAGCTTGCACGACCAGGATGCACAACTACGCCCTCGCCCTGGGGAGCTGAGCTTCCTGCTGGTGCAGCGCGCTTTCGCACCTGGGCGGGCACAGAGATCGCAGGATCGCCGCGGCTCTGCATCTCTGGCTGCACTTGCAGCCACCCTGCAGCAGTGCCCTCGGCGTTTGCAGCCAGTGCAAGCCAGCTCGCGGCGGGAACGCTAGGGCCAGAGTTGGGGGGCGGTGGGCGTGGCTGCATTCCCTTTCGCCTTCTCCCGCCCAGGCAGTCCCGGGAACGTTCTGAAAAGTATCTAAAAGTTGGGCGCCGCGCGCGCGCGCGCCAAAAAAAAAAAAAAAAAAAAAGGCACAACCTCCTCCCTCCCCACTCCCGCCAGTCTCAGCGTTGTGTGGCTCGACCTCGCCACTCCGGCTGCACCTCCGGCTGCGGCGCGCACGCTTTCTGCGCCTTCCGCTCCCGAGCCTCGCCGTCGGCTGGGCTCTTTTCTTGCAGCCGGCTCCAGACCAGAGAGGAGTCCAGAGGGTCCTAGCACTTCTCTTTGGGGCACCATGCCCAACGACGAAGCATTCAGCAAGCCTTCGGCACCGTCGGAGGCCGGGGCACCCCCGCAGGGCAAGACGGGGGGCTTCGGCAAAGCGGCAGGACCGCAGCTAACTAGCACCGGTGGTGCGGGCGCCGGGGGCAGCGGCGGCGGCGGCGGCGGCGGCGGCTCGGGCTCGGGCTCCGGCTCCGGCTCCGGGTCGTCGGGCATGGGCTCCGGGGGCAAGAAGTCCCCGCGGCTGCCCAAGTGCGCGCGATGCAGGAACCACGGCTACGCGTCGCCGCTCAAGGGCCACAAGCGCTTCTGCATGTGGCGGGACTGCCAGTGCAAGAAGTGCAACCTGATCGCCGAGAGACAGCGCGTGATGGCCGCGCAGGTGAGTGCGGGCGTCCAGGAACAGGGGGATCAGCCCCGAGCTTAAAGTCCCTCGAACGAGGCGGGCGCCACGCGGTCCAGGGGTTCTGGAGGGAGGCCGTGGGGCTCGCTGACCGCCGCGGGGCCCAGGCCTCCCAGCTACGCGACGCGCCACGCCACCCTTGGAGGACCGGGAGTCGTCTCCCATCCGGCCCGCGGAGGGGGGAGGTGCGGGCTTTGCCCGAGGCCCCGGGATCCCTGATCTCGCCCTTAAATAGAGTTGCGGGGTTCGCCCCTTTGGGGGTCCCCAGGATCTCAGCCATTTTTCAGAGCAGAGAGTTAGTTGCTGGGTTTGCGCTGTTCGGAGTCTCGGGATCCCCCCCGACCCCGCCCTCTAGCCGACCGTTGAGGGGTTCGCCTCTTCGGGCGTTCCCAGAATCCATCCCTAGGATGGCTGATCCTTTCCAAGCAGTACGTTTCAGGGCTCGCTCTGTCCCGGAGTCCCTGGATCCCTGACCCCGTCCTCCAGGAGAGTTGCGGGGTTCGCGCCTTCGGGGGTCCCCAGAATTCCTTGGATCTCTGATGGTTTTCTTGGAGCACAGAGGTGCAGGGTTCGCCCCTTGGGGGGTCACCAGCATCCCCAGGATCTCTGATCCGGCTTTCAGAGCAGAGAGTGTTGGGAGGCCAACCCGCCCGCGGTCCCGAGGATCTCCGACCTCGCTGTTCGAGCACAGAGTTGGGGAACCCACCCCGCTCCGGAGGCCCTAGGATCCCCGCCCCCGAGCAGAGACTAGCTCTCACTTTGGGGAGGGTGCTGGAGGGCTCCCGCTCGGCCGACTGGGGGGGGGGGGGAGGGAGGCCAGCACGGAGGTCACAGCGTCCGCCGCTCTTTCGTGTACCGCGCGGGTGGCGAGATCCTTCTGGAAAAGTCGCTGCGGCGCGCATGGTCCCCGCGCACCTCCAGGCGCCCTTCCCAAGCTCGCCGCCCGCGGGTCCGCGCCACGCGCATCAGCCATTTTGAGCCGCGGAAATTTTACTAGCGTTTCAACTTTTGCCGCCTGGACCTGGCCTACTCAGGTCCAAGTTCCTTTGAGTCTGTTTTAAAGCACTCTTAAGGATATTTGAAAATCAGCTCAGGGGAGAAAATGGCAAGGGTTTAAGGGTAGATCTGTAGTTCTCTTTTTTTTTTCTTTTTTTTCTAAAGCATCCCAAGCAGGACAGTAGTTTAGCGTCTTCAACGGAAATAGTTAGCGTCCTTGGTATCCTGAAAGGATTTTTAGGGGAGAATAATATACATTCTTTCCAGCTAAAATTTGTTTCATCCTTTTAAGACAGTTTATTTAAGATTAAAAGATACCAAAGAAGTGTTTACTAACGATGTGCTACTTTTGACTGGGATCGTGTAGATATCCTCCGTGGAGAAGAACTCCTATAAGCGGTTTAACAAGACTGCTTTTTTATATCCGTCTGAATTTTGAAAATGTGTCTCAAATTGGTTGTATGTTGCCTTCACGGGTCGCAAGTGGACACGCAGGTTATTTTCCTTCGTTTCCTCATGGATTTTTAGCTTAATCTGGAGTGGGTGAAGAGAGAACACTGATGGAGGGTTAAAATGCATCCCCGTGAGCTTACTGAGAAAGACTTGGGGGCATTGAAGTTATGTTTGTAGGTAGAAAAATATTCTGAACGTTTAGTTGTTAGCTTAAATATTTAGTGTGGAGAGTATGCTTGAGAGGGGAATTGTCCTCAAAATATAATTAAAAATCTGTATTGAAATAGGGCCATTCATTTTGAATAAGCTTTCTTATTAAAAGGGGCACCAACTTGGAAAAAGCCTGTTTGCTTATGTTAAAAACAAAAACGACGCAGGGTTACTGTTATAATATGAAACTTCAGCATTTTCTGCACCAGAAAGTTTGCACTGTGCTAGATGAAATCCTTCAAAATTTCCCATAACAGCCATTCTTTTCGTTCTGAGTGTGTGAAATTGAACTTAAATATGACCTTCAAGTGGTAGTGTTTTAATCAATTGCCCCACCTTTCTGGATTAAATAACATTTCTTTAAGATCTTTGAGAGGTCTTCTCTGTCCCTCTCCTGCTCACCTTCTCTCTCCCTGCCTCTCAAAATAAATAACTTAAAAAAGTAAGTAAAATACTTGAGAGGTCTTTATAACAGTGTTCTTAGTTTATGGTGTATATAATAAACACCCTGTGCATTTTGTGCACGCGTGGGATTTGTGTAAATTGGGGTATAAGCGTGCATTAACGTATTTCAGAGATCTGTGGGTATTTTTTGCTGTTGTTGCTGCTGTTTCCGTGAAATCTTTCATATTCTGTTTCTAAACTGAGTTATTAATGGAGAATCCAAGACTTAAGGTTAGTCGTTTTATCTTGATTATTTAAGGATTTTGTTTTGTAAGTTGAGAATTCTTGTTGTGAGGGAAATTATTTTCAAGTTAATCAGTTTGCTAAATGTGGACTACAGTTTTCCTAAAACAATATATAAATCGGAACTGTGTTTCTGGTTAACCATTTTGATTTCGACTTTGGGCTTATAGTTGGGCTGCTGAGGTAGAGATATTTTACTTTCTCATTTCGCTCTTACCAATAGTCCAGTTTCAACAGAAATACTCCTCTTTTGTTACGTGTAGGAGGCAAAAGTACTTTACTTCTATTTGCTTTACACTTTTTTCCCCCCGAACCTTTAACAATGTTATTTAAAAGCAGATAAATTGAAGAGGGACCGTGAGGAGTCTCTCTCGTAGGTTAGGTCCCTTACACCCTCACTTCCGGCTCCTTCCTTCCAGCCTGTCTTCTGCCTTTCTTTCCCCCTGCAGCCTCTCCCTTCCCTTCCTTTCCCCAGGGACTTCAACACGGTGTTCCAGCCCCTTCCTCCCATTTTGGCTCTGCATGCTCCTCCATTCCAGAGATCGGGGGCCCTGTGGGGTTTCCTGGCCCTGCCTTTCCCACCTACCCTGCTCCCCTGTGCTGTGTTGTTCTGACCCTTCCTTCTTGCCGGTCCAGGCGTTTCTCATTCTGTCCTTCGAGGCCCTGTTCCGGTACCACTTCTGGCTGATTCTTGCACTCAAAGCCATCTCTGTCTCCAGAGTCCTGCTGTGGGGGTCGATGTGTCCCTATCCTGTGGTATTTGCCACATTGTGTGGTGAGTTGTGGCTGCCCATTTGCACCTCCTGCTTCTGCTTTTCAACAGTGAGTACCTTGGGATGGTGGACTCTAATCTCGCCGTATCTTGCTGGTTGCTGTTCCCAGCGTGGGGGCCTTTTATGTGTGGAGAGAAGGAGTGAGTGACCTCACTCTCCTTCCTTCCTGTTCTACCCTCGCTGACTTCTCTTCAGATTGAACTCCTCTGCTTGGCTGACTCTACGGGTGTCCCCCCCCCCCCCAACCGCGCCCATCCTCCCTGGCCAGGCTCATTTCCTGCTCCTCTACATATTCCTGGGTGTAGGGGACAGGCTGTGACCCACCGTGGGCTCTAAACCACCTTCCACTTTGGCTGCACCTCCTAGGCATCGGGGTGGCTTTCTTTCGCAAGGAATGAGAGGATCTCGGGCCTCTGTCCTGAAGCCCCTAAATCAACACGCCTGGGGTGACGGGGGCCTGGTGGTTGTGGCGCAGCTGTGCTGTCCAGGTGACGGGGGTGGGGGGGTGCAGGAGGGCTGACCTGCTGCCCTGTGCTTGCAGGTGGCCCTGAGAAGGCAGCAGGCCCAGGAGGAGGAGCTGGGGATCAGCCACCCCATCCCGCTGCCCAGCGCTGCCGAACTGCTTGTCAAGAGAGAGAGCAATGGCAACAACCCGTGCCTGATGACCGAGAGCAGCAGCCCCTCGCAGCCGGGGCCGGCCAGCACCCCCACCACTGCCGCATCAGGTAAGGGGCCCGAGGCGCACGTGGTCGCCGGCCAGGACGGAAGAAGGGCCGCGGTCCACGAAAATGGTCTCGGGACTGGCCTGCGCCACGCGTCACATCCAGAACGTAAGGGGTCTCCCTCTGTGGGTCTGTTTTTGGCTGCCTCACGAAGGAGATGGCCAGGAATTCTCGAATTGGACATCTGGTAGCTTTGCTTTGCCGTTGGCTAATAGCTAAGTCTGAATCTGGACAGAGTCAGACTCACTGGATATCAGAGGGCTGAGATCAGCCCAGAGTTCATCTCAGTCCACCCTCTGTTTTGAGGTCCTCTTGGTGGGAGGTAAAGATCCTTGTGTTCTAGAACCGTAAGTCCCATTTCTCTGGCAAGGACTGCGGTCCATTTGGGGAAAGTGTCTGCAAAGGTCCTGAGGGGTAGGAAGGTTAAGTGACCGGCCGAGTCCACTGAGCTAGAAAGTATCTGACGTGGTCCACGTGCCTCCAGAGCTCATTGTGCTAAACTGGTCTCCAAATGACCTCAGCAATCATGATGGTCTAGAGTCGCACTGTCCAGGATGGACGCCCCTTGCCAGGTGTGGCCATTTAAATTTAACCTAAGTACAGTGAAATAAGATGAAAACGTGAGACCAAAGAAGGTATACAATGAGCATTAGCGATCATTAGGGAAATGCAAGTCAAAACTATAGTGAAATACCACTTTGCACCCATTAGGTTGGCGGCTCTGAAAAAAAATAAAAATAAAAACAAACAAAACCCCAGAAAATAACAATATTGGCAAGGATGGGGGGAAATTGGATCCTTTGTGCACTCTTGGTGGAAATGTAAAATGGTGTAGCTGACATATGGCGTTTCTTCCAAACATAGCAAAGAGAATGATCTGTGACTCAGCAACACCTCTTCTGGGTTTGTACCCAAAAGAACTGGAAGCAGGGTCTCGTAGAGACCCCTATCCTTGTACACCCACGTTGATAATAGCATTCATAATGTGGAAGCAACCCGTGTGTCCACGGACAGATGAGCGAGTAACAAAAATGTGGTAATGTGGTCTATACATATAGTGGAATGTTATTCACCCTTTAGGAGGAAGGGAATTCTAAACCTTTTTTTTTAACCTTTTTTTAATGTTTATTTTTGACAGGGAGAGAGAGAGAGAGAGAGAGAGAGAGAGAGACACATAGTGTGAGCAAGGGAGAGGCAGAGAGAGAGAGGGAGACCCAGAATCTGAAGCAGGCTCCAGGCTCTGAGCTGTCAGCACAGAGCCAGACGCAGGGCTTGAACCCACGAATTGTGAGATCATGGCCTGAGCCAAAATCAGACACTTAACCCACTGAGACGCCCCAAGAAGAAGGGAATCCTGCCACACACTAAGACATGGATCATCTTGAGGATATTATATTAAGCGAAACGAGCCGGTCACAAAAAGACGGATACCATATGGTTCTGCTTAAGAGTATCAAAATCATAGGGACAGAAAGTGGATTGGTGGTTGCCAGGGGCTGGGGGGAGAAGGGAATGGCGAGTTAGTGTTCTGTGAGTGTAGAGCTGCACTTTACAAGGTGCAAAGAGTTCTGGAGACAGATGGTGGCAATGGTGGCAACATTACAGAGGTGTTTAATGTCACTGAAGCGTGCATTTAAAAGTGGTTAAGATGGGAGATTTTAGGTTACGTGCATTTTACCATTATAAAAAAAAATGTGTTTAAAAACTTAAAACCTTTAGCTCCTCAGTTGCACTTCCACATTTCAAGTGCTCAGAAGGCACTTAGAGCTCAGGTCCTAATTATTTAAATTATCAGAAAGTGTACATTTCCATTTTTCACAGAGTTCCTTTGAATGGCACTGGCCTAGAGTGCAGGAGTTCTAGGAAATCCACCAAGATCTGTGAAATCCTGTTGACAAATATTTATACTGTTGACCCTTAACAACACGGGGGTCAGGAGTACCAACACCCTGCACAGTCAAAAATGCATGTATGACCTTTGGCTTGCCGACAACTTAACTGCTAATAGGCTACTGTTGAGTAGAGCCTTACCAATGATATAAAACAGTCAATGATATAAAACAGATATTTTGTATGTTATGTGTATTATATAATATATTTTTATAATGAAGTAAGCTAGAGAGAAGAAATGTTATGAAGAATGTCATAAGGGGGAGAAAATACGTTAAAAGAACTGCTGTATTTATTTTAAAAAATTCACGTGTCAGTGGACCTTTGCAGTTCAAATCTGTGTTGTTCGGTAGTCCACTGTATTACATGCTAAAAACTCATGCCGAAGGGCGTCTGGGTGGCTCAGTCAGTTGAGCAACCAACTTTTGATTTCGGCTCAGGTCATGATCCCAGGGTTGTGGGATCAAGCCCCGCACCCAGCTCCATGCTGAGCTTGGAACCTGCTTAAGATTCTGTCTCATTCTCCCTCTGCCCCTCTCCCCAACTCATGTTCTCTCTCTAAAATAAAAATAAAATAAATAAAAACATATGCTGAGATTCATAGAAGATCTTTAGAGTCCACTAAGGCTCCCTGAAATACAGCCTTGCAGTGTGATTCCTCTTCACTAAGCTTTTCTTGAGTTACTCGGTTTGTTCAGCGGGGCTGAAGTTATTCAGCTGCCTTGCCACTTATTCGCTGTGCAACTTCAAACAAGTCACTTAAGCTCTCTGGGCCTTTGGTTTCCTCATATCAAAAATGGGGGAGGAGGTCTTTGAGGGTTTTGAAGCCTGAGTCCTGGCCATTATAAAGAAGGTAAAGGTAAGTGGACACTGAAGAAGGCCAGTGAGAGATGGAACCCTTGTCTCTGTGCAGCAGGTAGGTGTGCCTGTGTACCTCTCACTGTGAGTATTGCTGCGGCTCTAGGTTCTGTAGTTTACAAGGAGAACCGTGTTTTCTCTCTTTGGCTTGGTTTCTCATAATGTATGCTTACAAAGGGTTTCCAGACTTCCCTTTTGTTAGGAAGGACTGAATACATTTATCAGCAGTGGGATCTTTACACTTTGAGATTATATGCTGTGTTTAAGGTTGATTACCAAATAATACCGGGTCAAGGGCTGGTCTGGTGGATTTCGCTGGAGGGCTGAAATGGGAAAGGGGTGTGTCAGAGGAATAAAGAGGGGAGTAACTCATTTGATTTTCACAAACATCTTCTGAGGTAGGCACTATTCCCCGTTACAGCTAAGGAAACCAGTGGTAAGGGAGCTGCCCCAGAATAAAGCTCAGTTGAACTTGGATTCTGTCCAGGGCTGTAAGGCCTCAAAGCCCATGGATTTTCCATTTTACCTGCCTGTGAAGAGAGGCTGGGGAAACAGTTGCCATGTTTCCTTGTCAAAAGGACCAATCACAATTCGAGGCTGTGGTTTTATCTTCAGAAGGGATTTAGGGCTACCCGAGAAATTAAGAACACCTTAATTAGGGACAGAAGTCCCTGCCATTCACTATTGTTCTAGAAGGCTGTGGCCACCGATCTTCATGGGGAGGAACAGAGGGAGAGGCCCGTGATGGGTAAATGTCCAAGCAGGGCAGTTTACAGGGCACCACAGGTAAGCCTGGCTTAGCCAGCTGTTCTCCACTCCACCTTGTGGAAGGGATGTCAGGGTTGGATTGTATACCCAAGAGAGGAGCTTTAAAGAAGGATCTCAGGGTTGATGGAGTTCAGCGTGACAAAGACGTTCTCGAAGAGTATTTCAGAGTAGCAGCAGGGAAAGTCACAAATAGAAGCAGCAGGGGAGCAAGCTAGAAGGTTCAGGGTCAGGGAGGATGTGACCAGATTCTCTTTCTTTGCCTATGGAGCCGGTAGACCTTGGAGTCATTTTGGAGTCTTGGACTCAACACTCAGCAGGAGGGAATGAGGAAGCCAGCAGTGTGCTGTGCTCGTGTGCTTGGGAGGCATCGCTCTGGAGGCCCTCTGCCTGTGGGCTCTCCCCTCGCCAGCCCACCTCCATGGGGCAGGAGCCCCAGGTACATGGTCTCACTCCCAGAGCAGGGGGAGGGGCAGACAGAGAGAGAGAGAGAGAGAGAGAGAGAGAATCCCAAGCAGGCTCCATGCTGTCAGCTCAGAGCCCAGTGCAGGGCGCAGTCTCAGGAACCTTGAGATCACAACCCGAGCCAAAATCCAGAGTTGGACGCTTAACCGACTGAGCCACCCAGGCACCCCGAGGCTTGCACCAAGGCTCTTGAGTGGAGATTGATAATTTCTGGACTGAGCTAGGATATGAGTAAGAGAAAGACAGAAAAGCCACTAGAGATAAACTACGTAAATATATAGAGGGAGGAAAAGAGAGGAAGGGAGGTGGGGAAGAGAGAGAACCAAGAGAGAGAGACAAACAGACTGAAGAGTGTCCTTCAAGATTTGTGAAGCACGTGGGACCCAATTTAAGATAGTTTGCTGCTAACACATTAGTAAAGCTTATATTAAACTTCCAGAGATTGGGATTTATTTGAAATAACAGTTAACTTCATGCAGTAAAAGGGAAACAGTAGAAAAGCATATTCAGTGAAATGGGGTTGTACTTCCAATCCCAACCCGCAAATCCCTTCTGTTTGGCATTCCAGGATTACTGGCTGGACATATAGGTTTATGTGTCTGTCTTTCACTTTTGTAGATCTATTATTCATGTATTTAACTTAATGAGAGTACATTGTTCCTACTTGGAGTTAGTTTAGTTTTTTTTTTTTTCTTAGAACATCTTGAAATTTTTTTTAACGTTTGTTTTTGAGAGCGAGCGCATGCGAGTGAGCGTGGGGGGGGGGCAGAGAGAGAGGAAGACAGAGGATCCGAAGCAGGCTCCAGCCTCTGTACCAACAGCAGACAGCCTGAGAAGGGGCTGGAACTCATGAACCGTGAGATCATGACCTGAGCTAGTCAGAAGCTCAACCGACTGAGCCACCCAGGTGCCCCACAGCTTGGAATTTTTTACTGGGTTAGCCTTCCATCATATAAATGTAAAAGGCTAGAACTGTATCTAGTGAGGGGTGAAAGCTGCCAATGTGATCAGGGAATAGTTGCCCTATTCACACGGAGGCAAGCTGTTCCCCTTCTCCCTCTAATATCTAATGTTTAGTGTCTACAAGGGCAGTAGCCTAGTGAAATTCAGTAGATTTTCATGTCCTTGAAGTTTCTTAGTTATCTCCTTTTGGCTCCCAAAAGTGCCAGAGTGAGAGTGGAAAGCACCCAAGAATTATTGCCCACATTATTGGCTGCATTCTAAGGATGCTGTGAAGGAAATTGGGTTCATCACCAAGCTGTTGTTTTCACTTATTGGAGAGCAGACTCCCTCTGAATAGGATCCCATACCTTAGAGGAAAGTCTCTCCACTCCTTAACCAGAGACTGGCTACCATCTACCAAAGATTCCTAGAATAATGGGGTGGAAACGATTTCTTATTATTATTTTCATTTATGACTGTGGGTATTACTGTGGAAGAAACAGCCTTTTGAAGCACTGCCCTATTCATTGTTGTTTCTTACGCTAGCGGGATCATTTTCAGTGCAATGGCAAAGAAAAGAAAATCATTTTTTATTGTAAATAACAGTGAGTTAACCGCAACTATTCAACATTATCTCTGCGGTTTTCCATTTTTAATTTTAGCGTAAAATTATGTCTTAGAATTTTTTCTTTTAACGTTTATTCATTTTTGAGAGAGACCGCGTGTGAGCAGGGGAGGGGCAGAGACAGAGGAAGACACAGAATTCGAAGCAGGCTCCAAGCTGTGAGCTGTCAGCACAGAGCCCGATGGGGGGCTGGAACTCACAAATTGCGAGATCATGACCTGAGTCGAAGTCTGACACTTAACTGACTGAGCCACCCAGGCGCCCCTAGCATAAAATACATCTTAATTTTCAAAATTACCAGTTGACTTTAAAAAGTCACACATAGGCGTTCTTCATCTTTAAAATTTGCATTCCTCTTTGTTTTAGTTTTCATTTTATTTTTTTAATGTTTTTTATTTTTGAGAGAGACCGAGTGTGAATGGGGGAGGGGCAGAGAGAGAGAGGGAGACACAGAATCGGAAGCAGGCTCCAGGCTCAGAGCTGTCAGCGCAGAACCCGACCTGGGGCCTGAACCCACGGACCATGAGATCATGACCTGAGCCGAAGTCGGATGCTTAACCCACTGGGCCACCCAGGCGCCCCTGTTTTATATTCCGCTTGTCCTTCAACTCCTGCACAACCACTCGGAGGCTGTTTCTCGCATGGCTCACGCTGAGGTCTGCATGGTTCTTGGCCTCTCCTTTTCTGGGCACAGCTGTCAGATGAAGGGTTGCATTGTAGCTCATCAGGCGCATGTGTGTCCTTTGTAAGTAGGGACCTGAATGTTATCGCCCTTGGGGCCCTCCCTTCTGGAGCACCGGGCACTTCCACACACACTCACAGTCACACTCCCTCGCATCAGACCACCTCCTACTGTCTCTGGCCTCCCCCCTGCTGCCGGGCCTCTTGTGGCCTGTGGCCCACTTTCACTCACCTTTCCCCTGTTGGAAGGGTCAGTCGGGTCTGTGTCTGATAATGATGCCCCCCCGCCCCCTGCCGCCTCCGACTTCGCTGCTCTTCCTTCACAGTAATTTCTCACTCGAGCATACACGGGGAGCAAGCACAGGCTGGTAGGGGAACGCGTTTCATTGTGTGTCTTCTCCGTGCTTTACAAATGGGAAATGTGGCAGCTTGAAAAGGGAATTGTGTGTCCATGCAGCTCTTACCGGCAAGAACTGTGGCTGATGAATTAACAACAGAAGATCCTGAGCTTAGATTTTTTTTTTTTTAATCTTATTCTTTAGAGCAGTTACAGGTTCACGTCGCGGCGAAGAGGAAGGCGCAGGGATTTCCTGTGTGCCCCCGTCCCCACACGTGCACAGCCTCCCCTGCCATCAACGTCCCCCACCAGAGCAGGACACTTGGTACAGTTGAACCTGTGTGGACATGTCGTTACCCCCGAACTTTGTAGTTTACATGTGTGTTCTATGGGTTTGGACAAATTTAATGACCGTCTGTACCCACCATTGTAGTATCACACAGAATTGTTTCAGTGACCGGAAAACCCTGTGTGGAGTTATTGAAATTTAAAATAACATTCCAGGGGTACCTGGGTGGCTCAGGCGGTTAAGTCCCTGACTTCGGCTCCGGTCATGACCTTCTGGTCTGTGAGTTCGAGCCCTGAGTCGGGCTCTGTGCTGACAGCTCAGAGCCTGGAGCCTGCTTCAGAGTCTGTGTCTCCCTGTCTCTCTGTCCCTTCCCCACTTGTGATTTCTCTCTTTGTCTCTTTCTTTCTCTCTCTCTGTCTCAAAAATAAATAAACATTTAAAAAATAACATTTCAATTAAAAAATTTTTAATGTTTATTTTTGAGAGAGAGAGACAGTGCAAGCTGGGGAGGGGCAGAGAGAGGGAGACACAGAATCTGAAGCAGGCTCAAGCTCTGAGCTGTTAGCACAGGGCCCAATGTGGGGCTTGAACTCACGAACCATGAGATGACAACCTGAGCCAAAGTCAAAGGCTTAACCGACTCAGCCACCCAGGCGCCCTCATTTCAGTTGTTATCTTGGCAGTTTTCCATTATTGTACAGAAGGAAGCACTTCATTTAAATGAATACCCAAAGCATTTCATCTAAACTGCTTTGAAGATTCACTTTTGAGGAATTCTGGCCACTTATATGAGATGAGCTCCATTGATTCTAGACGGAGTTCTCAATTTCTATTAGAATAGAAAATGTAGATACTTGTTTTTAAAAAGACTTTTGATAAAAGTATTCCTCATTTTTACTTTCACAGTCAGGGAAGTTTCTAGAATGTTGTACAAAACAAAAACTCCTTCACCGAAGCTACAGTTGGAGGCTTGAATACAAAAAAGAAACACTGAAGAGTCATGGTGCCGATCATCAAGTATCCGTCATTTTAGATCGGCTCTCACTCGATTTTATTTCTTCTGAGGGAAGTCTTCGCTTGCGTGGCAGACGTGGCAATTAATTGGGCTGATAGAAATTCTCTGTACATAGTATTTCCGGAGAGCAGTGGCAGTCAACAAGGTACAGAGGAAGTAGCCTTCTGGTCTCCCTGTGGCTAAAGAGAAAATTTAGAAAACATCTAGAGCCACAAAAAAGAAAAATGCTAGGTTTCAAGCACAAATTAGTTGTGTAACAGCATTTGCAAAAGACATGAAAACGTTTTGATAGGTTTAGATCTTTATCTCCTTTGTGAAAATGTGATCTTCTGGGCAGGGACTGTATTTTGTTTATCCCTGTGTCTATGTGCACAGCGCAGTACCTGGTTTTACAGTAAGTGGTCATAAACCATTGTTGAGTGAGTGAATGGTGATAGTTAACATTGGAAGTTGTGTTTTAAACACTAGACTAGTTGTTGGCGGTGGGGGGAGGTGGGCAGGTGCCTGGGTGGCATGGTTGGCTAAACGTCCGTTTCTTGATTTTGGCTCAGGTCATGATGTCAGGGTTTGTGGGACCAAGCCTCACTTTAGGCTCTGTGCTGACAGCATGGTGCCTGCTTGAGATTCTCTCTCTTCCTCTCTCTGTCTCTCTGCCCTCCCCCTCCGCCATAAAAATAAAAAAATAAAAAGTAAAAAGGTTAAAAAGCATTAGACTAGTGGCCATGCACCCATCTGCAGATGTCAGGGAGTAAAATCATTGATCAATGTACATTTTTGTTTTGTGATATTCTTTTAAAAAAATTTTTTTTTCAACGTTTATTTATTTTTTTGGGGGACAGAGAGAGGCAGAGCATGAACGGGGGAGGGGCAGAGAGAGAGGGAGACACAGAATCGGAAACAGGCTCCAGGCTCTGAGCCATCAGCCCAGAGCCTGACGCGGGGCTCGAACTCACGGACCGCGAGATCGTGACCTGGCTGAAGTCGGACACTTAACCGACTGCGCCACCCAGGCGCCCCAATGTGATATTCTTAAAATGTATTTGAATTTTTGAAATGCTAAAAAGCCAACCATAATTTAACAACTCAGAGGTGTAATTCATGTACTATGTAATTCCTGTATTTAAAATGCACAACTCATTGTTTTTTGGTGAATTCACGGAGTTGTGCAACCATCACCAGACTCTAATTGTGGAACATTTTTGCCTCCTCCTAAAATGAAACTCTGTCCATTAGCAGTCACTACCCTCCTCCCAATCCCCATACCAGCCCTAGGTAACCACTAATATGTTTTCTGTCCACATAGATTTACCTACTCTGGACATTTTGTGTTTTTGGACACTTCCTGTAAATGAAATCATATATGTGGCCTTTTGTGTCTGGCTTGTTTCACTTATCCTGATGTTAGCAAAGTTTATCCATGTTGTAGCATGCATTAATTACTAATTTTTAAATTAAAGTTTATTTATTTTGAGAGAGAGAGAGAGAGAGAGCGTGCAAGCAGGGGAGGGCAGGCAGAGAGAGAGAATCCCAAGCAAGCTCCGTGCCCAGCCCGGAGCCTGAAGTGGGGCTCGATCTCACAACTGTGAGATCATGACCTGAGCCGAAATTAAGAGTTGGAGGCTCAACTGACTGGCCACCCAGGTGCCCCTTCATTTTTTAAATTAATATTCCATTATATGCATATATCCTATTTTTTTCATCAACTGATGGACATTTGGGTTGCTTACACTTTTTGACTCTTCGGAGTAATTTTTCTGTAACGTTTTTGTACCAGTTTTTGTATGAACGTGCGTTTCATTTTCTTAGGTATGTACCAAGTAGTCCCAATTGCTGAATCATATGGTAACACTATGTTTTTTAACCTTTTTAAGAACTTTTGAGAATGTTTTCCAAAGAGGCTGCATTGTTTTACATTCCCACAAGGACGGTATGAGGGTTCCAGAAAATTCAAACTTAAGTTTTTTTACTGCTTATTTTTTTTAAGTTTATTTATTTTGAGGGAGAGAGAGAGGAATGCAAGTGGGGAAGGGGTGGAGAGAGAGGATCCCTAGCAAGCTCTGCACCGTCAGCACAGAGCCTGACCTGGGACTCGAACTCATGAACCATGAGATCGTGACCTGAGTTGAAATCAAGAGTCAGATGCCTAACTGACTGAACCACCCAGGTAGGTGTCCCCAAACTTAAGTTTTTAAAATTTTTTTAATGTTTAATTTTGAGAGAGAGAGAGAGGGCAGAGAGAGAGGGAGACACAGAATCTGAAGCAGGCTCCGGGCTCAGAGCTGTCAGCACAGAGCCTCGCGTTGAGCTTGAACCCATGAATCCTGAGATCATGACCTGAGCTGAAGTCGGACACTTAACTGACTGAGCTACCCAGGCGCCCCAAGTTTTTTAAAATTAAAAGGTAAGATACCTTCATCCTGGTAAACATTACAGATATAAAACCCAGTGAGAGTCTCCTTGATGACCAGAAGTTTAGATCATGGAGAATTCTCTAGGTTTGCATTTTATTTTCACTGGAAATATGTTAATATTCAGTCTCTTACAGTGTTTCCTCTTTTACCTCGTTATCACATACAGTTTTTAGTGAAAGGAATGGTGTTTGAGAAAGTACACCACAGAGGACCTGGTGATGGGCTTTCTTTGCCGTATTTGGGCTAACGTAACTCTTCAGACCTTGGGGGACAAGCATTTCCTCAGAACAATGGAGAAAGAATTCTGTTGCCTCAGAAACTTGGCAAGAATAATTTTTATCCTTGGATTTCTGAACATGAAAAACCACCATTGCTTTGGTGGAACCCAAAAGCGAAAAGCTGAGGGTTGGTGAATATGGACCCCTGTCCTCCATATTCCGGTGGGAAAAGGGTACGGTTCATAGACTGTCTTAGTATTTACTGCCAATAGCTGGTCACAGCAGTAGGTGTTGTTGTCGTGTGACACAGCCTTGCATTTTCTGTCATGGGAAACTCTTGCGTGTCCAAAAGCTCACCTGTGTCATCTGTTTCGCTTGCCCACTCTGCACCATCCCCCGGAGTCCTTGAACCATGGATTCCTGTTAACTGCTGATTCAAGAGTCCTGTCCGTTGACCACCCACTCATCACTCACTATTTTTTTGCATCTTGTGGACGCCTTTCCGTACCTCCTGTTGTTTTATGTAACTGACTTTTTAAAAATTTTTATTGGGTCAAAATATACATGGCATAAAATTGACCATTTTGACTCTTGCTGGCGTGCAGTTTTGTGACCTGCAGCAGTCAGGCTGATGTGCCGCTGTCCCCACCATTCGTCTCCAGAATTTTTTTCATCTTCCTAAATGGGAAGCCCATCCCCACCAAGCGGTAACTCCCCATCCTCTCCCTCTCATTAACTGTTTTGCTGGCACAGCTTTCTTCAAAGCTTCTTGGTCTTTGAAATCACCTGTAGACTCACATGAGATAAGATGATCCCTTTTTATCTCTGTCCGCATCCTTTCTTTCTCCTCTACTTCTCCCAGCCCCTCAAGTTCTGCTTTATTGCGGACTTCTCTCTTTGTTTTACACACTGCGCTAATCCATGGCTCTGGGGTAATGAGGACTGATGTTTCTCCAAGGACTGAGGTTTATAGAGAAAGGGGCACAGGGGAGTGTCTGCTAACACCCCCTTCAGGACACTATAAATTCTGTACCTCTGGCAGGTGATCTCAACTCCTCCGAGACTTGCAGTGTTCCGTGCGGTGCTGTGAAGCAAGGGGAGAAGGGTAGGGATGCCTGTGGGACCCGTGGCTCCGGCCACCATCCCGTGGGTTCTTGACTTGTCAGGGTCCCTTTTGTCATTGTCACAGGCAACTCTGTAGTGCAGATCTGTGTTTCTGTTCCAGCCTCTGTCTCTTAGTTTTCAACTTACAAAAAATTCAATGTGACAGCCGTTTCGACTCCCCTAAGAAAATTCACATAAATATTGGTCCCCGTTGCTGAAGCAAATTACAGTTCAAACCCAGTTTACTGTAGTCTCCTGATGTCTGTTGGTGGACATCACAATCATTAATCTGGTGTTACTGTACAAGCCCACTGAACATGCTTTTCGGGAGAAAAAATGCACAAGAAACTCTTAAAGTATACTATAAATAGCTGGTTTCTTGTCAAAAGAAAATATCGATTCAGTATTCTAGTAATAGCAGGGTTTTTTGATGTTTATTGGTATTAAGAATTCTTACATATTGCTTCAACCATCCAATATCAGTTCATTATATATTAACAGATGACTATTGATCTCAGCACTTATAAAACTACTGTTTTTGCACTACTCCTTAACTCTGGTCCTGGGGTTTGAGGTTTATCTAAAATATAGGCTATGAGTAAATTTAGGGAAGCAGATTGCATATATCAAACACTAATATGTTTGCTGAACTGCATTGAATTATCTTGGTTGGTGAGTCTGCTTTCTGAACAAGATTGCCTCCTTTCTTCCCTTTCTTCCTTCTGTTTTTTTTTTTTTTAATCTAATTATTCATTCAGTCAGCAAATGTTCATCATGCGACTTGGGTCAGACCTTTTTCTAGGTGTGGGATAGACAGCAGCACATAAAAAGTGTGTGCCTCACGCGGATCTTACAGATCCAGGAGGGGAGACAGTTTATAAATAAGTACACTAGTAAACACGAGGTATTTTCAGAAAAGTGTTCACAGCTATGAAGAAAGACAAAATGATATGATGGTCGTGTCCAAGGGGACAGTGGGTGTTTGATAGGATAGTTCAGGAAAGGGAGCCTCTCTAAGGGGAGTCAGTGGGAGCCAGTCCTGAGTGATAGTGAGCCCTTGTGGTCAAGGCCTGGGGCAAGAGACTTCCAGGTGGGGCAGAGAGGTCGCCTGGAATGGGAAGGAGGCCCGTGTGCCAAAAGCAGGGGCTGCTGTCACCGGAGACCACATCTCCGGGGGCCTGACAGGACGGGAGAGAGTTGGGGTTTTATTAGGAGTGCAATGGGAAGTCACTGGAGTGTTGAAGCACTGAGTGACGTGACCTGATTTACTCTCTCCTCAGGTCTCTCTGCTGCGGCGCTGGGCGTCAGTGTGAAGGGGAGGAGTGGGTCAGAAACTGAAGCGAAGGCTGCAAGTGCCCAGGCGGGGTGGGGGGGAGAGCTGCTCGCACGGGGGCGGGGGGAGTAGAGATGGAAAGAAATGGTGGGACCCGAGGTCTCTTTGGGAGGTCAGTTTAAATGCAACTTTGGGGGATATCGTGGACGGCACCCCCTGCAGAGAGCGGCTGCCGCATCATTGCCAGTGGTAGGTAGGGTGTCGTGGGCGCCTTACCGGCCTGACAGGTGAAGCGTTGTATGTTGCTGTGGTCGTTAAGGTAATGGCCCCCGAGAAATGCCACACCCCAGCCTGGGACTTGTGAGGATGTCACCTTGGATGGCAGATGTGATGAAGTCAGGCATTTTGGGATGGGAAGGTGGTCCTGAATTTTTCAGGTGGGTCCGTTCTAGTGGTGTGAGTCCGGAGAACTGGAGGGGCCTTCCTGGCTGCCCCCCCCCGCCCCCCCCCCCGCCCCCGGCAATATACCACAGTGGGAGGAGTTACAGAGGGGTGGGGTTTGAAGCAGGAGCCTTGACCTTTGCTGGCTTTGGAGATTGAAGAAGGGGCCCGGGGGCCAAGAGTTCGGGAGGCCTCTAGGAACTTGGGACAGCCCTCAGCTGACAGCCAGCAGGGACAGGGGACCTCAGTCCTCCCACTGCCAGGAACTGAGCTCTGCCGGCACTCTGACTGAGCAAGGGCCCAGACCCTCCCCTGGAGCCTCCAGAAGAGAGGGCAGCCCTGTGGATGCCTTGCTTTTAGCCCAGAGAGACTCGCGTCAGACTTTCGGCCCACAGAGCTGGAAGATAATAAATCTGTGTTGCTTTAAGCTGCTAAGTTTGTGGTAATTGTTGTATGGCAGTAGAAAACAAATCTGGTACGTGATCATCTTTTTTCTTGCGTTAGTGAGGTTGAACCTTTTTTCACACGTTTAAGGGCCATTTGTCATTTTTTCTGTGTGTGTCCTTTGCCCGTTTCTCTGCTGAATCCCCCACATCTAGGTGTCCCTCATTCATTATGGAGACTGGTCCTCTGTGGTGTGAGGTGCAGCGCCCAGCTCCCCCATTGCCTGGTGTTTCGAGAGACCAGCTGGTGTTCCGTGAGACCACTTGCGGACAGACTGCAGAGATGAGGGGCCCAAGGCCTGAGCCCTGGCCACCGCACTCCTTGGGGGTCAGGTGGAGAAAGAGGAGCTGAAGCCCGTGGCTCTTCTGGTTCCCCGTGAGCCGGCCGTTAGCCAAGTGAAAACGGACATGGCAGATGGCTAAATCTGTTGTGTCCTTCGTATTCTTCCAGCTTCTGCTCCTCAGTTTAACCTTGGGCAGACCTCATGTGAATCCAATGGCCCCAATGGCTTAAACCATCTCAGGGTCATGTCCAGTGTTGTGGTCTGGCAGGTGCATACAGGAGGACTATTGGGTGTGTAGTAAACTGGTATGGCGTGACCGGGGAATGGGATGTAGTGTCTAGTCAGATATTCTGCTTACTAGAGAGTAAAATTTCTCTTACCAGTGTTACATGAAATTAGAGTGCACGTTACCATCAAATACTTCAGAGTAATTTTATTGCTTTCTTTAGTTGATGTGGGACATACCCAGGGCCCTGCTTCTCCTGGGGCAGGTTGTTAGTACCACGTGGCTGTGCTGGGTTCCTCCCCGGAAGAAGGACATATGGTAGTAGAAGCTTGATCAGAGGTCTTGGAGATTGAAGGCATCTAGAAAAAGAGTTTGGCTGGTCTCTTGAAACTTCATACCTGGGGAGGAAGCCCCATGTCATGAAGGAAACCTAAGATCCAGGGGTGCCTGGGTAGCTCAGTTGGTTAAACATCCCGACTTTGGTTCAGGTCATGATCTCACGGTTCATGAGTTCGAGCCCCGTGTCGGGCTCTGTGCTGACAACTCAGAGCCTGGAGCCTGCTTCGGATTCTGGGTCTCCCTCTCTCTCTGCTCCTCTCCCACTCCTGCTCTGTCTCTGTCTCTCTCTCGAAAATACAAATAAACATTAAAAAATATTTAAAAACGAAAACCTAAGATCCAGAGTCCGAGACCTGGTTGAGGTACCTGCCACCTCTCTGATTTTGAGCACTTGGCTTCACTTCTTTGTCTGTTTCTTCATTTGTGATATGGAGAGAATAATAATGCCTGCCCAGTTTACGGTGCTCCCCTAAGAAGTGTATGTGAAGGATCTTTGTCAACCCTGACAAAGTACACAAACGTGTTTAGCACTCGAGTCTCAGATACTGATGGGGGGAACGGGACAGTGAGCTTGGGTTCGGTCCGTCCTAAAGCCATGACCTGGTTTCTTGCACAGACAAAGCTGCGTGAACTGATAGGAAAAGGGTGATGTTCCTGGGTGAAGGTTATGTAGCCCGTCACATTTCCCTCCACCCCACCTGCACCCTGATGGCCAGGAATCTCTGGCGTGCATCTTAAATTTTTATTCAAGTACCATTAACGTACAGTGGTATACTGTTTTCAGGTATACAATGTAGTGGTTCAGCATTTCTATACGTTGTTCGATGCTCCTCATGGTTAAGTGTGTTCTTGATCCCCTTTACCTCTTTCACCCATTGCCCACCCCCGGCCAACCACCGGTTTGTTCTCTGTAGTTGAGTCTGTTTCTCTGTCATCTCTTTTTCTTTGTTTTGTTTCTTAAATCCCACATGAGCGCAACCATATGGTATTTGTCTTTCTCTGACTGACTTCTTTCACTTACCATTCTATTCTCTAGTTGTAGTCATGTCGCTGCAAATGGTAAGATCTTTCTTTTTTATTTTTTTTTTTAATTTTTTTTTTCAACGTTTATTTATTTTTGGGACAGAGAGAGACAGAGCATGAACGGGGGAGGGGCAGAGAGAGAGGGAGACACAGAATCGGAAACAGGCTCCAGGCTCTGAGCCATCAGCCCAGAGCCTGACGCGGGGCTCGAACTCCCGGACCGCGAGATCGTGACCTGGCTGAAGTCGGACGCTTAACCGACTGCCCCACCCAGGCGCCCCAGATCTTTCTTTTTATGACTGAGTAATATTCCGTTGTATGATATACCACGTCTTTATCCATTCATCAGTTGATGCACCCTTGGGTTGCTTCCACATCTCGGCTATTGTACATAGTGCTGCAGTAAACATAGGGATGCATGTATCTTTTTGATACACGCAAGACTGGAATTGCAGGATCATATGGTAATTCTGTCTTTAATTTTTTGAGGACCCTCCATACTGTTTTCCACAGTGGCTGCACCAGTTTACATTCCCACCAACAGTCCATGAGGGTTCCTTTTTTTCCACATTCTTGCCAACACTTGTTGTTTCTTGTGTTTTTGAATTTAGCCATTCTGACAGATGTGAGGTGATATCTCATTGTGGTTTTGATTTACATTCTCCTGATGAGCGATGATTGGCCATCTTTCCATGTGTGTGTTGGCCATCTGGATGTCTTCTTTGGAAAAATCTCTATTGAGGTCTTCTACCCACTTTTAACTAAGATTATTTGGGTTTTTTTGGTGTTGAGTCATAGAAGTTCTTTACATAATTTGGATATTAACCCCTTATTGGACATATCACTTGCAAATACATTCTCCCGCTCAGTAGGTTGGGTTTTTGTTTTCTTGATTGTTTCCTTTGCTCTGCAGAAGTTTTTTATTTGAGGTTTTGTGAATGGTGTAAGAAGGTGGTCCGGTTTTCCCAGCACCATTTATTGAAGAGACTGTCTTTTCTCATTGCATATTCTTTTCTGCTTTGTTGAAGATTGACCATATAATCGTGGGTTTACTTTTGGGCTGTTTTGTTCCATTGATCTATGTGTTTTTGTACCAGTCCCATACTGTTTGAATTACTATAGTTTTGTAGTATATCTTGAAATCTGGGATTGTGATACCTCTGGCTCTGTTCTCTTTTTTTTCTTTTTTTTCAAGATTTCTTTGGCAATTTGGCATCTGCCGTGGTTCTACAGATTTTAGGATTATTTGTTCTAGTCGTGTGAAAAAGGCTGTTGGTATTCTGATGGGGATTGCATTGAATCTGTAGATTGCTTTGCATAGTATGGACATTTAAAAAATATTGGTTCTTCCAATTCAGGGGTCTTCCTTTTCCTTTAAAAATTTTTTTAATGTTTTTTTATTTTTGAG
This sequence comes from Leopardus geoffroyi, assembly GCF_018350155.1. Classification (NCBI taxonomy): domain Eukaryota; kingdom Metazoa; phylum Chordata; class Mammalia; order Carnivora; family Felidae; genus Leopardus; species Leopardus geoffroyi. The sequence goes on along the minus strand of NC_059342.1, from coordinate 10,368,589 downwards.
AGAGAAAGAACGAGAACAAGCACGGGGGAGAGGCAGAGAGAGAGGGAGTCACAGAATGTGAAGCAGGCTCCAGGCTCTGAGCTGTCAGTAGGGAGCCCGACGTGGGGCTCGAACTCAAGAACTGCGAGATCATGACTTGAGCCGAAGTTGGACGCTTAACCGACTGAGCCACCCAGGGATCTTCCAATTCAGCATCTTGATGCTTACACACAGGAAATGCATTGTGTCCTCACATTAAAATAGGAGTAAGCTTCTCCCTTTTCTTGGCCTCACTTTTCTTTGTTTTACTAATTTTACTGACCTCTGCCTGTAGTGTTAGCCATCTCTTATCCTTTCTAAGGGTATGGGAATGTTGTGTAGCCACACAAATACTCAGGGCTCTGAGACAAGGAACTAGCCTTCAGCAAAACAGGTGAAGCCCCGTCAGTACCTTGCTGCCCTTGAGGGTTTGGACAGAAGGAGCACATTTTAGAAACCTTTGGCCTTGTGTGTCAGAAGAAAAAGAAGAGAGTGTCGGCACAGACCTGGTGGGGGCGGGGGGGAAGACACTTAGACATCACCACCTTCCAGAAGAAGTGTGCAGAAGCTGAACGAGGTGAGTCTCAACTGTTGCCCACCAAAATGAGGTCTGTCTGGTGGTGAGGATGATGTTTGTGTTTAGTTTTATACGTTTTTATTTTAACGTTTTATTTATTTTTTTAGAGATAGAGACAGAGTGCTTTATTTATTTTTGAGAGAGAGAGAGAGAGGGAGACAGCTCGAGCAAAAGAGGGTCCGTGAGAGAAGGAGACACAGAATCCGAAGTAGGCTCCAGGCTCTGAGCTGTCAGCACAGAGCCTGATGCGGGACTCAAACCCACGAACTGTGAGAGCATGACTTGAGCCAAAGTCAGACGCTTAACTGTCTGAGTAACCCAGGTGCCCCTAGAAGTTTTCATTTTTAATAACACTTCCAAATGTGTGTTGAACATAAACGGTTTTTGAAAACAAAATGTTTGAAAATGAACACCGTCAGATGTTTTTGTGAGGGGCCGAGGGAGTCTCAAGGCCACTGTTCTGATGCACGCACATGCAAGTCCGTGGCTATGGATGGGGAAGGGATGAGTGGAGCATAGCACACAATTCCTCATTAGCGAGCCTGAGCCTCTCTGGGACCGCCCGGCCAGCCACACCGGGACTGCTACCTCTGAGAGCCCCGGCCATCCTCTTGAGGAGGGTTCTGTTTGTTTCGCTTATCACTCTGTGCCTCGGTTTTTATCTGAGCGATGGAATTATGAGTTACAGAAGGAGAGGAGTAAGAAGCACATCAAAGAATTTTCTTGTGGCTTCTGAATAAGGGGCCTTACTGGTTGAGGGCTGTTCGCTTTGGGTGTGCTGTTTTCATCATGAAGCACCTGGGGTTTGTTTTTCTCCAAAAGATGTAGATAATCTAGAGAGAATCCAGGAGAAGGACAACAAAAATGATGTATGGCTTGGAGAGAAGGAGAATAACAGTCTATAAATATTTGAAAGGTAATATAAAAGAAGGAGAGAGATTATTTACAGCAGCGGGGAGGAGTTTGGCAGGGAACACACGCTTGCATCGAGGAGCAGGGGAAAATTGGGTAGAACTGAAAAGACCAAGCGTTATAAGGATGATTAAGCAAAGAAATGTAATTCTCACATTAGTTCGTGTTGCCAGGGGCCCGAATGGCAGGAATAAGTAATGTTTCTGAAACAGGATCCACGCACGAGTGTGAATAATGTTTTCCTAATTCTTCCGTGAGAAGGGAGGACAGTGCTTTTGTTCTTTGCCTTCTGAGTGTGTAGTTTAATTCCCAGCTCCTTGACTTTCTGTTTTCAGAGGTGGTAATAATAATTACAGTATTACTAGCTCTCAATTACTGAGGTCTGGCTCATGTCAGGTATGGTCTTAGCTGCTTGGTTATTTATACTCTCATTTAGTCTCTACAGCAACTCTGTAAAATAGGAACTATTTTTTCCACCTGGAAGGAAACTGAGGTCCAGTCACGTGCTCGGGATCACACGTGTATTGAGTGGCAGGGTCGGGATTCCAACCGAGGTCTGGGACTCACAGCTGGTGCCCTGCCCTGTGTTGGGGTCTGTTACCCTGGTCGTGACAGTAGTTGTTTGGGACCCACTGGGGAGCCAGCTTGCTCAGCCAGGGCAACTTTGCATCCAGGTGTGAGGTGAGCAAAATCATTGGCTGTCCAGAGCTCCCGTTTTCTTTTCTCTCCTCGTTTTCTTGAGATAAATTTTCCCAGTATCAGTAAGTGCTATGTTATTTTACATTTTCTCATTCCAGATTTCCAGTTATACATAAGCTTTTAGTCATCCTTATATAGTGACCTGTACAATATCACATATAGGAAAGGGACATTTTATAAGGTGGGTATTGTCCTCAATCTTTTTCATATAATTTTTTAATGTTTTTATTTATTTTTGAGAGAGAGAGAGACAGAGCGTGGAAGGGGGGCCGGGAGAGACAGAAGGAGGCACAGACTCGGAAGCAGGCTCCAGGCTCCGAACTGTCTGCACAGAGCCCGACGTGGGGCTTGGACTCAAGAACCGTGAGATCACTCCCTGAGCCGAAGTCTGACGTTTAACCGACTGAGTCACCCAGGCGCCCCTGTCCTCGATCTCACGTGCTGCTTGTACTGGAGGTTCCTAGGCAGCTCGTAGGCAGTGTTCTGTACTCCCTTTGGCTTTCTGGCTCTGCTATTTTGTCGCGTCCGGTGTATTGATGATTACTAAAAAACAAAACAGAACACAGAATTAACTATTCAGAACAAAGGCAGAGAGCTGGATGTCGGGATTTTTATGTGATTGCCAGGGGGTTCCAAACCTGGAATCAGAAGGCCAGTGTTGGGGCGCCTGGGTGGCTCAGTGGGTTAAGCGTCCGACTTCGGCTCAGGTCATGATCTCGCAGCTCGTAAGTCCGCGCGCCACATCGGGCTCCGTGCTGACAGCCTGGAGCCTGGAGCCTGCTTCGGCTTCTGGGTCTCCCTCTCTCTCTGCCCCTCCCCACTCAAAGCTCTGTCTCTCTCTCCCTCTCTCAAAAATAAATAAACATTTAAAAAAAAAAAAAGGCCAGTGTTGAATCCAGACTCCAGCTGCTGCTTTGTTCCCTTGTGTGGGGGCCCCTGCTAAACCACCACCAGCTCCTCTCCCGAGGGGGCATCATGCATCATACTTCCTGCTGTCTCCACCCCGCAGTTACTGCAGAGTTATTGTGGGTAGCAACTGCAAGGATGTACGCAAATGGCGGGATATTCCATAAAATGAAAGGTGATGCTTGCATTGAAAGTTAGCATCATTTGCTTTAGTTCTTTTCTTAGCTCAGCTTTTCTAGAGTTCGTAAGGGTTGAGACTTGCGAGGCAGTTGACATTATTCAAAGGGGCCGGTGTCAGACTTTTACTGGGGGAGAAAGAGCCAAGTGTCAAATGAGTTTCAAGGACACTTCTGTATGAATACTGCCACCTTGCTTCTTCCTTCCCTTTGTTCACCGTGGCATGTGGTAAAGACCACGCCCAATCTGCTCGCTAGAGGTTGATGGTATAGAAATCCAAAATGTGACTCAAGGCACTGGCAGTTTTCACTTACGCTTTCCACGTTGCCAATCCTGTTTGTTGCTCTACAGAGGAAGTACCTTCCCTCTGGAGTCTTGTGCCTTTTGAAAATAAAGAGCTTTTTGATTTCTGTCTCCATGTTATTCACCTCGTAGTGGTGTCTAGTGAATTTCTCTCTGAAGTCATCCCTAGATTACTTTTACTGTAAACTGTAATGATTTTACCCTGGTCATAATTTCTCCCCAGGTCTCCTATCTCAGTTACTTGTAAGGCTACTCCTCCCCTCTCATGTTCTCTTTGATCTTTTATAATTGGCTTAAAACTCGCCATATTTAATCTGCAGTGACTTTGTTTCTCCTCCCTGTTTTTGCTTTTCCAGTCCCTGAGAATTTAATAATCTGTTGCTTATTATTTCCTTAGTTTTACCTAAGGCGTCCTATTTTCCGTCGCTCAGCTTAATAGCCTTTCTTTTCTCCTTGTCTACGTTTGTCTCAGCCGTTAATGCAAATCTGCATCTGCCTGTATTTTGGCTGGCAATAAATAAGGTCCTACATCTTCTGTGGACTTGATGGGCGTCCTGGTTTCAGACTGAACCCGAAAGCACCTGCAGATGCATATGGTAATGTCACGATAAAGTGACCCTTCGTACCTTGGAGATAAACAGTTGAGCGCTTGGCTGGTATTGAATGAGTGAATGGATGGATGGATGGATGGATGGATGACTCAATCTGAATTGTGAGAGCTTTTTCTTCCAAGTTGACTTCTGTGGGGCAAATGGCTGTGTGACTGCTCAGCTCATATGAAAGAACCACTGTCTTCCCTCGTCCATGGCTCACTTCTTGGTGAATCCTTCCTGTGACAGCCATCTGCTTACAGCGTGGCGGTCTCTTCTCAGGAGAGAGAACTTCTTGGTGCTTTTCTGGTCTGTGTCCAGTCCAGGATGAAGGAGCCACCCCCAGGTGGGTCTCCAGGCTCTGCCTGTTCTATTATGTCTTCCCCAGGGCTGGGGGGCAATGTATTGTTAAAATTTGTGTGTTTCCAGGAGTGTGTGCTGTTTCATTGCTTCTCAGATTCTAGCCCTGTCTCATTGTTGAATTGAAAAAAAAAAATCTCTTACTTGTCAATCTAGTTGGTGTTTCTGTGTCAGAAGAAACCGTGGTGGTTGACCCAGCCGCAGGCGATAGCAGGTGCTGCCCAGTTTGCCACAGACATGGCTCCCTTAATGCAGGCCCCTGGGTTAGAGATTGTGCACCCCTCCCTCTGTGCCACGGGCTGTGCATCACTGTAGGGATGTTCCTAGGGGCTGGGCGGGCCTCCTTGGGGCTGGGCCATGAAGCAGTTCTTGATAGTGGAGACCTTTCTGTGAAGTGGAATGTCTGCAAGCATGTTAGGTTTCTGGTGATCCGGACGGACTGAAATCCGTACGACGCAGGTCACTAGGCCAGGAGGATAAAGGGAGATGTGATGCAGCTGTGCCCGGAGGCATGCGAAGCCGTCCAGTTACGTAGCTTGTGTCATGCTGTTTCTTAGCTGCCACGAGAAAATTCTAGTTGAGTCTTGGTAATGATTTCTTTTGGTTAAGATTCGGCTTCTCTGCTAAGATGTTGACTGATGTACATAGATAGAGATACAGATGTGGGTGTAGATCTGTCCGTGTGTGTGCAGATGTGTGTGTGTGTATATACATACGTGTCTAAATACGCACGTACGTATCCCAAGGTGTCAGAGACTTCAGAGCTTTGCAGCTGCTGTCTCTGCCGTTAAGCCTCTGGCTCCAGCCGGGAAGAAAGAAGGAAAGAGAGGGCTCTGTCCCAGGGGGAAGGTCTCATTTGGGCAATCTGATGGGCAGAGCTTGCTTACTGGGTGTACCAAGGCTTGAGCTGCACCGAGGCTGGGGATCGGAGTCCCGGCCTCCATAGTGGGGAGGCAGGCATGGTCACAGGTATGCCATCTTTTACCATGCCCTCCCGTCCCCGTGGTTAGTGACACATGCGGGGGAGCAGTTCGCTGTGAGGAGGTCTCAGAGAATCTGGGTGACTTGTATACACACTTTGAGAACAGGATGGCACAGTTGGATTGGCAGCAGCCGGGAAATGAGGCTGGAGTGAGCTGTCTCGGGGGTGAGTCAGTGGAGCCACAAGTCAAGGGTTTGGGGGCCATTGTGTTGCCTTCTGGACCAGATCACCACTCTCAGCCCCTGCCCTGCCTGCCCTGTCCGCTGGTGGCAAGGATGAGGTGCTGACTGTCCAGGTCTCCGTCTTTGGGATCTGAGAACCCTCTTGACCTCTGTGTTTGAGGTCTGATGGGCCTCTGCGAGCATTTAAACCATTAGCAGTCATGTAGATGTCATGTAGATTCTTCTCCAGGAAGCCTTTGTCAGGAGCAACAGCTATTTTTTAAACTTCGGATGTTCATTGGTATGTCTGTGCAGCCTCCTTTTCCCTTGATGCCACAGCCCCGTGGTGAAGCATAGGATCTTCAGCCCTGTCACGCTGTCAGTGCTCACATGTCCTTCGACTGGCCGCTCTCTTCCAGGCGTCAGAACGAGGGGCGGAATTACTTCCCAAGCCTTCCCTGCCGCCAGGCTCCAGGAAAAGCTGTTAGGTTTAATTCTCTGTGGTTCACCTTACCTGACTTTGGTAAAAATGATGCTTGAAAGAGTGGACGAGCGTTTATATTTAGGATTGACTTCTGTTCATTTTAGAGGAGCTTCACTGAAAAGGAAGGAAAGACCGCAGGAAAATAAAGATGGCAAGGGCAGGCTGCTCCGCACATCCAGGAGATTCTGGGGGGCCGTGGCAGTGAGCGGCCACACCACAGTTGAGTGGTCTCATTTCTGGCAGTCAGTGCCCTTTCAGATTTTGTCGTGAACCGTGTGTGTGCTTAGAGGGGCGTTGCCCACCCCCGGGTTCTGCAAGGAGGCCGTAGTGGGGAAGACACACAAGTGCCGTGGATGGCTGAGCCCTCCAGCACCCAGGCCACGTGCAGCCAGCGATCGCCGTCCCCTCCTCTCTTGCCCCGCTAATGCTGTAAAGTGACTTGCTGGTGTGACTGAATGTCAGTTCTAGAATTCATATTTTAAGCGCACATGGAATCCCCAAATTCCATTTTCATCACTGATGGGGACTTAGCACTTCTTCCCACTCAAAATAACACTAAGTGTGGGAGCGTATATATTGAATTTGAGATTTAAAGTTTTGCCCTCCTTTACCTCCACCTTCTCCCAGTAGCAGTCTTTAAAAAAGCGTGATACAATTAAATAGCCAAGTCAAAGAAAAGGGAGTGTGAAGGGCTCCAGATAATTCCCAGTTTGGGTGACCAGCTCCCACATAATGGAGACTTGATTATGCTTTGTTTTCCTGTTTGCTTGGGCGGAGGTGCATCAGGGAAGAAATCTCAACTGTTCCTGGTCACAGAAAAGTGTGCCTGAAAAGAGGCTTTCCATGTCAGCTCCGGAACAGACCCTTCAAAGCGCTAAAGGTCAGAAGGGCTTCATTCACGAATTTCGTAAGACCAGCCGTTAGCTGTAACAGAGTGCAACCCTGGAGGTCACAGACCAAGCCGGGAGAAATAATTATGCATGGTAATGGGCAATTACAGATAATGGGCTTCTGGGGGTGGCAGAAAATACACAGCCCTACAGTCTTGCCTGGAATGAACATTGAATAGCACATTAACTTTATAGCAAGCTAAAAGTTCAGCCTTGGAACAGCAGCAATCCCCCCCCCCCCAAATAAATAAAATCCCCAGCTTACTTAAAGGAAGCACCATAGTAGCTGTGCTTCTCAAGAGCAGAACTGCATGCTGAAAGGGGTGGGGCGGGGGGGGGTGCAGAGAGTCTGGGGAGAGGAAGCAGGGGTCAGTTCTTCTCCACCTGGCCGCATTCGCCTCGCTAAGTGGAAATGGTTTTCAGGCCTGCGGCAGGTACACAGTGAAAAGGTTGTTTGCTTTCCTGGCTCCAGGTTTGTGTTTGACGTTTTAAAATAGCCCTGTCATGATCGCCTTGTGGGAGAAACAGATTGTTCCCGCATTTCCTGATTATGACTTTAGGGAGTGATATCACGCCGACTGTACTCAAGGCTACTGTCTGACCTCCGAGAAGGCCAGGAGCAGAGGATTCCGCTCCTTTCCAAGTTCATTCGCCTCTGCCAGGTGCAGCCCTGCCCTCCTGTGGGACCCCAAGGATGAGCTTTTTTTTTTTTTTTTTCCAGAATTATTTGGTGGCTCTCTTGCTTGATGGCAGAGAATGCCATCACTGTGCTGTGACTGTGATCATAACGATAGCGACCATTTCTCAAGCACTTACCGTGTGTCACAGCCTTCCCCCCCCCCCGCCCCCCGTGCCCTCTGTGGTGTGTATAGCAGTGTGATCCCCACATTACAGAGAGACACTGGCGCACAGAGCCCTTAAGTGCCTGGATCCAAGGTCATGGGGCAGAAGACGCCTGTCAAGCGCTTTGACTTGGGAGCCGGTGCTCTCAACCAGAAGTTCTGCTGCCTGGCCGTAGTGTGCAGGAGTTAGCATCTGTTTCACTGAAAGAAATATTTCAGGCTTAAGCACAGAGCCGAGGCGCCCACTTGAGACTTGACTGCTGAATGCTAACTGTGCAGATTGCTCACAATGAGACCCTGGACCCCACCTGCCCTGAAATCGGTCTTCTCAGAAAGGGAAGAGCTCATAAGACAGAAGTTTTCAAACCTTTCAGTGGTAAGGACCCCTTCACACTCTACAAAATTATCAAGGACCTCCAAGAACGTCTGGGGATATGGATTCTGCCGATCAGCATTTATTGAATCAAAGCCAAAAACTGACAAATCATAAACATATGTTCATTCCTTTAAAATAATAACATCTATCTGTTGTTAGCATAAGTAACATATTTTAATGAGGAAAGAACTATGTTTTTCCAAAACAAAACCGTGACATTGTACATTTCTGCTAATCTGTTTTCTGTCTGACTTAGTAGGACATAGCTGGGTTCCCAATTGCTGCTTCTTCAGTCTGTCGTTTGAAATACACGCAAATTCAGTTCCACATAGAGAAATATTTGGAAAAGGGAGAGAGGTGTTTGAATAGCTTTTTTCAAAAGTTTTTTAATGTTTATTTATTTTTGAGAGAGAGAGGGAGACACAGAATCTGAAGCAGGCTCCAGGCTCTGAGCTGTCAGCACAGAGCCTGACATGGGGCTCGAACCCACAAACCATAAGATCATAACGTGAGCTGAAGTCCGGTGCTTAACTGAGCCACCCAGTCGCCCCTGAATAGCTTTTAAAAAAAAAAAATTAATATTTATTTTTGAGAGAGAGAGCATGAGAGGGGGAGAGGCAGAGAGAGAGAGGGAGACACAGAATCTGAAGCAGGCTCCTGGCTCTAAGCTGTCAGCACAGAGCCCGACATGGGGCTTGAACCCACACACAGTGAGGTCATGACCTGAGCCGAAGTCGGAGGCCTAACTGACCAAGCCACCCAGGCGCCCCTTGAATAGCTTTTTGAGACCCTTGTGCCTGTTCTCTGAAACTGGACCAAAACTTGAAAGGTGATAATTTCTTAAAGATTAGTTGCAGGGTGGAGTCCAAAACCATGCCAAAGAGCTTTGTTCTCTGTTACATTAAAATCCACTGGTCCATCTTGCACTTTAAATGGATCTTTCACCCATGCATCATTTTGTAACATCATGAACTGGTCGTTTGGAAAATATTAGTTCACTGAGTTGTGCAGGTTTTCCAAAGGTTGTCCTGTTTCATTGCAAAATATCAGGAAAATCCCATTCGTTATTATCACTACAGTTCTTGTCAAAAGAGTCTTCAAGTTCGGGAAGCTGTCAAGCCTGTGATGGCAGACTTAAGTTTTAAGAAATTCTGGTTTTTACTTGAAAGCTCGAATTTTGGGCAATAAATCCTATAAGTTTTCCTTGAAGGGATAGGCTCACTTTGTTCTTCTTCAAGGCAACATCTACCAAATATCCAAGCCCCAGTAACCAGAGAGTTTCATCACTCTTTGAGTGTATGGTGTTCCAAAAATAAGTCAAGAAGCTCTCTTTTTTTTAACATTTATATATTTTTTAGAGAGAGAGCTAGAGTGTGAGGGTGGAAAGGACAGAGAGAGAGGGAGACACAGAATCCAAAGAAAGCTCCAGGCTCTGAGCTGTCAGCACAGAGCCCGATGCGGGACTCAAACCCACACACCATGAGATCATGCCCTGAGCCGAAGCCAGATGCTTAGCCGAATGAGCCACCCAGGCACCCCAAGAGTATAAGCTCATCATTCAGACATTTGCACCAAGTCTTGTTCAAGGAAACCATCACCCTTGGGTTGCAACAGACCTGCCTCATGAGTCCCTCCCATTTTGTCATGGGCCATTAAAAAGGCTCAAAGGCAGAGATTTAATCCAGTTGTTTTTTTTTTTCCTACTTCATCGAGGGCATCGTAAGCAAAATTGACATTTAATTTTGTAATATTAGGGGCGCCTGGGTGGCTCAGTCGGTTAAGCGTCCGACTAATTTTGTAATATTCTACAAAGTAAAATATTCCAAATGAGGACGTCAGTGAGGAATCCAGTGACCACTGGTGCAGTTCGGTGGGACCACCCTGATGTGTGCGAAGGCGGTTTTCCCCGCCACTGCTTCTGCGTCACCGGTGCAAGTGTCCACACAGTGAAAAAAGGTGAATGACGTCCTTCTGTTGCCGTGACAATCCATGTGACCTGGACCCTTGGCTGGGACAGCGGCTGGGGGAATATTGCCACCACATTTCTGGAAGGGCCGCAGTAAGATGTCGGGTGTGACTTCCTGGCTTGAAACCTGGGACTTTCAGGAGCGAAGACAAATACCTGGGATCTTATTTTTATTTATTTATTTAAAAAAAAATTTTTTTTTAACGTTTATTTATTTTTGAGACAGAGAGAGACAGAGCATGAACGGGGGAGGGGCAGAGAGAGAGGGAGACACAGAATCTGAAACAGGCTCCAGGCTCTGAGCCGTCAGCACAGAGCCCGACGTGGGGCTCGAACCCACCGACCGCGAGATCGTGACCTGAGCCGAAGTCGGACGCTTAACTGACCAAGCCACCCAGGCGCCCCAAGGGATCTTATTTTTAAAAGCAAGTTCTGAAAGCGGGATCTGACAGCCTTGTGTTGAGCACCCTTCGTGGCCAAGCAGAAGACCCCCGTGGTTGCAGCCCCTGCATTTTAAGTTGTCCGAACACAATTCAAAGCAGAGCTTTCCTGTGGGGACCTAAATTCTATGTTCACAGTCAGTCCGAGATGCCCCTGACCTGAAGTTTTCTCCGTGCGAGAGGTACTAAGAAGAGTGGGGAAGGGATTCTCTCCCCATAAGGTCGCCTTTGGAACAGAGCACTGGCCGTCCTTCCTCTCTTCTCTGGTGCCCCTCCCGAACCTGGGCCTGGCCACTGGCCTGTTGGCGGCCCCGCGACTCCTCCAGGCTGCTGGCGGTGTTGACGGAGTCTCAGATTGTCTCTGGCATCTCGCCAACGATAGGGAATTCCGAGCTGGCCTAAGGACAGAAAACGTTCCGGCCATGAGATAGGCTTTCACGGCCACCAGACATTCTCTAGCAAAGTCAGAGAAATGGCATCTTCTCCATATCTGACTCCCCTGCAGGCCAACCATGTTCCTGGGTGCCCCCTGGAATCCTGAGGCTCACACAGATGGGGTGCGGAAGGGGGAACACACAGGGAGAGCGGAAACCCGGGAATAGGAACACGGGTAGGTGCGTGGGTGTGGGAGGTCGGGGTGGTGAGTGCCAGTCTTTCCAGATCCAATTAGGATTTTTCCTTGGATGAGTCTGAAGTCCAGCCTCCTGTGCCGGCAGTACCCTCGTTCTCGTCCTGCTGGGAAGATAGACATACACGTGTTTTGTTTTGCTTTTTAGAGACTCTTCGATGGAAACCTTTTCTGATACCTTGATTTGTCCTTGGGGCTCTTCATCCGCAGAGAGTAAGCTCTTTGAGGGCAGGGATTGCTCTTTGCTCATTGTCGACATTCCAGGAGATGGGAGCCAGCAGGGGTGGGACAGCACGTGGCTCCGAGGGGCCCAAACAAACTAGGTGTGGACACTGGCCGTGGACAGAAGTCCACAGGCAGAGAGACAGTGGTGACGAAACAAGAGTTTATTTCAGTGAGGCTAACACCAGGAAGACAGTGGACCAGCGTCTCAAACACTGTCTCCAGAAGTGCTGAAAGTACTTCCAGGTTTATCGAAGGAACGAAGGAACGTGTTGGGCAGAGGCGGATGGGTCTGTGCAGGTGGGCTGTGAAGGTCAAGTCCATCATTGTCTTGAGTTCAGTGCCTCTGGGTCTCACGGGCTCAGGGCTGTCCTTGTTGCTTGAGGGGGCATTTCATTCCCCATCGGGGTTGGTTTGTCCACAGGGTCTTTTGCCTGAGTTAAGAGATAAACTAGAAAGAAGAACTTAATCATTTAGAAGTTTGAGGTCGAAATGTAGGTAGTTGAAGCCTTCTTTCAGGAATTGCTGCACGCAATGGACGTGTTTGTGGCTCACTGGGCTTTTCAGTGGCCCCAGGGCGGCCTGTTTCAAATCTTGGCTGGGTCCCTTGGAAGGCCCGTATTTGCCTTTCCTGCTTTATATTTTCTCCATTTCCGCCATATGTCCTGCTTGGTCTGTTTGATGCGGTCATGCTTGGCAATCAAGATATTCCTCCCCTCCTCTGTCTCTGTCTCCCCCTCCCTCTCTGGATCCCTTTGCCTCCCACATTAATATTTTACACACCTTTGAACCAAAAACCTGCACCTGGCTTGCAAGACCAACTTCAGGTTCATTTTGTTCTGGAAAGCCTTCACCCTGAGAAAACTGAACTTGGCGGGACCTGATTACACTTAGCAAAATTCTTTGGGCAAAAGGCGACATTGGCTCTAACACATTCCATGCTTTGTGTACAAGAGTGACATTAGCGAGCCAACACCAGCAGAACTTGTACTTGGAAGGCTGGAGTTGATCTCGCCCTCCCTTCCTGCGGCCTTTGTGTTTTCTCACAGCCTTGGTCTGTCTCTCCTTCTGTGTGTTTGTTCGGAGCCTCCCCTGTGAGTCCTGCCGCGGCAAGGACTACGGCCTTGGTCTGTGCCCCAAAGTCCCAGACAGGTTGCCTCGCACACAGCACGTTTCCTGTGTGGGATATGAATTGCGTCCCTATCAGGGGAAGGTGACAGTGGCGGTGACAAGTCCCTCGTTCATTCCTCGCTGTCAGCATTCAGGGAACAGTAGGCACACTGCCACCTGTGTAATTGGGCCTCTCCCTGTGCCAACTCTGCTTCCCTCTGAAACCCGACCCGTTCCCTTGTCAGGATGATGAGCTTGTCTTGGGATCATATGAGTGCTTAGAGGGTCCAGGGACGGCCCACAGGACAATGTTCTCTCTCCCCGTGTCTCTCTCCAGGCTCTCACCCTTGTGGGAGAGGAGTCCTGAAGCATCTCTCTGGGTTTCTCCATTACTCCTAAATCTAGGAAATGCCAGGAGCTATTACTCTGGACATTGGGTGACCTCGCAGAGAAGAAAGCTAAAAGCAGTTAGCCGAGCCAAGCCTTCTTGTCCCAGGGAGGTACCCCTGCTATCCTGATTCCATCATCATGTCAATCACTGAGCATAATCTTGAGACCTCAGTTTTCCTTTAAAAAAAAAAAAAGAATAGAGAAAATGACTTACACTTTCTCTGTACCCTCCTAACACTCAGCATAACATGTTAGGTAGATAATTTTGAGATCTCAGACTTAGGAGTGAACAATTTTGCCTGGTGGGTAACTCTTAAAACTAGAAACTAATTATGACAGGAACTAAGCAAGGCATGGGATTACGAAGAAAAATAAAACCTGGTGATGAACGGATAAAGAAGACGTGGTTTATATATATAGTGGAATACTACTTGGCAATGAGAAAGAATGAAATTCTGCCATTTGCAGTAACATGGATGGAACTGGAGGGTATTAATGGTAAGTGAGATAAGTCGGTCAGAGAAAGACACATATCATCTGTTTTCATTCATACATGGAACTTGAGAAACTTAAGACCATGGGGGAAGGGACGGGGAAAAAATAGTTTCAAACAGAGGGAGGCAAACCATAAGAGACTCTTAAATACCAAGAGCAAACAGGGTTGATTGGAGGTGGAGGGGAAAATGGGTGCTGGGCATTGAGGAGGGCACTTGTTGGGATGAGCACTGGGTATTGTATGTACACAATGAATCATGGGAATCTACCCCCAAAACCAAGAGCACACTTTACACACTGTGTGTTAGCCAACTTGACAATTATATTAAGGGAAAAAAAAAAAAAAAACTTGGTATATGCCAGTTAAGTCGAGGATCACTCACGGTGAATCATAAATAGCCTTATTGTTTGTAAATTATAAATTCTGGTTTTCTATGTGATCTTTCATACAGGAAACTGGGGTTTGGTTTTGTCATTGAAAAGGGAGTAGACTCTTGGTTTGAATGTGAATGACTCAAAGTGCAACAGCTCTGGGGATCTTGACACTAGAGGAAGAGCAGGGGAAAAAAGCCTTCACATACCTTAAAATGAATTACTGGTTAACTACTATTAATATGCCACGGGCCCAGAGACCAGCATATAACACTGCAGGATCGATACGGGTATTTATCATGTGTGGGTATTGATCCTTCATGAAGGAGTGAATCATATTTCACGCTGCATATGTTAGTGGGAAAAAAAAGTAGCAGAGGGATTGGGAAGCCTTATCCCAGAACTGGATGTGTGGAAGGTAAACGTATAGAGCCACAAATAGGAGTTTCGGAATAAGAGGGATCAAGTCTGTGGGCAATACCTCTGTATAGACGTCTTTGCTCAGACAAATGCTGTTGGTCGTTTTTTCCAGATACGGACATACTCTTAGTTGTTGAATCCAGTCCTGCTGACCTTTTTTTCCTTCTAGCACAGATTAATGCTAACCCAGTCATAAGTACCAGCACTTAGAACGTCTGGCTTCACTCTTCCATTGGCGTCTTGACAGAGGACCTACAGGTTGATAATTCTTACATGGTACTGCTGGTTAAAAAAGCGACCACACTCTCAGGACGCCTGGCTGGCTCAGTCCAAAGAGCATGTGACTCTTGGTCTCAGGATTGTGAGTTCGAGCCCCACATTGGGTGTAGAGATTACTTAACTAAAACTTTAAAAATGCACATTAAAAAAAGAAAGAAAGCTACCACATTCTCTTGAGAAAGCCTGTTCTGTTGTGCTTTCTATACTAATACCATCACGAAGTCATCTGGGCCAGTGTTTAGCCTACAAAAATAAACCATGAGATCCAGCTTCAGAATTTTCAGCAAACTCATCAAGATGTTTCCGCTGTCTTTGTGCTTCATCATGTTGGCCGTGCAGTTAAAATGTCCCTGTCACAGTGTGTGTCAGGCGTGGGGGGAGCAGGAGGAATTCATAGCCGGCAGCTCAGGTTTGTAGAACCAGCTGTCAGTATTTGCTTTTTTTTTTTTTTTACCCTGTGACTCAGACAAGGGTTAAGAGTAGCCCAGTAAGAGTTTGGTGCATGGGAAATGGCTTCTTGAATTTATACCTACATATTCATTTCAAGTTTTGTATGGTTAGTTGATCTGTTTTGTGACTTATGAGTTGTAAATCTTACCTTCGGGTTTATTGCCAATCAGTGACACTTTGCCTGACTTCCCAGCTTTGGTGACGTCCCAGCGTTCAAGGGAATGTCTCTAGTTACTCTTTGGGAACTCTGCTGTAGCAGAGGTCGGAGAGGGGGCATGTGCGGCTTCTGTTCTCACTCTCCCTCAGCCTGGGTGAGAGCTGTGTGCCTTTCCAGGCTGGAGTGTCGCATGGTCACTCAGCAATTCAGCAAGTGTCTGATAAGGGAGCTCGGTGGCTTCCCGGCATCCTGGGTGACAGGTATCAGCAGTGTAACTTGGTCGTTTGGAGGGAATGCCCGGAACAAGACATGCCAGTGATTTTCATGCATTTTTTCCCCCATTACTACAGCCTCCCTAGATACGCTCATAATTACATCTTTAGGCCTGGAGTATGTAAAGAGCCTAGTATAGGGGTGCCGGGGTGGTTCAGTCGGTTAAGCGTCCGATTGTGTTTCAGCTCTGGTCATGGTCTTGCAGTTTGGTGGGTTCAAGCCCCGTGTCAGGCTCTGCACTGACAGCACGGAGACTACTTGGGATTCTTTTCTTTCCTTCTCTCTCTGCCCCTCCTCTCTCTCTCTCTGTCTTTCTCAAAATAAATAAAAAAATTAAAGAAACTAACGAGCCTAGTGTATACTAGCCTATAGACCATATAGGCATATACGGAATAGACTATTCTAGAGTAGTCTATACTCCTACCTTCTTAGTCTCTTAGATCTGTCCCTGGTGCTTGGATCAATTCTCCTAAAACATTTTTATTGTTACTTGCTTCCTCTGAAAACCTTCATTGACTCCCTGTAGCTTGAGGAGAAACCCGAAGTCCTTGACTGGCCTCCCCGTTAGAGGCCTTCCACAATTTTAACCAAGGTCGCTTCCCATTCTCATTACCTGTGGGCCCTTGACATGAACTGTGTACTGTGGCCAGGCCAATCTGGTCACTGTCCCTGCCACAGGACTTGTGTTTCTCCTCCTTCATGATCCTGTTGGTATCATTCTCTTTCGAGTGTGTCCGCACACCATCATCTCTAAATCCCCTCCACCCTGGCTCCCATCTCCACTGCTTTTGTTGATGGTGACATCTACCTATACTGTCATTGTGGCAATGAGATGATTGCTTTGTAAGTGTCTCAGCTGTGCTGACAGCTCAGAGCCTGGAGCTTGCTTTGGATTCTGTCTCCCTCTCTCTCTGCCCCTCTCCTGTTCATGCTCGCTCGCTTGCTCTCTCTTTCTCTCTCTCTCAAAAATAAATAAACATTTTTAAAAATTTTTAAAGAGAAGAAATGAAACATTTTGAATATTTCTTTGTGCCTTTTACATCTAAAGCAAAGCTTTGGACATAGTTGTTCTAGGATAACCAACGAATGAGCCAAATACAAATACAAAAATACAACTTGAGATCAAGAATAAATGATTCTTACTATGAAAAATTATATGCCAACAAACTGGACAACCTGGAAGAAATGGACAAATTCCTAAGCACCCACCCACTTCCAAAACCCAAACAGGAAGAAATAGAAAACTTGAACAGACCCATAACCAGCGAAGAAATTGAATCCGTTATCAATCTCCCAACAAATAAGAGTCCAGACCAGATGGCTTCCCAGGGGAATTCTACCAGACATTTGAAGCAGAGATAATACCTATCCTTCTCAAGCTTTTCCAGAAGTTAGAAAGGGAAGGAAAACTTCCAGACTCATTCTATGAAGCCAGCATTCCTTTGGTTCCCAAACCAGACAGAGACCCAGCAAAAAAAGAGAACTACAGACCAATATCCCTGATGAATATGGATGCAAAAATTCTCAACAAGATATTAGCAAATCAAATTCAACAGCATATAAAAAGAATTATTCGCCATGATCAACTGGGATTCATTCCTGGGCTTCAGGACTGGTTCAGCATTCGCAAATCAATCCGTGTGATACATCACATTAACAAAAGAAAAGATAAGAACCATATGATCCCTGTCAATCGATGCAGAAAAAGCATTGGACAAAATTCAGCATCCTTTCTTAATAAAAACGCTTGAGAAAGTCGGGATAGACGGAACACACTTAAACATCATAAAAGCCATTTATGAAAAGCCCACAGCTAATATCCTCAATGGGGAAAAACTGAGAGCTTTCCCCCCTGAGATCAGGAACACGACAGGGATGTCCACTCTCACTGCTGTTGTTTAACATAGTGTTGGAAGTTCTAGCATCAGCAATCAGGCAACAGAAGGAAATCAAAGGCATCAGTATTGGCAAAGATGAAGTCAAGCTTTCACTTTTTGCAGATGACATGATATTTTACATGGAAAATCCGATAGACTCCACCAAAAGTCTGCTAGAACTGATACATGAATTCAGCAAAGTTGCAGGATACAAAATCAATGTACAGAAATCAGTTGCATTCTCATACACTAATAATGAAGCAACAGAAAGACAAATAAAGAAACTGATCCCATTCACAATTGCACCAAGAAGCCTAAAATACCTGGGGATAAATCTAACCAAAGATGTACAAGATCTGTATGCTGAAAACTGTAGAAAGCTTATGAAGGAAACTGAAGACGATATAAAGAAATGGAAAAACATTCCGTGCTCATGGGTTGGGAGAATAAATATTGTTAAAATGTCAATACTACCCAAAGCTATCTACACATTCAATGCAATCCCAATCAGAATTGCACCAGCATTCTTCTTGAAGCTAGAACGAGCAATCCTAAAATTTGTATGGAACCACAAAAGACCCCGAACAGTCAAAGTAGTTTTGAAGAAGAAGACCAAAGCGGGAGGCATCACAATCCCAGACTTTAGCCTCCACTACAAAGCTGTAATCATCAAAACAGCATGGTATTGGCACAAAAACAGACACATAGACCAATGGAATAGAACAGACCCACAAAAGTATGGCCAACTAATCTTTGACAAAGCAGGAAAGAATATCCAATGGAAAAAAGACAGTCTCTTTAACAAATGGTGCTGGGAGAACTGGACAGCAACATGCAGAAGATTGAAACTAGACCACTTTCTTACCCCATACACAAAAATAAACTCAAAGTGGATAAAGGACCTGAATGTGAGACAGGAAACCATCAAAACCCTAGAGGAGAAAGCAGGAAAAAACCTCTCTGACCTCAGCCGCAGCAATTTCTTACTCAACACATCTCCAAAGGCAAGGGAATTAAAAGCAAAAATGAACTATTGGGATCTCCAAGATAAAAAGCTTCTGCACTGCAAAGGAAACAATCAACAAAACTAAAAGGCAACCGACAGAATGGGAAAAGATATTTGCAAATGACTTATCGGACCAAGGGCTAGTATCCAAAATCTATAAAGAACTCACCAAACTCCACAGCCAAAAAACAAATAATCCCGTGAAGAAATGGGCAGAAGACATGAATAGACACTTCTCTAAAGAAGACATCCAGATGGCCAACAGGCACATGAAAAGATGCTCACCGTCACTCCTCATCAGGGAAATAGAAATGAAAACCACACTGAGATATCACCTCACGCCAGTCAGAGTAGCAAAAATGAACACATCAGGAGACTGTAGATGCTGGAGAGGATGTGGAAAAATGGGAACCCTCTTGCACTGTTGGTGGGAATGCAAACTGGTGCAGCCGCTCTGGAAAACAGTGTGGAGGTTCCTCAAAAAATTAAAAACAGATCTACCCTATGACCCAGCAAGAGTGCTGCTAGGAATTTACCCAAGGGATACAGGAGGGCTGATGCATAGGGGCACTTGTACCCCAGTGTTTCTAGCAGCACTCTCAACAATAGCCAAATTATGGAAAGAGCCTAAATGTCCATCAACTGATGAATGGATAAAGAAATTGTGTTTCATATACACAATGGAGTACTACGTGGCAATTAGAAAGAATGAAATATGGCCCTTTGTAGCAACGTGAATGGAACTGGAGAGTGTGAGGCTAAGTGAAATAAGTCATACAGAGAAAGACTGATACCATATGTTTTCACACTTATGTGGATCCTGAGAAAGTTTAACAGAAGACCATGAGGGTGCGGAAGGAAAAAAAAAAAAAAAGAGGTTAGAGTGGGAGAGAGCCAAAGCATAAGAGACTCTTAAAAACTGAGAACAAACTGAGGGTTGATGGGGGGTGGGAGGGAGGGGAAAGTGGGTGATGGGCATTGAGGAGGGCACCTGTTGGGATGAGCACTGGGTGTTGTATGGAAACCAATTTGACAATAAATTTCATATTAAAAAAAAGAATAAATGTTTTTTTGCATTACCCGCTCCTCTTGGTTTTCCAGAAGCCCTGTGTGGAATATTTCAGTTTTTCGAAGGGAAAAAGCACTTAAATAAATTAAACTTTTGTGGTTAGAATAAATGAAGAAAGCCTGGGTGTGGCCCATGAGCATCCAAACTGTTAGGCAGCAGTATGCACACCACTTGTGATCCGAGCTCTGCCGTGATTTTGGAGGAGGTGGTATTTATCTGCGTGCTCTTGTGGGATAGCCAGGCAGGAGTGTCACAGCAGTGCGGTCAGGGGTCACGTTTTTGGGGATAGCTTCTGAAGTACTTGTTTGGAATCTTCCAAGTAGACTGGTGAGTTTCGATCTGTGAGTGCATCAGAGCCTTCTGAGGACTTTGTTAAACTCAGGACTGCTGGGTCCACCCACCTCTCAGAGTTTCTGACTCAGTGGGTGTGGTGGGGTCCAAGAGGGTGCGCTTTTGCAAGTTCCCGGGGGGGCTGATGCTGCCCATTCAAGGGCCACACTGCGAACTCCACTGGATGAGACACACCTGTTATGCGCGAAATTGGTGTTTAAAATAAGAAAAAGCTGGGGAGTTCAAGAGGCGAGGAGGGCAGGTGCCTTCTCCACATGCGGTGTGGAGTAATGGAACTGGGATGTCTCATCTCATTAGCTGGGAAGAGGAGAGAAGGAAGGAAAGAAATATAATGAAATAGTGGCTTGACAACGTTGGGAGGGCACTAAGGTGGATGGATTAGGTATCCTTTCAGAGAAAGGACACTTTAGCACTGACTTGAAGGTGGGGCTGTGAAAATCCCTTCCACAGCTTGCCGCCTGCATATCTTCTCTTTTCCTTCCATATTCGGCCAGTGGACACATGGAGCACCTGCTCTGGGCCACGTGTTGACTCTGCGGGGAATTTCCGTCGACCAGCTTCTCCCCACCTATGCGTGCTCAACCCTTGTCTGTGGGTTAAAAATGAAATGATGCTTTCTTGCTCCGGGGAGCTTCTGTTTCTTCCTCACATTTATTTTGAGGCCTGGCTACTTGGAAAACCGGGACTCGTCGATCTGTTCGGGCACTTAATTGACCACCGCGTGTCCCGCGGTGTGCTAGGTTCGGGGACGCACCAGTGAGCCCGGAGCCCTGGTGCCTGCTTTTGCTCCGTCTACATTCTGGCAAAGAGAAGGCTCTTGTGCCCAGCTGGCCTGTTTCCTCATTGCTTACTCGCTCCTCCCTCTCCTGCAAAACCCACAAGGCCCTGAAGACCTAGCCCTCTGTTGGTCTTTTTCTAGAACTGATTTGCTTGATCTCTTGGCAGCAGTTGACAAGGCATGCTGGTCCCTCCAGGAGCCACATCAGCTTTGGCCTGTGTGATACTGTGTTCTCTCCTTGGTTCTCCCCGGCTCCACTCCTGGCTCCCTTTTCTTCTCCCAGAACTCGCTCTTTGGTAACAACTCCCTCCCCCTCACCCCGAGGCTGGTAGAAACCACCCCCCCTTGCCCAGGGCTCCCAGGGCTCCTCCATCCTCTCCTCTGCCCAGTGCACTTGCCAGTTCCCACCTTCGCTCGTCGCCTATAAGTGCCTCCAGCGTGTGGATGCGACAGAACTCATCGCCTCCCTCTCCGACCACACCAGACTCCCCCTCTCCCCCAGCCCGGCCAAGTGCCTCCTCCGGCATTCTCCTTCCCTTCCAGATGGAAGTCCAGCCAGCCCCTCCACGTCTGCTGAGTCCTGCCCTCCCTGCCCGTAGCTCAGGTCCCTCGCTGCTTTCACAGACTTGAGGTCCCTCTTCCCTTCGCTTGTCCTAAGCTTGCCATCAGGTCACTCACTCTGGAACTCAGTGCTGACCCTCTGCTCCTGGCCCAGAAACCGTCACATGCTGCGGGGTCTGGAAGGCTGGCTGGAGGCTTCCCCGCCCCTTGCTCCAGCTCCGCCTCTCATTCCCTTTCGGGCACCCAGTTCTTCAGCTTCACTGTGCTGCCCTGTCCAGCTCTCGCTCGCGCGCCCTCCTCCCGATTTCCCGCTCCCATACCTTTGTCGTCCTTGTCCTTTTCTCAACACTTTCTTTATTTTTCACCTTTCTCTGTTCCTCCCTTAAACTTCAGCTTGGATGCAGTTTCTTTTGCTGAAGGTCTCTGTGGTCCTTTCTAGGCTCCAAGTCCTCTCTCCAGCCTTTGGATTTCCATAAAAGTCTATGGCTATTCCTGTGTGATAATCCTTGTTGGTGTTTGTAATCCCATCACATGTCTCACCCCAGACTGTAGAATCCCCGGGCAGCGGCATCCTGACACCTTGCAGCCATCTCAGGCTCCTGGACCACCTCTTAGAACATGGCGTGATGGATGTCCATGGGAGAGAGGATTTAGGAGTCTGCTTGTTTACGAATCGACACAGTTTAAAATCTAGACACAGGGTTGACAAAACTACAGCCTTTAGGCTGCTTCGGCCCACTGCTTGGCTTTGTGAATAAAGTTTTATTGTAACATGACCACTCAGCAATCTGGGCATTCTGCAGTTGAATGGCCTGAAATCGTTACTAACCTTTTACAGAAGAAGTTTGTCTACCCCTGGTCTATACCATTGTCCAGACTCGTGAAGAGTCCAGTATCAGGTGTGGGAGGAAATTAAAGAAATAATGTGTGCTTAAACTCTTAGCCTTTTGCTTTGGCTCTTTGATATATCGATGTGGCTACCATAGTTTGAGCATTGGGATTTTATTACTTTGTTGAAAGTGAAGTACAATTCATTTTGTTGTAAAAATCATGCCGACGGCCAAGTTAACTAGATTTGATCTCCAATTTCCTAACATTGGGGTAGAATTGTCTGGGTCGAAGTTAGGCCTGCCCAGGCTTTATGTCACTAAAATGTTTTTGGTATTCTCAGTGAAAATAAGTCATCTGCAGGGGTCTGCCAGCTGTGTCCCCAGCTTTGCCAGCCTTAGAGACGTGTCCCTTATTTTGGCTGTGGGAGGAAGCAGCGTGTTCCAGAGCCTGGCTCTGTAGCTTTGCAGATGAGAAAGGCCGTACGTTGCCAGGGTTGAGAGGTAGAGTTTTGTGCACCCCCATGTGAATATCGTGTGGTCTTTTCCTTTCCAGAGGGACGCGTGGTCATCCAGGATATTCCTGCCGTCACCAGCAGAGGGCACATGGAGAACACACCTGATCTGGTTTCTGACTCCACCTACTACAGCAGCTTTTACCAGCCTTCTCTGTTCCCTTACTACAACAATCTGTACAACTACCCGCAGTACTCCATGGCCTTGGCCGCGGATTCCTCTTCCGGGGACGTGGGAAACCCCCTCGGGGGGTCCCCTGTGAAGAACAGCCTGCGGAGCCTCCCGGCACCCTACGTGCCCAGTCAGCCGGGAAACCAGTGGCAGGTAAGACGTGGCCCAGAGTGACTGGATCTGTCAAGAACACACACACACGCACACACAACGACCAGCTCAGCACACATGTGTGCACGTTATGCCAGAGGTGTTAAAAAAAAAAAAGTTCCCTCTCCCGGGTCGGCTGCGGGAATTGTAACGTGTGAAGGGATCACACGTGTGTGTGTTTGCACTTCTCTCATTTTGCACTATCATTTTGCATAAGTCCCCAGTTGGCCGGAGGCAGATTCACGAGGGGCTCACTGTGTGAGGTCTCACCTCCTCCTGTAGCCTCATCCCCACTTTCTTTGAGCAGCTTAGAAAATGCTGGGTGCGGCCTTCTGGGTGGCCGTAATCTTAGTGATGAATTTGCACCCTGGAAGGGACGAGGGATATCACCTGTGTGCTCACGTGGAAGCAAGGTAAGAAAAGGAATTAGGTCCCTGTCGTTCTGGGCCAAATTGGGTGCTTTTTTTTAGCTGGGAATGAAGGTCATCTTTCATATGCTTAAGTGTGCGATCAAGAGCTTGTAGATTAACACGGGGGTAAAACAAAGCATTTTGCATTGTCAGGAAGGAGTGTTTTTCTAGAGCTGTTCTGCTTCCTCAGCTGTAACCGTTTCCTCGGATTTCAAGGCACTGAAAACGTCCACGAGCTGGGTTACCACGCCGCGGGGAGTGTGGCCGCATGAGAGCCAGCACTCCCCACCTGCAAGCCTCCGGCAGCCATAGATGTTACAATTCAGGGAGAACGGTTCTTATTTGGGATACATTTACCTCGCAGGCTTTCTCAACTGGGCTTTGATTCCAACACAATGGGACGTACATACTGGGAGTTCGGGGCAAAACTTCGACCTTCTTAGGCCCATTTTTTAAAAACGTAAGCTGAAATTTTCCTCTGAGCGATTCTATCCCGTTTTGTATTTTTTAGGTGTGAGGAAGTAGTTAATTTCCAAGCTCCCCCGCTTTTTGGATTCTCTCACTCCCCTTAGGGATCAGACTTCTTCAGCCTATTAATACGTCCACCCTAGTCCCCTGGGATACACATTTTTGTAAGTTTGCCACACATTTTATTTTCAGAACCATGCTTGTTAAAAAGAGGACTTCACAGGGGCGCCTGGGTGGCTGAGTCGGTTGAGCCTCTGACTTCAGCTCGGATCATGATCCCATAGTTCATGAGTTCAAGCCCTGTGTCAGGCTCGAACTGACAGCTTAGAGCCTGGAACCTGCTTTGAATTCTATGTCTGCCCTTTCCCCTGCTCATGTTCTCTCTCTCTCAAAAAGAAATAAGCTTTAAAAAAAAAAAAAAAAAGAGGGCTTCACGCATATGGGTGTGAGAACTCGGAGGTAATGTGAGTGTAAAGGAATGCAATGACTTATACACCTTCAACCTGGACCCCTACAGGCCTTTCAAAGTGCCAACTGGATTTAATTCTTGGGGGCAGGTTTTGGGCTGATTTCCATCCAAAGCTCTCCTCTCTGCAAGGAAGAAGAAGTATCTTGTATCCTGTAGATTCCCACAAGGCAGGGACTACCGCTGGAGCGTCCTGATTTTCTGGCTACTTCTAGGCTTTAAGGATAAAAGTAGGACAGCTCTGTGAACCTGTTGGCCTACGAGAAAAAGGATGAGGGGGGAAAAAAAACTTAACTGTTTCCTGAGAGAAAGGCAAGCAACTCTTGGTGAGCTTTCCAGTAAAGTCAGACATCTACTTGTCAGAATCCTTGAGCTGGATTATAAGACGGCAGACCAGCATCACTGCCTGGTCTTGGAGAGATGTCTCAGGTGCTGTGTGTAAGGAGAGAGTCTCCGGAGGGCAGGTTCCCACACCTGGAGGAAACATCGTGGCCAGACTTTCTTAGTCCTGGGGGACAGGCAGTTTTGATGCTGTTCATGCTGTCTCTAGCACTGCCACTTATGGAGAGAGGTAGAGACGCCCGCCGAGGCATCATTTAACATATAGTTTGTCTTCCTGGAAGGCTGAGCTTAAGACCTTCTATTTCCAATCGCTGTTGGTAATATATTCTCATGGAACAAATTATTTTGCAGAAATAAGGTCCTTCTCTGCTACTGTGGTTGATGCCCCTTCCTCTTAGTTAGTAATGGCACCAGTCATGACAGCTAGCATTTGCTGAGCGATGAGTCTTCCTCCAAGGCCCAGGAGGCAGATCGTGTTGCCTGCTTTTTACAGGTGAGGACACTGAGACCCAGAGGGCTGACTTGTCCATGGTCACACAGCCACCACACAGAGAGCTGGAGTTTGAATGTGGATCTGTCTGGTTCCACGGTGTTTCTCAGCAGCGTTTGGTTGTCACTGGGTCGGGCCACGGAAACTGCCATCAATATGAATACCAAGGTCCTCTCTAGTTCTTTAGGGCTTAGAATTCCTACCTAAGTGCTTTGCTTTACATTGAGGGTCTTCTTGGAATCGTCTTCTGGTTTTCTTTCCTCCCTTGTGGAGGTTGGAAATATGCAGAAACTTCTGGAACAGTGCTGACATGTGGTTACTTTGGATGGCCGAGAATGGGGCCTCTGAAGCTTTCCTGAAATATACAGTCTCGGCAATAGCATTTAAAATATGCTGAATTCCCTGCTATCTGAAAGTTGCTTTTGGAATCTGCCTGCAAATCTCCTGTGAATGTGCTTCTCGGGAAAGCATATCTAGACACACCTGCAGTGTTCGTGTAACCTGGAAAATGATCCTAACAGTTGAGATGAGGGGCTTGACCGCGTGGCGTCTCCATCCCTCCTCAGTCTGACGCTGTGTGAGTCTATGGATTAACCTCGTAACCAGATACAAACACAAGCTGGACTTACAGCCCTGTTGTTATTCCCACAAAAATTAGTTCTCTTGGAAATAAACTCCTAAGTGCAAGACCCAACGTGGGTATATAAGCCATCACTTTGCAGAAGGGCAGGTGACCATCAGTCTAGTGGCGATCAGAGCTGCAGTGGGTCTTAGGAAGCTCCAGTTCACCCCATCCTGGTGCAGGGAGAACGGAGGTCTGAAGCTGAAGGGGTTTACTCCGCACCCACAGATAGTTGATGGCAGAGCCTGGACTAGAAACCAGGTCTGTTGGTTTAGGAGAACACTGGAAGATCCATATTCCCTTCTGACTTGGCATTTAAGTGTTTGTGAAGCCTGGGGCAAAACAAAATTGTCTTTGCGTCTCCCTGTTTTGGTCTGTAAAGTGGGCATGGTACCACCTTCAGAGAATTGTTGCCTGCATACGTCTGGCAGTGTAACAGCTGGAGTGAGGTGATTAGTGCCTGTAGACGTCACTGGGCACACCAGCAAGTGCTATGCCCATGTTGACTGCGGTTATTTCTTTTCACTAATCATCATTTTTTAGATCTATCTAATTTTCAGCCTTCTGCTGCTATGTATTTTAGTTAGCGATCTCAGATCCCCTTTGTGACAAGATAGGGTATATGTAGGGCGCATTTTAGTATTAAAAGACTGTGACATGTGAGTATGGACCAAATATGAATGTACGTGGAATAATTTTTTCAGGGTTGGGGAAAAACGTGTTCTGCTCAGCAGATGGAAAACCAGAAGCACAGACAGAAATCGTAATGGTGCAACACATGTTTATGATGTGTGTGTTATGAAGTATTAGTTAAATGGTGAATGCCTACACATAATACTTATAACTAGTAAGCGCTATTGCTCTTAATAAGGAACAAAACGGCTCACTTTTTTTTTAAACATTTTTTTTTAACGTTTATTTTTGTGAGAGACAGAGTATGAGTGGGGGAAGGGCAGAGAGAGAGAAGGAGACACAGTATCCGAAGCAGGCTTCAGGCTCCGAGCTGTCAGCACAGAGCCTGACACAGGACTCAAGCTCATGGACCGTGAGATCATGACCTGAGCTGAAGTCAGAGCCTTAACCTATTGAGCCACCCAGGCACCCCTAGAGGGCTCACTTTTTAACCACGTCGTTAGGGCAGAAGCGTCGGGAACAGCCATCTGGGCCCCAGCCCCGCTGTTTTGGGAGGGTGCTTTGGTTCTGCTCTTGTGCTCCCTCCTGCTGGAAGCTTCCCGGGTGAGGATGACATGGGGGTGCCCCCTTGATTGTGACCCTGCTTTTCATCTCCTTTGTGGAA
This sequence comes from Leopardus geoffroyi, assembly GCF_018350155.1. Taxonomy (NCBI): domain Eukaryota; kingdom Metazoa; phylum Chordata; class Mammalia; order Carnivora; family Felidae; genus Leopardus; species Leopardus geoffroyi. Next base: position 10,341,709 of record NC_059342.1, on the reverse strand, counting down.
GGTGTGCCAGACTGTGCTAGTCCCTCCTGACGGCCTCCTCCCTTGGTCTGACCCTGGCACATCTCCTCCAGAGACTGTCTTGACTTCCTTCCTCACTCCTCACTGGATCAAGTCCCCATTCTGTTAGTTCTCCCCCTCCCCTTACTGCGGGGTATATCCATGTGTGGGGGGTGGGGGAACAGCAGGAATGTTCTTCAACCAAGAGCTCCTTTCTGATCCTAGAAAAGCTGATGGAAGTGGGGATAATCCTAATTTTTTAAAGGTAATAGGGAGGGTATTGAATTATTTGCCAACAATTAGCCATTGAGTTTATTGTAAAGGTGAGACTTCCGGTAAGTGTCCCTATAAAATCAAGCAAGCCACAAATAATTACAGAGCACCTACTAAGTGCGAAATCTATTAAAGGAAATAGAACAGCGTGCTGGGTCCACATCCCAGAAGCTGAGGACTCCTTCGTGTTAATGCCCTGCATGCGGAGAACTGCTTTAATCGCTTTTGGTCTGCCTCCAGCCTCTGGAGATTTGTGGCCCAATCATAGATTCCTGTCCTGTTGTGAAACAGGAATAACATTTGTGACACTGGAACAGACTCACGATGAATGGCTGGTTCCACTGACCAGCAGCTCAATTTCACTTCTGCATTTAATTGCCTGCAAAAGCTGTTTATTGCCTTGTGCACTCCTCCACGGCAACATTATCTCTTAAATAAACATGTTGTACCAGGTTGACAAGGGAGAGGTGCATATCAAGGGAGCAGAAATAAATACGGGAGGACTCGAAGCTGTACCTGGGATCTCCTTTCAGCCTCTCTGGCTGGCAACCTCTCGATCGCCTTTCAGAAGCTGGTGCCTCCAGATGTGTAGACTCCCATGCTGCTCACAGTTCGGGTGTGGTCAAAATGACAACATAGGTGATTTCGTTCCTTCTGGTGGTGATTTTGGGCTCAGTCTGAGATGTCTTGTTTTAGGGTTGCCCACTTATGATTACGCGCCTAGTGGGATGCATTTGTTTTTTAAATAAACACTCATGGGCATTCTGCTATGTGTTAGGGACCTACAACTGAACCAGCAGACAAAAATGGGAAAAGCAGGTCTTGGGGGAAGGCTGCTGTTACCACCTGGAAAATGAGGCAGAAAGTTGGGGATCATCTCTGTAACCCTGGATTTGAAACTGAGCTCCAGGCAGGAAGGAAACCAGATTCTGGGATCTGGACTTGGAGTACAGAGAAGGCGCCCCCTTGTGAGCGTTCCTGGGATGGCGCTCTAGTACCTTTGATTGACTGGGGCCAAAGCATCAGGCAGGGTCTTACAAAAGCCCCTGCCAGTTCAAGCCACCATATAATATTCTCTGTCCCACAGCGAGCAGCCTGATGGGGCCCCTGTTTCCACACTGCTTCCTCTTTTCATTAGCGTTGCTCAGCATGAGAACGACCTGTTAGCCGAAAGGTTGAGAGGAAGTGACTTCTGGAGCGTGTGCTGTGTGGGGGACAGCAGCCCTGGAGGGTCCTGGAGGGGCTGCAGGTGGTTCAGACCTGGCTCTTGTTCCCAGGGAGACGATTATAAGTCATAGTCATTATTTTAAGATATTCCTAAATTTAAAAAACATATCAGAGAGAAGGCAGTAGAATGCAAAATCCATTTCAGGTTTTTTTTTTTTTTTCAACGTTTATTTATTTTTGGGACAGAGAGAGACAGAGCATGAACGGGGGAGGGGCAGAGAGAGAGGGAGACACAGAATCGGAAACAGGCTCCAGGCTCTGAGCCATCAGCCCAGAGCCTGACTCGGGGCTCGAATTCACGGACCTCGAGATCGTGACCTGGCTGAAGTTGGACGCTTAACCCACTGCGCCACCCAGGCGCCCCTCAGTTTTTTTTTTTTTAAGTGTATTTATTTATTTTGAGAGAGAGAGGGAAGGAGGGGCAAAGAGAGAGGAAGAGAGAGAATCCCAAGCATGCTCCGTGCTGTCAGCACAGAGCCTGACGCAGGACTCAAACTCCCGAACCGTGAGATCATGACCTTAACTGAAATCAAGAGTCTGACGCTTAACCGATTGAGCCACCCAGGCACCACCATTTCGGTTTTTAAGATGAAGCAGACTTCAGATAAGTTTCTGGGTTTGCCTCGACCACCAAGCTGTACTGTCAGGGACCCCAAGATGACGCGCATCAGGGCACCTCAGATTCCTGGATAGTTGTGAGCTGCGAAAGTTGAAGTGATTGAGGAACACAGCTGGTTATAGGAGAGCCAGACCCCAGCCGGGCTGTCTGCCTTTGCTCACGTGCTCTCTGTACAGAGCCTTGTGATCAAGGCTGTCTGCTCCAAACTGTCACCCAAATGTGCCAGCAGGTTAATCTCGCCTAGGCTTCCCTGTTGCGAGCAAGCTGGTTATTGGCCGCTGTCTGTTGGTGGATGGACACTAACTGCCTTTTTTCTCTGGGAAGAAAAATTGACAAAGTTTGCAAGCAGACACAAGAGTCTATAAGAACAAATATAGTTTAAAATATTTAAAGTAATTTCTTACCTTAGGAAAAGGTAATTAAAATAGATACGGTAATGGCCTTGGCCTGTAAACGCTAACACCCTTTATTAGGTTTCTTAAAGGGGAATTAGAAAGATGTAAATTTATGTTGACTGAACGTGTTAACAGATACAGGGCGCCTGGGTGGCTCAGTCTGTTAAGTCATCCCACTCTTGATTTCAGCTCAGGTTGTGATCTCACGGGTTGTGAGATCCAGCCTTGTGTCGGGCTCTGACCTGACAGCATGGAGCCTGCTTGGGATTCTCTGTCTCCCTCTCTCTGCCCCTCCCCCACGCATGTGCATGTTTCCTCCCGTGCATGCATGCATCCTCTCTCAAAATAAGAATAAATAAGTTAAATTAAAACTTAGGAAGTATTACAGGTTCCATTGCTATGATGGGGTATACTTATTTTGTATCAGGCCACTTTTGTGATCTCTGTAATTCTAATAAGTTTCTAGTTGCTTATTTTGGGGTATCTGAGTCAGATACAGGAGAATATTGGTACTGCCGTTTTCCCCTGTATACCTCCAGTTCTGATACATGTCGTTGGCATGATACTCAGTTTGGATACTAGCAGTGGATGTTGGTGTCCTCTTGTTCCTCATTTTACTGGGAATGTGTCCAGCGGTTCGCTGTCATCTGTGCAGGATGTTACCTCTGCTGGTTTTACAGAGGAATGAGGAAAATAAGGACACGTGAGTTTTTTTTTTTTTAATGTTTATTATTTTGAGAGCGAGAGAGAAAGGGGGCCAGCGAGAGAGGGAGACACAGAATCCAAAGCAGGCTCCGGGCTCTGAGCTCTTAGCATAGAGCCTGACAGGGGCTCGCACCCACGGACTATGAGATCATGACCTGAGCCAAAGTCGGACTCTTACCAACTGAGCCATACAGGTGCCCCAGGCCAAGTGAGTTTTTCTTAAAGCTCAGCTATTCAGTTTAAAAAATTGCTCTTAGGGACACCTGACTGGCTCAGTCAGAAGAGCATGCGACTCTTGATTGCAGGGTTGTGAGTTCAAGTCCCATATTGGGTGTAGAGCTTACTTTAAAAAAATTGTTTTTATTGCGACTGCTCTTCTAACATTTTGTAAAAATAAAATCCTATTAGGCGGCAGGATTTCTTTTTGTGCAAATGCCCTCACTCAGCAGCACCATCCCTACCCCTCCCCGTCTCTTTCCCTTTTACATCATGCCAGTCTCTGCAGTCCAGACAGAGTCTGGAAACGTCTGTCACTGTGTCACCATGACAACAGCAAAGTTCCCTGGGTCTTCATCTGCTTCGTTTAGCGATTGTGTCGACTTAACGCTCAGCTTGACTCTTTACAGGGAGAGTGCTTTGGTCTTTTTCTTCCTTTTTACAGCAGTCCTGTGAATGCCCAGCATTCTGTGGGACCCCTTCCCATGCACCCCAAGTAGGCCCTGCTGTCTGTCCAGTGGAGTGAGGACTCTGTTGGGTCGGAGGGCCGGTCTTGGAGAATCTTCCGTTTCAGAAAACATACAAGTCACTATGTACCTCAGAAAGTTTGAATTTTATTTGTTAATGTTTATTTTTGAGAAGGAGGGGGAGGGGCAGAGAGAAAGGGAGACACAGAACATGCAGCAGCCTCCAGGCTCCGAGCTGTCAGCACAGAGCCCAACACGGGGCTCGAACTCATGAACTCTAAAATCATGACCTGAGCCGAACGAAGTCGGAGGCTTAACTGACTGAGTCACCCAGGCGGCCCGCACCTCGGAAAGTTTAAAGCCAGTGAAAGGAAGGTGTGCGGCTTCTCCAGGTTTGGAGCCCACATGGCCTCTACTATGAACTTTCCCTTAAGTGGCCTGTCACATCTTGGCCGTATTTATAACTTTCTCCTGTGCAGCACACTTCTTCCTGAGATTCTTCTCTTTCAAGGAGAAATAATGACTCCAGTGCTCCTGGCCTTTACAACACGCCCCCAATCCTGAGGGGAGCAAGCTTCTGTTGGCCACCAGCTCTGAGGGCGCCAGCAGCAGTTGGGGGGGTGCTCCTGAGACTCCCCAGAGCTCTGCAACCTGGATGAGGGCAGTCCTGTCTCCTGGCCTCTAAACCGCCACCTTGCTCACACGCACTTTCACAAAGGAGCTGCTGTTTGGTCTCATTTTAGACGATTACACGCGATGGTTCTGACGACCATCACCTGGTGTCGATTACATCCTTACTCGAAGAATCGGTTTTGTTTGACAGATGATGACCGTTTGATGGCTTGCTTGCTTTGGATCCCTCCGCGAGGGCATTCATTTGTAGGAATTGGGGCCACAGTGACAGTACTGTTGGGGGGCCCTGGGTCTGGGACAGAACTGAGGGAGGTGGTGGGCATTCTAGATGCTGAAGCCAGACAGATGGCGAGAGGTAAGCTGAGGAATCTCTCCTAACTGCAGCAGGGCACGGGCCAGGCCCTTTTGAGCATTTGGGTTGAAAACGTGTGATTGGCAGAAGAAAGCAGAATTGGGCTCTGGAAACCTGGGCCCCGAGGCAGACGGCTCTGACTCTGAGAATATCTTGGGCCGGGGTTGGTCCTGAACATCCTGATGGGTTGTTTCTCAGCCTGGCTGGAGCGGTCCATTGGCATCCAGACAATCCAGCTGGAGTGTCATCTCGGGTTTTAGGAGCCCTGGGGTACAACATTTCCGTTATAAGTTCAGTCTGGTCCGGACTGAGTTGGAGAACTTTGCAATGGACTGGCATACCCCGGGGACTACTCCCTATTCAGTCGGAGGCAGAAAGAAATACATGATCAGTCTGTTGCGAGATTGTTACACAACCTGATCTCTGACACAGTGGCATCAAGTTAGTAAATAATACATCATTTGGGGATTCTGTAATCTGCTTGAAAACCAGATAATTAGATCTCAGTTTTTGAAAGCTTTCAGATTTGATTTGGTTGGGCCAGTGGCCAAAATCTTATCTGTTGATGTTTTCCCTGGTAGCTTTGATTTTTTTTTTTCCCCCGAAGCAGATGTGAATGTGAGACAGATTTTGTACATGGCCGGTTAAGTGTCCCTCATTAATTGAATAAAGCCCAAAATCAGGGGAATGCATAACAGAGGCTGGTTTGCCCTATTTTTAAAAAAAGTATATTAGGAATATGGCAGTAGAAGGGTCAAAAGACTAAGGTTATGAAAACTCTCTAGGGCACCTGGTTGGCCGGCTCAGTTGGTAAAGCATGGTGACTTTTGATCTTGGGGTCATGTGTTTGAACCCCACGTTGGGTGTAGAGATTACCTAAAAATAAAATCTTAAAAAAAATTACCATCGAGAAATCTCCATCATGTTACAGAGCATGTAGAAGAAATTCATTCACTCATTCGTTACAATTCATGTATTGAATACTAGCTCCGCCCCCGGAGCTGTGTACTGTGCTAGACTCCCTCACCCCCCAGGTCCTAGCACGCAGGGAACTAGGATACACGCAACTCTCTGATGGCTGCTGTGATGGAGTCTGGAGGAGTCTGGGGAGGGCTGTGATGTGGTCCCCGGGCAGTGGTGTGCGGGGGGCAGGGTGGGGTGAGGCCAGGATTTCATCACTGCTGTTGTTCGGAATTGCCATCGGATAGTGACAGGTCAGAGCAGATTGACTTAGTGAGTTTCATCGCGTGCGGACCCCTTTGTGGGGCTTGAACTCACAACCCTGTGATCAAGACCTGAGCTGAGATGAAGAGTCGGATGTTTAACTGACTGAGCCGCCCCGGCACCCCAGAGTTTCATTACTTTTTAAACATTCTCTGCAGAGAGGAGACCCCCTCACTGCCTGCGCTCAGGACAGGCTGCGCCCCGTGCTCTGTGGACATCACCCTGGCCATCCACACCCTCCGGGAAGGGGGGTTCACAGGAAGATTGAGAAACAGGGCAAAAGGGATGACCTCCTTGTTTTGTTTTTCACACCTTTTCATCACCTTCCTTCTCAAAAGCGTTATCTTGGGTAATTAGTAGTTCTTATCAGCCAATCCCAGGAGAATGAAGGGAAGACACATAATCTCCTGTCTTGAGTAATGGTCTAAACTCTAAAAACCTGAAGGAACATTCTTGGTTCTCTGTTTCTCTCACTCTGTATGTAACAGTGGCTATGTAGGAAACAGGTAGATATTCAACTTTTTAAGATTTGAAAAGTAGAAAACCTTGAGAGAATGGGGTTTTCTTTTGAATACCGAGCAAAAGTTTTATGTACTTAAGATACTTAAGTATGTCATCCGGGGGTGTGTCTGTCTCCCTCTTTGTGACCACATCCTTGGCATACCTGTGAAAGGGTTCAGGGTTACTTGGTAGCATCCCAAAAGTGGGGTCCTTGAGTGTGACCACCACTGTCCCACCCATGCTCCCACAGAGGGACGCCCCCTTGGGGGAAGGGAGGGTGTAGGCATGACAGGACAGATGTCACAGGGACAGCTTTCCTATCTTCTGTCCCGCTTAACCCTTAACATAGCCTGCAGGGATTGCTCCCTCTTTTGTGGATGAGGAAGCGGACATTCCGGGAGACAAGTCACTTGCTGGTGTCACACAGCTGCTAAGCGGGGGAAAGCGGGTTGAGTTTGAACTGGGGTTTACCTGACTGTAGAGGCACGTCCGCTCCCATTGTATCTCTGCCTTCCTAGCGGGCAATATGCATTTCTTGGTTTCCCTTGCAAGAAGCCTTGAGAGCTGTTCAATGTTTTCTTACGTCTTATGATAGATCTCATGAGACCTCATTAGTTATAGCGTGTCTTAAATCGTATTTTCGGAGTCTTGACATTAGAGAAAGCGGACACTCCTGTGTCTTCACAGTATTAACCAAATCGAAATGACTAAACATCTGGTCCTTAAGCATGGTTTTATGGTTCCGCATCCTGTCCTATCCTGCCACCCCTCCCCCACCTTCTTTGTGCTTTAGGGAAACAGATTTTTGGTCCTTCTTGTGTCATTTTGGTTACTTAGAGGTGGGCTCTCCATTATACTTCCAGAGGGGCCTTTCTGTGCCACTAACCCCCCGTGAGTTGGGTATGCCCCTCAACCGTCACCAGCCTGCGTTTGAATTTCTAATACCACCTCCGGCGGAGTATGTGAGTATATGTGTGTGCTTACACGTAGCAGGTGGCCCCAGACGGTCTCCCCTTGCCCTCCAAGCCGTCTATCATGTTCAGCACTCATAAGATACCCTTCACACTGCTGATTTATGCTAAAAGTATCCTAATGTTTCTGACAGCTCATGTGTGACATGAATAGAATCCATATTTCCTAGAGCAGCTAATCCAAGCGGCTTATTTCCCGATACTGCTGATAGGGCTATATCTCTTGGTGTCACCGCCGTTGAGATTCTGATGGTAACATATTGTTTGTGGGTCACCAGTTTTGTCTAAAACAGTAGGTTGGAACACAGTAGCAAAGGTTAATTAAGTTTGTCCATCAAATGGGAACAGATATGGACGCTTCTAATGCTTCCGTCCTAAAATCGAAGTTCCTGAATGTGTGGTTATAGGCATGTTTTCTTATTTTCAGACTCCCTCCTCAAAAAAGTTTATTTGATCTTGGAGCAGTGAAAACAGGAAGAACGGGTAAAAGCCAAAGACAGTGAGTGAGTAGATCTTCATAATCAGCAGAAATCTTAATTTAAAGTGGGAAAAGCAAGCGAGGTTTAGTGTAGAAGCTTCCAGGGTGGATTTGCTTTGTTTGGATCCTGCTTCTCTGTTTAATCCCTTTATGAGTTACTTGATCCCTCTGAGCAGTTAGCTCTTATGCTAATGATTATTTTACTTTGAGGACTCAGGAGAAAACAGGACAGGTCTCTGTAGTATCTCTCAATAAATTTACTTTCTTCCTCTGAAAGTCCGTTAGTTCTGTGGTCAAGAAGCAACATTTTCTCAAGAAAGTTACTTGAAGAATGTCACTATCACAGGCCCCAGTTCTTTTCTTAAGAGGTGTTGTTAACGCTTCCAGAGACTTGACATGTTAGAGAAAACGGAGAGTCCTCTTTCTGGCTAGTTATCAGCCCCGAAATAAAAATACAGACCTTTTCCTGCCCTTTTCCACCAGCTACTTTACTGAAGCCGTATTTTCTATCAGCTTTTAAGTAAATGATGCATTTCTGTCTGGCTCTGTAGGACTTCACTTGGAAAGTCAGGGTTTGTGTTTTAGATTTGTGAATCAAAGCGTATGTAGGTGTTGACTCAGGAACTAGATAATCCTGCATAGATGTGTAGTTTGGGAAAATGAGGGAAGCACTGGGCTCGTTGTGGCCAGAGACTGTCTGCAAACAGACCTTTCCTCTCTGTTTTCTGAGCCCCCTTAAATGCATCTGAATTTTGCCAGGTTGTAGGAAAAGGAACCATTTTTTAAATTGGGCTTTTTCTGATATGTACGTATTTTTTTTTTAATGTTTATTTATTTTTGAGAGACAGTGCGAGCAGGGGAAGAGCAGAGAGAGACACACACATAGAACCTGAAGCAGGCTCCAGGCTCTGAGCTGTCAGCACAGAGCAGGACGTGGGGCTCAAACTTGGAAGCTGTGAGACCATGACCTGAGCCAAAGTTGGACACTTAACCAACTGAGCCCCCCAGGCGCCCCTGTGTACCTAGTTTTGAAAGTCCTTGCTTCCTTTCACCAGATTTATATACCAATCAATGCCTTTCAAGCATTTTAGGTGGAGACCCACAGTAAGAAATGTTTTACGTTGGGATCCAGTATTTGTTTACACAGACATGTAAACACAAAATGAAACTTTTCGTACAGCACCTCTTATTCATACTGTGCACAGTGAATTGCCAGATTTCTGTTCTACTCTGTTTCATTCCATTCATTTCTATACTGTTATTTTTTAAAAATGCTGCTTGCAACCTGCTGAATTATTTGGGGGCCCACAGATGGTCAGAGTGCTGCATTTTGGAAAATACTCTCCAAGGAGTAAACTTTGTTCTATCAGCACCCAGACGCAGATGGTGAAAACAAGCAATTGAAAAAAATAAAATAAAATGAAAAGAAAACAACCGGTTGAACAACACAAGTTTAAAAAATTTAATTTTTTTTTCTGGCTTAATTGTTTTGTATAATCGGGACAAGCCTAATGGACCACTGATAAACGCACTTGTGATCCTAATATCCTGTCAGGTGTCCACCCCTTAAAGTTTCCACAAGAGTGGTGTGAATCTTCTGTGCCCTCGCCAGGACCTCCTGGGAGTTGGGAGAAGCTTGCTTTCTCTTCTTGTGATCAGTTTTGGTTCTGTGTTTCCAAACACAGAAGACTTGCTTCCCTGGTGCATCTTATGGCTGTTGCTCATGTGTCTGAAATCTATCTGGCGTTAATCCAGACATTGAGCTCTGTTCCTTCCTTTCTTTTTGAGAAAGCCCACTTACACAAGCTTCATTGGCTTCTGCCTGTGTCACAGGCCTTCTGGAGCTGTGGGAGTCGTGGGGTTCACAGCTTCAAGCATCTCAGATGTATCCTTTCTTAACCCCCCTGTCCGCTCTGCCGTACTGCATGGTCACCCTATTCTGTCTTCTCTCCTCCCTCCTCTCTGAGGAATGAACATTCCTTCCATTTTTGGAGGAACAGCTCTAGTTTCTTCAGCCTCCTAAGTGCTGACCCTCAAACTCCGCCCATTCCCCCTCAGTTTACCGGAGGGGTCCACCCAGGCTTGGCGGGAATCTCTTACGGAGGCCTGAGTGTGCTCAAGGCCAATCTCCACCTGCTGTCCCCTTGTCTTCCTCCTGCTGGGGAGGGGTGAAGGGCATTCCGAATGAGCCCTGAGGAGAGAAGGCAAGGTGGATTCAGTGGAGGAAGTTAAGGAAGGCAGGCGAGAGAAGACAAAGCCCTAGAGGACAGGAGAGACCAGGAGGGAAGAGGGGAGGATGGGCTGTAGCCGGAGGGAGTCCGCCGTGTCATGAGTCCGTCAGCATTTGCCATGTTAACGTTTCAGTAATCTCGGAAATGGCTGCGTAAGAGCGATCACTTTCAGCCCGTATGTTAAGAATAATTCTTGCCACCTGTGATGCGTGGCATGGCAGAGGATGAATGAGGTGCATTTTAGGAAGTGAACGGGCACTTGCCCTTTGGGTCAAGCACCCGTGCAGGTAAGGTCTGTGAACGAGGAGGGCTCACAGTGTGCCATCACGTGAGCCTGGAAACAGCCATCCCTTCTGGATGGTTTGAAAAGAAGCTTATACTAAAACTGGAGAGGGGCGCCTGGGTGGCTCAGTGAGTTAAGCGTCTGACTTCGACTCAGGTCATGATCTCACAGGTCGTGGGTTTGAGCCCTGCATCGGGCTCTGTGCTGACAGCTCAGAGCCTGGAGCCTGTTTCGGATTCTGGGTCTTCCTCTCTCTCTCTCTGTCCCTCCCCTGCTCACGCTCTGTCTCTCTCTCTCTTTCTTAAAAATAAGTTAGGGGCGCCTGGGTGGCGCAGTCGGTTAAGCGTCCGACTTCAGCCAGGTCACGATCTCGCGGTCCGTGAGTTCGAGCCCCGCGTCAGGCTCTGGGCTGATGGCTCAGACCTGGAGCTTGTTTCCGATTCTGTGTCTCCCTCTCTCTCTGCCCCTCCCCCGTTCATGCTCTGTCTCTCTCAGTCCCAAAAATAAATAAACGTTGAAAAAAAAAAATAAGTTAACGTTAAAAAAAATTTTTTTTAAATAATAAATCCTTTAATGAGGGCGAAAGCCACCCCCCAGCTTTCACTCTTAGCATCACCAGGAGACCTGCAGTTCCACAGTGTGTGAAGAATCCTGACTTTTTTCATAAAAACGTTTGTTTGTAAAACCAGAGGTCCATCCCACATGTGGCTTTTGCAACTTAAAAGGCTGCAAGCCACACGTCACTGCCAAGGGCATCTTCTCATTATTGGCTTAAATATCGGAGCTTGCGCTTAGGAATTTGATCCCGTAAGGTTCTCGAGAAGTCTGTTCGCTTTCGTGGCCAGCTCTGCTTTGCCGCTGAGCCACGCTCCGTGAACGGCTAGACCGCAGTTTGGTCTTCACGAACCTCTTCCAGCCGTTGCCTGGATGGAGTGTTCGGCTCGGGGTAAGACCAGACTCTTCCTGGCTGACGCGCTCCCGGACAACCGGCACGTGCTGTTGAGGAATTTTATTTTTTTTTTTTTACAGGAAGTAGGGTCTAATATTTTTACGTTTTGTTGGGATTTTATTGTTACTATAAAAAAGGGGTGACTAAGGTATATAAAAAGGAAACCTGTGGTTCAGATTTACTGCGCTGCGTGTCCTCCACGGTTTAATAAAATAAAACCCAAAGCTCTTAGGTTTTCCTCCGGGGTTAATACTAGCATCATGCACGTTCCCCGCCAGCCCAGCTCCTATCTGTAGGTCACACTCTGGTTCAGAGACTTGGGGTGGGTAATAAGATTATAAAACATGCCTCTTGCTGGCCGGCTAGCACATGCTAATAATCATGGGAGTCGTAATTCACCGGAATACTGGGGTTTTAGGTTTTCCTTGGTTTGCGTGTTTAATTTAAAGGAATAAAAAATAAAACCTTGAGAAGAAACAAGGTAGCACTGCATGAAGCGGAAAAAATTATATCCTTTAAGCAGAACTGAACGCTTCCTCTCGTTTGTGTGCAACTTGTACAACTTCTATCCCTCGGTAGAACTTTGCTGTTTCAGCTGGAGGTGTCGGGGAGGGCGGGGAGGGCGGGGACTAGGCTAGTCTAAAGCAGGTTTTCTCACCCTTGGCCCTCCGTGAAATGTGGGGCTGGATAATTCTTGTTGTGCGGGGCTGGCCTGTGTATCGCAGCACCCCGTCTCTCCTCACCAGATGCCACAGCACACCCTTCTCCTCGCCACCCCCCAGCTGTGACTCACAAGTGTCTCCCCACTTTGCCAGGTGTCCCCTGGAGGACAGATTGCCCCCAGTGGAGTATTACCGGCTTAAAGTAAAGCAGGTTTCCCAAACATTTCCTTCTTTACTCATTTGTCTAATCCGAAAGCAGCCAAGGTTGTGGTGTTTTTTTGTTTGTTTGTTTTTGAGTTAGAAGGGAACTAGAGTTTTAATTTATTTTTAGGTTTATATATTTTGAGAGAGAGAGAGTATGTGAGTGAGGGAGGGGGAGAGAGAGAGACCCAAGCAGGCCCCGCACTCTCAGCGCAGAGCCCAGCATGGGGCTAGAACCCATGAACCGTGAGATCATGACCTGAGCCCAAATCCAGAGTCTGACACTTAACCAGCTGATCCATCTAGGTGCCCGGGATATACAGTTTTAAATCTCATTCTGCCACTCCTTTTTCTGGACAAATCACAATTCGATTTTAGCTTCAGGTTTCAGAGGGTAACAAATGGACTTAGAAATACTACAGTTGAAACTTGAACCGCACTGGGGGTTTGCCCTGCACGAGTCCACTTATGTGCGACTTTGTTGGGAGAAACACAATACTGTCCTGTAAATGTGTTTTCTTTTCCTTGTGTTTTACTTTTTTATTTTTTATTTTTTTGTGTGTTTATTTATTTTTGAGAGAGAGAGAGCATGAGTGGGGCAGGGGTAGAGAGAGAGGGAGACACAGAATCTGAAGCAGGCTCCAGGCTCCAAGCTGTCAGAGCAGAGCCCCATGTGGGGCTTGAACTCATGGGCCATGAGATCATGACCTGAGCCGAAGTCAGACGCCCAACCAACTGAGCCACCCAGGCGCCCCTCTTTGTGTTTTCTTAATAGCATTTTCTTTCTCCTAGCTTTCTTCATTCTAAGAATACAGTTTATGTGTGTTAATTTGCTATTTATGTTATGGGTAGGACTTCCAGTCAACAGTAAGCTATTTAGTAGTTAAATTTGGGGAGAGTAAGAAGTTATATGTGGATTTTCAACTGCACAGGGAGTTGGCACCCCTAACCCGCTGTCCTGTTCAAGAGCCAGCTGTACATACAAGTCTACAGCCTTATGTCCAGAGATCACATGGATGGTTACTTGTGGATTATTCTTCATGTTGGATGTGGCTGAAGTGATAAATGGCTTCAGAAAATTCACATTTTAATAACCTCAAATGGAGTCTGACCCTTTGTATCTTTCTCTTTTCCTCACAGTCTTTTATAGCTCAGTGATCTTGGGATTCATTAGGAAAATCGAATGTTTGAGATCAAATCAGTCCTTTTCTATTTCCAAATAATCCTTGTTATCAGGTGCTTTCTAAAAACAGAAGAGGCATTAAAGGAAAACAGACGTGCATGGGTTTGAAATGTGTTTATCTTTCGGTAAGCTCTTTTTGAAAGAAGAAAAACACTACAGTTTATTTGAATTTCTTTTCAAATAATATGCAACTTGAAATTGGCAGCAGTTGACCTATTTATCAGACTTAACCTTTTGCCTTTTTTACTTAATACTGGAGATGTTGGGGTTTCACACTTCTTGGGGGCGTAGGAAATATGTCAGTACATCTAGGACACTGCTTCTCAATCTTGGTGTTACATTAGAATTACCTGGGGAGCTTTGAAATAGCCCAAGGCCGGGCCACCTCCCAGATCACTGAAATCAGACACTCTAGGGGTGGAGCCCAGGCATCAGTGCTAGGTGATCTCCTCCCTCTCCTCCAGTGGGAGTGAAGGTTGTGACCCAGGCGTGCCTTTTTATGAATAAAGTTTTATTGGAACATAGCCACGTTCATTCATTTACCAGTTGTCTAGGGACCATGTGGTTTGCAAAGCCTAAAATATTTCCTGTTTGGCCATTTACCAAAAAAAAAAAAAAAAAAAAAAGGCATGCTGATCCCTGCTGTAGACTCACAGTGAACATTTTTCAAACGTTTTGAAAAGAGGCTTTATACAAATTCCCAGTAGAAGAAGAAAAAAAAAAATCCAGCATTTTGCAGAGTCAGCAGGTTCAAGTACTGTCGGTTTACTTGTACACTGGGAAAATTGAAAAGCATTTTTCTTGAAGAACTGACTTGCAGATGTTGTCACACCGGGAGGAGATGTCACCAGCTCCGTGCCTGGAGTGGGTGGTGAGGAGGCTTCATCGTGTGTATGATGGCGCTTTGTGCTCTAAAGCTGACCGCTGGCTTCCCATTCAGTGTTCATTACTTAGACTGTGTAATTGACTTGAGGGAAGTGTGTAGAGGCAGAAACGGCTGTTTGAGGGTTTGAAGATTGTTTGAGGTTGTTACCACCACCGCAGCGATTCTAGATGGCGGCAGACCCCCGAAAAGATTCCTTTCACGCCGAGGAATCTCACGTATGAAAAGAAAAACAGTGAAAAGTTAAAGTGCTCTTTACTTCGTTTCCATCCTCCCTCAGCTCAAGTGGAAAGTTGATGGTTGTAAACCGTGTTGGTCGCTGGCCTCTTACGGGTGTGAAGTAGGAGAGAATGTATCATTTGCTCTAGTCCCTGGTCACCAAAGTGAGAGTTTTGAGCCAGCAGAATCAGCATCTCCTGGGACTGTGCCAGACTGAGGCCCCGCCCCATATTTACTGAATCAGGATCCACTTAGCCTCAGGCCATTTGCACGCCCAGTAAGAGAGTCCTGGGATGCACTGGTTTAACTGATAACTGGGTGCTGTGCAGTTAGGTGACTGCTGATTGTCACCACCCTCCTAAATGATTTCATGGCCCCTTAATTGCTCTCCTGATGTGGGCTGCTCATTAAGGGCAGCCAATTTTTCCCCTTTGCCTATTTCCAAGTATGGCTTGCTTGCCCTCCTAGTAAGGACTTAGGTGAAGGTAGAAGATGAAAATTGGGTGACTGAGCTAGGAGAGATACTGTTTCATATGCTTCAGGGAAACCAACTGGAAAGAGTAAAGGGAACTTCCCAGAAAACTTCAGTTGAAAGAAATTAATCAACCAGAATAGAGTCTTCTGGGCTTCTCCAAGAAGTAATGTGCCCATCAGAGCATTCATTTGTGCTGGTGGGGGGGCACTTGGGAGAGGCAAAAATGAGTCCCTTGAGCTTCTCAAATCGGCAGACACAAGGTTAGGAACTCCGGCCTTTCCGCGTCAAACATTCAAAGTACACGTAGGCCTGTAGTAATTGGAAAACTGTCCAAAATTTAACATTCATAGATAATCTTGGGGAACCCTGCCAGCCTCTGTCATGTTAGTATGATTTATTTGATTGAAAGACATGATTTTGAAATTACTCTTTAATCCTTGGACAATATTGATTTTTCCTGAACGTTCCCTTAAATTGACTTTTAAATAAAGTTAATGTCACCTAAATTTAATTTTTTTGTTTATTGTTGAGATAGCATGTGAGCAGGGGAGCGGCAGGGAGCAAGGGAGACAGAGGATCTGAAGCGGGCTCTGTGCTGACAGAGAGAGAGCCTGATGCGGGGCTTGAACTCCTAGGCCATGAGATCATGACCTGAGCTGAAGTCGAAAGCTTAACTGACTTGAGCCACCCAGGTGCCCCTAAGTTTAATTTTTTAAATGCAGTATAAATCATTGAAGTCTTGGGGCGCCTGGGTGGCGCAGTCGGTTAAGCGTCCGACTTCAGCCAGGTCACGATCTCGCAGTCCGTGAGTTCGAGCCCCGCATTGGGCTCTGGGCTGATGGCTCAGAGCCTGGAGCCTGTTTCCATTCTGTGTCTCCCTCTCTCTCTGCCCCTCCCCCATTCATGCTCTGTCTCTCTCTGTCCCAAAAATAAATAAACGTTGAAAAAAAAAAATTAAAAAAAAATCATTGAAGTCTAGCTGTTCTTGCTGGGGAGATAACGATCACATGTGTAAAGCTCTGTGTCTGTTCCAGGGGCCATGCGGGAAACAGAACAGGTCTCCATGTTTGTGGAAATGGCCAGGAAGTGCTGAGAAAGCAGAAGGGGGCCCTTTTAAGTCTTTGAGTGAGAGGTCAGGAAGCGATGGGGTGCTGCTCCTTAGTTAAAAGCTGCCTCACTGTCCCAAAGACAGAGTCCAGTTGCCATAAAGACACATGACCACTGAGGCTGGCTGCCACCGCTGCTGGAGGGGACGGCACGTGCCTGCCTTCTGCCCTCCACGTCTCACTGCATGTCCGGTTTGCAGAATCCGCATCACCTCCAGAACCCTGGTGACAGGAGGGTCTGGGAAGCGGAGATCCCACACTTGGGTTTCTTGCTGCAGGAAGAGCATGGAACAGGGTGGGAACAGACGTTGAGGACAGTATCCAGCACATCACCATCGTGATGACAACAGCTTACCCTTACACATGCTTTGTGTGTTGTCTTTCTTAAAAAATATTTTTACTTATTTTTGAGAGAGAGAGAGAGAGACAGTGCGTGAGCAGGGGAGGGGCAGAGAGAGGGAGACACAGAATCCAAAGCAGGCTCCAGCTCCTGAACCGTGAGATCATGACCTGAGCCACCCGGGCGCCTCTAAAATATTCTTTTTCTCTGAATACCGTGAGCTAACCCAAGGTAAGATGCCAGGTTTACACATGAGGCTCCTGGCCAAATAAGTTAGACGGAGTTACAGCGACGAGCCAGCTCCTACGCCGTGCTGTCTCCTCTCTATTGCTGTGTTTTCCGTAGGGCTGGTTAATTGAGTATCATGTGACTAAGTGGGGTTTTAGGGGAGCTCTAGTAGGGACCCCAAGATAGAAGAGGCACTGTGAGGATGCACACATCCTTAGTATAGCTGGGGTCCATGCTCTGTTCATGGTTGAGGATACTCCCAGCATCAGTGGGCTATTCCCCTTAGAGGCAGGTCTTGTAATAATTGTAAAATGCAGCTTTGGGCTCAACGTCGCCTTTCTTTTTTTCTCAAGCAGATGAAGAACTCGGAGAACCGCCATGCAATGAGCTCCCAGTACAGAATGCATTCTTACTACCCGCCTCCCTCCTACCTGGGCCAGAGCGTGTCCCAGATCTTCACTTTCGAGGAAGGCCCCTCTTACTCGGAAGCCAAAGCAAGCGGTAGGTGCCCAGTTGTGCAGAGCCTGGATTGGGGTGGAGGGAGGCCGAGCGTCCAAGGCCGACTCTCTAGACCTCTCCGAGGGCTTGCCGGTCAGGAGCCCTTGGAAGATCACTGTGCCTCCTCTGTGAGTATTCTTTACAGCTTTTAGTTGTGGGATGTTTTTGCTTCTCTAAATTAATACCACATGATTCTTTTCTGAATAGCTGGAGTGCCAAGAATACAGTGAGAGCCTCCCTCCCATCAGAAGCTAACAAATATATTTTCAGGAGTATCAATATGAAATACAAACTCAAAGGAAACCGTGGTTCAAATCCTGATCATTTTTGGCGAAGTGTTTCTGCGTACTGAATACCTGTTTTCCAAAACTTTTCCATTCTCAAATTGAAGGCGTATTCATCTTTTGGGGGAGCGAATAGAATAATAAAACATTTTTGAATACCATAGGCCTCAGAGTTTATGCAGTAGCAATGCAAATAACTCTGGTATAAAGGCTTTAAAATAAAAATGACTTTAATGAGCCAAAGCACTTTGAAATACACAGTTCCTCAACTTCAATTTTAACCTTCTCCCCAGTATTTACACTGTTAAAGATGGGCAGGTCTCTTATGGCGGCTGTGTTTCCAGACCCCATTTTTAAGATCTTTATATTTAAGCTTTATCTTTTGACCTAGGAAAGTGAGATGCGTATACGTTCAAGGCAGAAGTAGAAATCAGGGCAGTAGCAAGTGGTGTGGTAGTAAATCGACTCTTGGAACCCACCCTATACTACATAAAAAGAGAGGTTTTCAAAATAACTTGACCATCTACAAAATAACTTGACTCTCTTGGTAAAGCAAGTATTTAGGGAAGGAGAATCAGAACCATGCTTTGATTTCCAAGTTCAAAACAAGTCTAAAAAAGGTGGGCAATTTATACTTTATTTGCCATACCAAGATGAAATAGAGGACTTCATTAATGTTGAATATGGAGTACAAGGGAACTGATCACTTTGAACTATAGACGGATGGAAGTACACGATTTTTTTTTTTTTTTACTTTGACTCGTCTTGTCAGGAGTGTACAAACACAACTCTGTATTATAAATACTTATACCATAGAACGTATGCCCATATGGTCCTTCTTTCTTACTGTCTCTGATTCTATGTATTTTTCTGGATTTTAAGCTCTTTAGGGACAGAGAACACATGTTACATACCTTTTTATCTGCTGTGATGCCTTTTATTTGTTGTTGATTGGTTGAGCCAGTGGATGAATGAATGAACAAATGAATCATGTATTATTTTTTAAGTGAGCTCGCTCTGTAAAGAAATACCAGCCTAAAGGGTCAGGATCCTAACTCCTTGTCTGATGGAGTCAGTGCAGAATTTAGCGATGAAGCAGTTAAAGAAACGTTCGTTCGTACGAAAATTAGGAGCGAAACCTACTTCCAGGAAGAAATTGCCTGAGCTTCTTGCTCCTGGAATAATGGAATATTTTCAGAAGCCACTCACACTCTTGAGAGAAAGGTGTAAATTCAGAGCAGGGCAGGAAGATAAAAAGATAAGAGGAAATTTATTAGAGCGGAGAGGGACAGCTCTGAGGAGGAGCAGGGGGTTTTTGAATTTATGGCAGCAAAGGCAGAGGCTCAGAAGGAGAGAGGTTACAGTCCAGGACCGGAAGGACCAGCGCTCAGAGGGAAATAACTGTGTGAATAATCGCGAGGATTGGTTACAACTTCGCTAGTGAGTGATACTTGGGCTTGAAAGTGAGAGGAGGCCTCAGACTTGCGCTTCTGGCGCCCCGCCCACTCACCACTAATTAATCAGGAGGGTGGAGCTTCCCACTGGAGGGGCTTAGCTGGGAAGGGCCACAGTGAAACTCAGTAACCTCTGCTTTCCAGTTGCCATGGAGCAGGAGAATGTGAATTCATAGAAAATCTACATGTCAGCTAATTTTTTAAAGACATGCGGCTTCATGACTTCCAAGCGCCTGGTATCTGGGGCTTCTGCGTTGCATGCAGTGTTTACAGAGCAGATGGAAGGGAAGAGGAAGTTGTGTTTGGGGGCCACCAAGGACACCCTAGGCGTTATCTCTTGGAACGATGGATCCTCAGTTTTACCGTCAGCACTGACACAAGCAGGAAGCACTTGGGGCAACGTAGGCCCTTTTGCCAAGTGGGGCTGAGGCTGGCGGCAGGGTGCAGTGGGCGGGGGTAGGGGCAGCAGTGTGTTCACTTGTGACAAGGTGGCAGAGGCTGGCCATCAGCCAGTTGCGTTTCTCACTCCTGTCATGTTTGAGTTGAGATCCTTTGATTGGTTGAGTTAGTAAGATATGATTGGAAGATCTAAGTGGGGACTTGTAAGTAATTAGAAAAGTTGGTTGGTTTGCAGTAGGTTTAATGTTTAAAGTGTACATTTGTCCATTAAATTAAATTTTTCTTCAGTTTCTTTTTTTTTAAATGTGTATTTTTGAGGGGTGCCTAGGTGGCTCAGTTGGCTAAGTGTCCGACTTCAGCTCAGGTCATGATCTTGTGGTTTGTGAGTTCGAGCCCCATGTCGGGCTCTGTGCTGACAGCTCAGAGCCTGGATCCTGCTTAGGATTCTGTGTCTCCCTCTCTCTCTGCCCCTCCACTGCTCATTTTCTGTCTCTCTTTGTCTCAGAAATAAAACATTAAAAAAAAATTTTTTTTAATGTTTTATTTTTAAGAGAGGAGGGAGAAAGAGAGAAAGAGAGAGAGAGAGAGACAACGAGTGGGGGAGAAGGGCAGACAGAGAGGGAGACACAGAATCCGAAGCCGGCTCCAGGCTCTGAGCTGTCAGCACAGAGCCCAGTGCGAGGCTCGAACTCACAAACTGTGATCATGACCCGAGCCGAATCAGGTGCTTAACTGACCGAGCCACCCAGTCACCCCTCTTCAGTTTCTTTCAAGACAAGCTTAACCTCTGTACCGCTTAAATGAGTCCCGGTTCAAAGTTTTCATCTGCTTTTGCTGCAGATTGCAACGTATGAATAGATTGTGTGTGGGGGAGGATTACAGGGAAAGTTTCCATTTTCCTGTGTTGCTGTTTAATGGCTTTCTTTGTCAAAAAGCTGGGAAGCATTTCTTCCCCTTTCCATGTCCTGACTCCATGTCAGGAGGTAATCAGAGAGATGGCGAGGCCTGGTCGTGGTGTAGGACTTTGTAAGCCACCGCGAGCACTTTGGCTTTTATTTCAAGTGACACGAGAAGCCATGGAGTTCCAGTGAAGAGGTGACATGGGAGATATGTCTGTTTTGTGGTTTTGGAAGATCACGCTCGTAGCTGCGTAAGGACAGACGGTAGGGATGAAGGTGGAGGCGGGGGGGGGGGGCGGCAGAAGTTGTCATAATCGTTGCAGAAGGTGGCAGTGGCTTGGTGAGGGTGGGAGTGTGGTGGTGAGGCAGGTGGTTTCGTTCTAGATCCGTTTTGTTTTTTGTTTTTGTTTTTGTTTTTGTTTTTTTTTTTTTCAACGTTTATTTATTTTTGGGACAGAGAGAGACAGAGCATGAACGGGGGAGGGACAGAGAGAGAGGGAGACACAGAATCGGAAACAGGCTCCAGGCTCTGAGCCATCAGCCCAGAGCCCGACGCGGGGCTCGAACTCACGGACCGCGAGGTCGTGACCTGGCTGAAGTCGGACGCTTAACCGACTGCACCACCCAGGCGCCCCTCTAGATCCATTTTGGAGAGAGAACCAGCAGGATTTGCTCATGGATTTGGGATGGGCCAGCAAGGGGGAAGTGAGGGAGGACTCCCTAAGTTCTGACCTGACCCAGGAGTTTCCATTTATTGAGGTAAAGAAGACCGTGGGAAAAAGAGGTTTGTGGGGAGCTAGGACTTGAATTCTGCACATAGGAAGTTAGAGATGTTCATGAGTCATCCGAGTGGATCGTCCAGTAGGAATTGGATGTATGAAGTCCCAAGCTGAGAGACCGTTGCTGGAAATAAAAAAGCCTGCGAGTGGGGTGCCTGGGTGGCTCAGTCAGTTACGCATTCGACTTCAGCTCAGGTCATGACCTCACAGCTGTGGGAAGGTCGGGCTCTGTGCTGACAGCTCAGAGCCCGGAGCCTGCTTCACATTTTGTGTCTCCCTCCCTGTCTGGCCCTCCCCCTCTCAAACTCTGTCTCTCTCTCTCTCTCTCTCTCTCAAAAAGTAAATAAACATTAAAAAAAAAAACTTAAAAAAAAAAAAAACAAACCTGTGAGTTCCGTGCCTCAGTGTTCCTTGAAGCCAGTGTGATGAAAGCCCCCAGGGAAGCGAGTGTAGACAGAGCAGAACGAATGATGGAAGTTGGAGCCCCAGGGCCCTCCAGTCTCCGCAGGTGCGTCGCACATGAAGAGGACCAGTGAAGGAGACCGTGACAGGAGCAGCCCGTGGGGTGGGGGGAGAGCTCGCGGGGATGCTGTCTTGGAAGCCATGCGAAGACAACGGTGCGTTGAACAGAGCCACGGAAGTTGGTGGGTCAGATGAGGGCTGGGATCGACCACTGGCTGTTGGGAGGAAGAAATGATGGGGGACCGAGGCCAGCGGGGTTGGAGGTGGGAACCAAAGCCGGGCTGCATTCGGGAGTGCGTGGGAGAGAAGGTTGGGGGCCCCCCAGGCTGGGCACAGACAGGTCTTCAGGGAGTTCTGCTGGGAGGGCAGAAGTGACATGGGCTAGCCGCAGGAGGGGGAGCGGAGTTCAAGGAAGATCTTTCTGTCTTTTTCGAAGAAAGGAGACGGGCTTCTGTGCTGACGGGAGTGATCTCGTGGAGGGAAGTTTGCTGGTATGGGGTGTGTGGGGCAGGGCCACCGCCAGCAGGTTCTGTGGCAGGGTGTTGAGTCAGCAAGACCAGATGGGATCCTGGGGTGGGGGTGGGGGGCGGCTCTGAGTGCTGAGTTACTGGTGTAAGGAGAGGTAAGCAAAGGACCTAAAAGCAAACAAAAACTTAGTTTGACACAGCGATTTTATGTCTGTTGACTCTCACTTGAAACTGGGGGCTTGAATTTTTTTGTCTTTCCTTTTTCTAGGAATTTGTTTGTTTGTTTGTTTGTTTGTTTTGGAAGCACAATCCACCTGTCATAAAATTAACGATTCACCATTTTGAAGTATACAATTAAGCGGCGCTTAGGACCTTTGCAGTGTTCAGCAGTCATGACCTTTATTTAGTTCAAAGGCATCTTTATCTCCCCAGAAGGAAATCCCATACCCACTAAGTGGTCTTCCCTTACTCAACCCTACTCCCCCCACCCCCAGCGCCCTGGCAACCACAAATTTGCTTTCTGTCTTAATTTTTTTTTTTTTCAATGTTTATTTATTTATTTTGGGACAGAGAGAGACAGAGCATGAACGGGGGAGGGGCAGAGAGAGAGGGAGACACAGAATCGGAAACAGGCTCCAGGCTCTGAGCCATCAGCCCAGAGCCTGATGCGGGGCTCGAACTCACGGGCCGCGAGATCGTGACCTGGCTGAAGTCGGACGCTTAACCGACTGCGCCACCCAGGCGCCCCTAATTTGCTTTCTGTCTTAATGGACTTGCCTATTCTGGAAGGTTCATGGGAATCATACAACATGTGGTGTTTTGTGACTGGCTTCTTTCCCTTAGCGTAAGTAACATTTTCAGGGTTCTTCCACGTTGTGACAGGTAGTAAGTACTTCACTCCTTTTTATGGCCTACTGAGAGTCCATTGTGTGACTAAACCACATCGTCTTCTGTTCATCACTTGATGGACATTTGGGTCGTTAGTACCTTTTACTGGTTATTGTGAATAGCACCGCCGGGAATCTTCGTGTTCTTTATTTGAAGACCCGCTTTCAGCTCTTCCGAGTACATCCTCAGCAGCGGAATTGCTAGATCGTATAAGTCTGTGTTTAACTTTTTGAGGACCTGTCAAACTCCTCTGCCACACCATTGTACGTTCCCACCAGTGTATGAGGGTTCCGATTTCTCCAGCCAGCTCTTGTTACTTTCCATCTTTTTATTATGATCTTAGTAATTCATTTTTGTTGTATCTTATTAAAGCATCAGACCGTGGGAGATTGTAAAATGTTCATAGTAACAGATGCAGGTGGTTCCCGAAATGGTGGCAGGACCGCCCTGAAACTAACGCTTCCTGGCTCCCAGTAAAGAGGTGCGTCTCCACAGCAGTGTCTCTGCGTTAACAGATACACCCGTGCTTATGGGCGGGCAACATTTCCTGTCCATAAGCAGGCATCTTTCTCTACGTGTTGGATTCTTGCGTATAGGTTCTTGGAGTATACTTGACTGGCCAACCCCTGCGAAACGGTTTCAGTTCACAATGAGGAAGATGAACACGCTTTGATTTTTTTGTCTGTTTATTTTGCAGTCTCGGTGTAAAGTTAGAGCTGGTACGTTTCGGTTTCTTCTGGTTCTTTGGCGCCTTTCAGGGCAGACCCAAGTGGCAGGCCCCTGTGCAAACACCCTTCCTTTAACATTCAACCTCTGCTCTTTCCGGGAGAAGGAAATACTCATTTGAGATGCTCCTTATATATTATGAGCTTTTCTTGTATTATTCATTTTGCACACATAGGATGTCAGCAGCTCCGTGAAGCAAGATACAAAGCATTTACGTTTTCCCCCAAAGGTCAGATGGCCAAGGACAGTGGAAGGGCCTCTCTGAGTAGAAGGCCTTGTCTTCCTTCTGTGATGTCTGGGAAGCTTGCAGAAGTCTAGGCGTTCCCAGACATGACTTTTTTAATCCATTCGGCATTAGCAATGTTGTAGCTGAGTGACTCTAGAGGTGCCCGATTTCACTGATGGCATCAGCTCCCTCCCCCACTGTTGTCATGACCACACACAAAGTGGTTAAGCTTTCACCCCATGGAGTGGTTTGGCTTCCTGCCGCATGTTGGATTTTAGCAAAAGACCATCCATCTCATTTCTCAGGTGAGAACACTGACGCGGCGCTGCCTGTTGGAAGCACCCTCAGGTCTCCCCCTGCTCACGATCTGGGATGTCACCACCGCCCTTTCGTGAGGGGATGTGAGCTTCTGCCACGGCCCCTGGGTGGGGTGCTGGAAACATTCTGTGCTTAGCATCTCAGTGGAGCCACCACTAACCAGCTGTGTAGCCTTGGGAGTACCAGACTCTCCTCCTGGACCCTTGCTTCCCTCACCCCTTAACAGAAGGCGAAGGGGTGGGATGTGTCAAACCCACACAGGTGTTATGAGGATGAAATCATGTCGCCTATGGAAACAAGCTCTGTAAATCACAAAATGCAGCAAGAGACGGCGAAATACTGTACAAACTTCCACCATTCCTTTCTGCAAGGGGTGTGTTGACATTTCAGGCAGTTCTTCTTGTCAGGGAGAAAGATGTTCTGGAAATGTTTTAGAGTCCTGCTCAGACAGGAAGGAGGGGAGGCCAAGGCATCCGAGGGCTGCTTTTCTTGTGTGTATTCTGCTCTGAAGTGTATGGCAAGCCTGCAGGGGAGAAAAACATTGACCCTTTTCTTTCTCTGCTTTAAGGAAAGCTGAGTATGTTTTATGCAACATTTATAAAATGTTAAGTTTAAACTTGGCTCTTTAGGAAATGACTTACCATTTGCTAAATTTTAAAGAAAAGCACTTGACTAGTAAACCTGTCTTTATGTAACCATTTTATTTTCAGCTCCAGCTTTGCACAGAAAAGTATGTGGGGCATTCGTTGGCAATGACCATAGAGGCCAGTGTGTGCAAGGCAATGGATCCCACCCCAGGAGAGGAGATCTGGCTCAGATCCCTAGCTCTGGGCCTGATTGTACCATGCTCATTTAATCTCTTCCAGCCTTACTTCCCTCATCTGGAAAGTTGAAAAATGTAATAACAGCTTTACCTATTCTATATGGGCCACATAAACAATTATGTTAAAAAGGCATGGAGGAAGTTGTCAACTCCCTTATTCCCATATGAAGACCTGTCACCATGTCTTAAATATCTTCTATTCCTGCGGGTGACTGGCAGTGGACTGTGCAAATAAAAGTCATTACAATCTAAGGAGGGCCTATTGTTTAGCCCTACGGGGGCCCTGTTTGAAACTAACCACATGTGTATTGTGATTCTTGAAATTAGTTCGTCATTGTGGTATTCTGAGTAAGGAAGATGAAGCATAATAATTTAATAAGTATATAATAAACATTTAGAACTAGCAGCTTTGGAGGCTTATTTTTAACGTATCACAAGTGATATGTTTGCTAAGAAAAGCAGAGGGAACAACCAAGGAAGAGGGGTACGGAAGGACACCAGCAGGTTTCTTTGTAGCTAAAGAATATCCCTGAAAGCGAACTGAGGTGCCGTTTGATGCGGGCACACTGATTTCCATTGTTTCTTCAAACCTCTTTTTCTTCCAACTTGAAAAGAGCCCCCTACAAGGCAAACTGTGGGAAAGATTGAGAACTGAGGGGCCTCCGGCATGTCTTCTGTGTAAAACACTGCCCCCTGACCAGGCCAGCACCAGTCTAGAAAGAACAGGCACTTCCCAAGGACCTACCTGAGGAAGGTCAGACTCACATAAGAAGTTCACTCACTGTAGCCCTTTCTGCAAGAGTTATCAGAGTGTGGCCTCACACCGGGAGCACAGCTATCGTGCTCATTCAGGTTTGCACTTTGCCAGGGGCCTCACATCATGCTCTGTTCTCAAAGGGCTCCTGGGGTCGTTCGTAGGTTCTTGGATGAATAAGAAACCGACCTCTGGATCCTTCCTGCTGGTGCCTCACCAGCCTGGAGTCAGGTGTTCTGGTGAACCAGTCAGTGAAATAAAGCAGACAGGGGCAAATGTAGGTACAACCTCCAGGCTACGACGTATCCTGGATTCACGTCACGTAGAATATTCCCCATATTCCCTTTGGAAAACTCAAACTTCAAAGACTTATTTCTTTGCATATATTGCATATATTGTTATTTTGATGAGTAACACAGCCCTGCGAGTGAGGTCAAGAGGGGCTTCCTCACTAACCATACTTAAGAGAGGCCAGGTGGGGGTGGGGCACTGTGACATCTCTGGCCTTGTCGTCAGTGTTGAGGAACAGGAGCCAGCATAGGAACTCAGGTCTCTGAAGCACTCCTCCGGGCGTTCCTTCTGCTAGGATATCTTATGGTTTCTCTTCCCGCCCTTCCCTCACAGTTAGATAGCTCTTCCAACGTCTGTAAGACAAAGTTCTGTGTGCTCGGTGGGGATAACTCATTTAATTCTTTTTTTTTTTTTTTTCCCCTGAGAGAGAGAGAGAGCACATGCAAACAGGGTAGGGGCAGGTAGAGAGAGAGAAAATCTTAAGCAGGCTCTATGCTCAGTGTAGAGCCCGACATGGGCTCAATCTCCTGACCTGAACTGAAATCAAGAGTTGACCACTTAACTGACTGAGCCACCCAGGTGCCCCTCATTTAATTTTTTTTAAGTTTATTTCATTATTTGTTTTGTGAGAGAGAGAGAGCATGTACACATGAGCTGGGGAGGGGCAGAGAGAGAGAGAGAATCCCAAACAGGCACTGCACTGTCAGCACGGAGGCCGATGCAGGGCTTGAACTCACATACCATGAGATCACGACCAGAGCTGAAATCAAGAGTCAGACGCTTAACCGATTAAGCCATTCGGGCACCCCCAATTCTTACAGTAGTATTATTACCCCCATATTATGGATGAGGACAATGAGGCACAGAGACAGTGAGAGGAGAAGAGGTCCTCATTTCCAAGTGGCAGATAGAGAAACTGAGGAACAGTGATGACTGACTTAGCTTGTCTAAGGCCTCACTGAGCAACAGTCTGGCATTCTCATGTGTGAAAAACTTTCATGGAATTGGTGGCTGTCATTGGGGGTTGGAAATGTTCTATCTGCTGAGATCAAAGATATGCATGCAATAGTAATACTTTTTCTGTAACAATAAAACTCTGGAACCTACTCTTTCATCATATGCATCATGCAGGAATAACCCTTCTAGGGATGTCTTTCTATAGTATGTGGTTATCACAGAAAACAAAAACAAAAACAACAACAACGCTGTAAAGTAGACTTAAAAAACCCACCAGCATATCAGGTATAATATTTACATTGCTTTTCCCAAAGCTAAATGTAAACTATAGAATGTCTCTTTGACTTAGCACAGTAAAGCCAACTTTTAATCTTGTGGTTATATATGTATTTTCTTTGTATTTAACAGGACAGACTGTTGATATTTGATGAAGGCAGACATAATAAAATTAAATAACTAGTTATCAGATTTGAAATTATAAATGTAAATAGAAACACAATCAACTACTTTTTTATAGTAATTTTTATTTTCTGTGGCTATTCTGTGTTATTTTAAAATTAGGGTGAATAAGGGTTGCCTGGGTGGCTCAGTCGGTTAAGCATCCGACTTCAGCTCAGATCGTGATCTCATGGCTTGTGGGTTCGAGTCCCACGTTGGGCTCTGTGCTGACAGCTCGGAGCCTGGATCCTGCTTCAGATTCTGTGTCTACCTTTCTCTCTCCTCTTTCTCTGCTCATTCTCTCTCTGTCTCTCACTTTCTCTCTCAAAAATAAATAAACATTAAAAAGAAATTAGGGTGAATTGAAGGCTTGTCTGTTTTCCCCAGATAGTTTTTGAGAAAGGCAGTATTTTACATTCTCCCTGGTCTGTTCGCAGCTTATGACGAGGCTTCTTTTTACATCTTTAATTTATTTATTCTCTTAAAACTCTAAGTTCAGTCTACAGGGCCCCCTTTGCAGGGGTTTTCCTTTGGGCTAAAGAAGATGGGTCTAGAACAGGGCACAGAGGGTGAGCTCTGGAAACTATGCTTTTAGGAACTCCTGCGTGTCCTGACATAACTAGACTGAACATAATTAACTGGAAGGCCGTGCGAGTCCGTGTCGTCTGTGCTGATTTTACGTTGATGGAGTTCAAGTGAGCTGTCTGGTCCCCTGCCTGCCTGATCATGCAGGGAACCCAGCCTTCTGTGGGCACATCACACATCACTGAGTTTGCCGATTCTGTTGCTCATTCAGCGACCATTTCTACTTAAAAATCCTGAAGAGGTAGCATCCCCCTGGGCACAAACTTGGGGGATACAGCAGCCACTCTGGCTAGAGCATCCGATGTCCTCACACGTGAGATTTCATCTCCGTCTGACCTGAATGCACTGGGCCTCAGTGATGCTTTCCCGGCCTGGTGCGGAGTAACTCGGGAGTTTATTTCCCCCCCCTCGGCTCCTCAGAGGCACGGCCCAGGCCAAGTACAACTTGAATAACCTTCAGGAGAGCTGTGCTGTCCTTCTGTCGGCCGCTGTCTTTGAAAATTGCCTCCAGAGTTAGTGAGCAGGAACAGTTAAGATTTACAAACAATGATGAAGCTTGTCAAGCATCTTTCACCATCCATCATCCAGGTGCCGTGCCTGGGCGGTGAAGTGTTCTTCATAAAAACCAGCTCAGTGTGAAATACACCTCGCTGCAATGTTTACTGCTCTGAAGCTCGTCAGCGGCCCTTTATAGTAAATCCAGATTGCGATGTGACATTACAGTATATCATTGCCCGGCGCGGTGGGGTTTACACTGCGAATGAGTGCACTGCACACCAGATGAGGTGTCCAAATTGAGTTATGTCAGAATTTGGCTGTTATATGGGGATAGCTTTTGTTTTCCGAACACTGAAAGTTAGCTTTATATGTATTTATATATAGGCATATACTTCCCATCTTGCGCATATACACGGGTATACAATATAGGCTGAGGTCAGCTTCCAACTGGGCTTCTGCTGTAAAGAATGGTGGCCAGCGTTTATGTGCCTTCCAACCGTTGTTCACTGAGACTGGCATAACTTTATGGAATCTTCGCGGGGGGCTAGGGTAGATGGTTACTTCACTGCGGAAGTGGGGTTGCCTCTGTCCTGCCTCCACTGGTCATTTTCACCATCCTTTCTTACAAAGCCAAGGAACCCTTTCTCCCAGGATTATTGCAATGTGCGGGAATGATCCCTGTGATGAGGGGCAAAGCGAAGAAACCCCACAGGACCGCTCCGCCCGCCGTGGAGCGCCGCACCTGTCAGCCGAGCACATGCGCTTGGGGAGGTCTCTGTGAAGGCAGTTGCTTATTTATGGTTTTTCTAGTGGGTATCAAAATCCTAGTGCTGCCTCTGTTATCTTGAAAGATGCTGCTTCCAAGAAAAGATTTATGGTGTTTTAGCTTAAATCTGCAAAATAAAAGAGCACACTGAATTTATTGCATGATCGGGTTTATTTACATTCACCCTAAAAGTGCTGATATTAAAAATGAGCTCCATAAAAAAATAATATTCAGGCCCTGCAGCCCCAGGATCATCTTCTTAACACATATATTTTTAAATTCTGTCTTCAGTGTAGCAGGAACCCGTCAGGAGAACCGTCTTGCGGTCTTTTCGTATCTGGCGCCACAGTGAATCCGGGGCTCCCGGTGTCACTACAGTGAATCCGGGGCTCCCGGTATACACCCAGCCTGGGGTGGGGGTCCTCCCCCTTCTTTAAACGCAGTGGTAAGCCCCCCTCCCGCCCCTGCCCTCTGCTCTTCTTCTGGCCATTCTCTCTGAGTCGCAATGTCTTCTTACTGGAGATTGATTAACGGTGCCACTTCTGAGCTTCCTCAAGCGGCACAGGACACAATTGCGGGAATGCGGTGCTGGCCTCTAGAGGTGGGACAGGGGCCAGAAGCCGTCTGTTGGCTCCGGTGCCAGGGGAGGGAGAGAATAGCCCCCACGTCAACCCAACGCATTCTGTCCCTCGGGGGCTTCGCCATCAAACGCAGGATGGCCAGTTAAAGTTAAATTTCAGATTGCACCACAAAAAATGATTTTAATATAATCATGTCCACAACACTTTATTATGCTAGAAGTTCTCTATTTTGTCTGAAATTTAAATTTAATTCAGTGTCCCGTGTTTTTATTTGTTAAATCTAGCCATCTTCATGCTCCATTCAAGTCTTAAGCACCGATTTAGGGCGCTGGGGTGAAAGGCAGAAATGAAACGTGGACACAGGCCAGCGATGCTTTCTGGAAGCATCTTCAGCAGTTGTAAGAGTCGCTTCGTTTATATTTCTATGAAAAATAGTACAAGAGGCAGCGCTGACCGTGCTTGGGGATGGTCTCTTTTGGTGAAAGCCGTTTGTGGGTTTCTCAGTGTCCCACTAATACAGCAGCGAATACAAATTACTCCGCTGGCCGCTCAGCATCGGAATGGAAATGTACACGGTCTGTGTGTTTGGTTCAGTTGTGTCCGTGTGCGGTTTTGCCAGGCACAACGACAACTCTTGAAACTCTCAGCAGGACCAGTTTCTCTCTGTCTCCCCACCGCCCGCCACCAGGATACATGCGGGCGGCTCGGTCCGTACCCGAGTAATAAACTCCAGGAGTGCAGTGACCTGGCCTCGTGCCTGGGATGTGAACCATGGTGGAGAGCACGAGACAGGGACCCTTTCATGTCAGCAGATCTCGGGAACACATGCCCTTCCCTTCCCGTCCACAGAAGAACAGCTTTGCCTCATCAAAGCCTTGCGGGGCGGGGCGGTGGAGGGGAGTTGCCACGTGCCCAGCCGTCTTGCTCTTATTCGGGACTTGGTCGAGGTCTCTCTGTAACCTAAGGGGGAGGTTTTGCTTCCTCAGGTAGAAACCGGGATCACAACCGAACTTTATGGACGAAGGTTCCAAATACGTAGCCCTGCCGGGGCATGTTTGCCTTTGTTACTAACGCGGTTAAGAGGTGGCCTGGGGCTTGATTGATTGATTTGTTTGCTTATAACAGCTTTATTGATACATAGTTCACACACCGTAAAATTCATCTCCTTAAAGCGTACAGTTCAGTGGTTTTTAGTGTGTTGACAAAATTGTGCCACCATGACTACAATCTAATCCCAGAATGTTTCCATCACCCCAAAAGGTTCCCCGTATGCAGTCGCCCCTCATTTCTGCCTCCCTCCCAGCCCCTGGAAGAAGCTACTGTTCTATTTTCTGTCTGTGGATTTGCCTATTCTAGATATTTCCTATAAATAGAATGCTATAAGATGTGACCTTTAGTGCATGGCTTTTTTTCACTTAGTATTACGTCTCTGAAGTTTGTCCACGTGGTACCCATGTGACAGCGCTTTGTTCCTTGTCGTGGCCGAACAGTATTCCATTATGTGGAAGGGCTTGGTTGGTTTTGAGTTCAGAAACTATCGCAGGGCCCAGCAAAACTATTAAACCGCAAGATTCTCAAGGTGAAATACGTGTTTAATCTCATTTTAGTAAATCTCTAGCTCTTTCAACTCAACACATGAATGCCTGTAATGAGTAGAACCCTACTACAGGAAATGAGAGGAGTGGGTGTATACGGACGTTGAACAAAGCAAGGCTGTGTTATCTTCTTGTTTTCTGCTAATAACCATTTATGTTCTTCTGCCAGGCCGCCATAGTAAACTCACACAGACTGGGTGGGTTAAATAACAACTTTATGTCCTCACAGCTCTGGAGGTTAGAAGTCCCAGGTCAAGGTGTGGTTGGGGTTATGGCCGGCCGCCTCACTGTGTCCTTCTCACGTGGCCTTTTCTCGCTGTGTGCTCAGAGAGCCAGAAAGGAAAAGAGCTCTGATCTTCTCTTATTCTTCTTAGAAGAATACTAGTCCTGTCCAACCGGGGCCCTACCCGTATGACCCCATTTAACCTCAGTTAACTATCTCCTTGAAGGCCCAATTTCCAATACAGTCTTACTGGGGTCTAGGGATTCCACATAGGAATTTGGGGCAACACAGTGGAGTCTGTAACACTGTTGAAGAATTCAGTGTCTCTAAACATCTCCTCCTCTTGATGAGGTTCTTGGGACATAGGAGAAGGACGGCCAGGCCCGGTGAACCAGTGTGTTCCTGGTCCTGTGCTAATGTCTGGAATTTGCTGACCACTCACTCGCCTTCCAAACTCTCTGACATGCCGATTAGCCCATGGCAAACCCTGGTCTCACGGTCAAATCCCCAAAGCAGGGTTTTTTTTCCAGAGATGGAGTCTTCCACAGTCGAGCACACTCCAGTTACCAGGAGTACTTCCCTTCCAGGTTGTTGCTCTTCTTTCCTGCATTCCCCCCCCCCCCCCACAAGAGTTTGGTAACTTTCTTTTTTTCCTATTTCTGATTTTGGGAGAAGGATTTCCAATTTGTCATCACTGCCCTTGTAACGCACTGCATAACTTTAAACAATTCACGCCAACGTAGTGCTACAAATTAGTCTTTGCTTATTTTCCCAGCCATCGTGGCAGAGATTTAGGGCCTTCACACACAGGGAAATGAATGAGACAGCAGCACGTTGTTTCCAGATGTTATTATGAACCAATGCAAAGGTTACTTATGGTGAACTTATCACAGCACTCATGGCCCAGCTAACGTCCCTTACAGATCAGCCAAATACTAAAAATGATGTCTTACTCCAGAGAAGCCCTTTGACATACATCATTTTGTTTAATCCTTTTTATTGTATTGTATTGTATTGTATTGTATTGTATTTTACTTTACTTTATTTTATTTTATTTTTTATTTTTAAGGAGGCTCCTCCCCCAATGTGGGCCTTGAACTCACAACCCCGAAGATCAAAGAGTCATGTGCTATACCAACTGAACCAACCAGATGCCCCCATTTTGTTTGATCCTAACACCGGTCTTGTCAGGTAGTGGGAGGAGTTTTCCTTCTGACACCACTGGGTGTCCTGCGGTTAAATTAGGTTCTGACACTAACTACCCGAAGTTAGCCCAGATCCCATAGGTTAAGGGCCGAATCCCCCAAGACTGTCCCCACTATAGATGCCAGCCAGAAATGGGGTTTCCAGGCTACCCATGTTTTTGTCTGGCCTACTACAATTTGGGGGGTTCCCACAACTCCTCCACAGGTTTGATAAATCAGTAGAATGACTCAAAGAACTCAGGAAAGTACTTTACATATTATTACTGGCTTAATATAGAGGATAGAACTCAGTAATAGCCAAATGGAAGAGATGTATAAGGCATGGAATGGGGACAGGGTGGAGGGTTTCCGTGCCCTTTTCTCACCACCCTCACAGCACTTCAATGTGTTCACTAACCCAGAAGCTCTCTGAACCCTGTCATTAAAGGGGTTTTACGGAGGGTTCATCATTAGGCACGGTTGATTGAATCATTGGCCATTGATGGTTAACTCAATCCCAGCCCCTCTCCCACCCCTGGATGTTGATGGGGTAGGGCTAGAACTTCCAAGCTTCTAACTAAGCCTGAGTCTTTTTGGCACTCGACCCCTATCCTAAAGCTGTCTAGGGGCCCACTAAGTGCCACCTTATCAAAATCAAAGAGGCTTCTATCTCCCTTATCACTCAGGAAATTCCAAGGGTTTTAGGAGCTCTATGTGAGGAACCAAGGAGGAAGACCAAGTATCTTTCTTTGAATCCATGGGTAAGTGGAGATAAAATCATTGACCCTATTTTAGAGCAGAGCAAACTTCTGAATAGAGGGAATAAGTGGCACAGCTTGGAATGGACTGTCTCCTGACTCCGTGTTTCTCTTCCCAACCTCAGACTGTCAGCCTTGCAGCTCTCCTCTTCAGTCTGCTATCTTTGGCCTGCACCATCAAATACAGGGGCTTCTATAGACAGGAGCTTCTGTCTTCTATAGACAAATAAATAGGGCTATTTTAATTTAAATGAATTAAAATTTAAAATCGAGTTCTACTGTCACACTAGCCACATTCTAGCGCCCAGCAACCACATGTGGCTAGTGGCCGCCATATTGGATAATGCAGAAATAAGACATGTCCATTATCACAGGCGTTCTATTGGACGGTGGTTCCATCTTAGACAAGTGGGAGCTACTTTCTTATGGAAGAGGCTCATGGTCTTTAAACCTGAGACAGAGGAGTCACTCAAATAACACAAGTTCAACAAACATTATTTTAAAAGTCTAACTTTTGGGATGCCTGGCTGGCTCAGTTGGGAGAGCGTATGACTCTTGATCATGGGGTCGTGAGTTCAAGGCCCACATTGGGTGTAGAGATTAAAGAAAGAAAGAAGGAAAGATTCAGCACATATAATAAAGGTCTGACTTTTGTGGGAGTATCGGCCCTTCTTCAAATAACATGTGGGGTTGAGGAGGACTTTTTAGGGAAAAGTGATTGAATGATTAAAGGGAACAGTAGCCTAACCCATCTTTGGACCTGACCCGTGTTGTACACTTTTGCTTTTAAATAGCAGATGGAAGTGAGTAAACTAGAACTTGGTTAATCTCAGTCCAAGAATGGGTAGAAAATGTGCCTTCTGGCCATGGCAAGGCATGTGAGCTTTGGGGACTTACCAGGGCTTGCTTGCATTAAAACCTAGAGGAGAAAAGTGGCATGGATCACCTGTCAGAGGAACCACTTGCAAATATGGTTTCCCATTCTGTGAATTTCACTCTGGATTATGTTGTATCCTTTGATACACACAGACCTTTTTAATTGTGATGAAATCCAATCTGTCTTTTCTCTTCTGTTGCCTGTGCATTTGGGGTTGTATCCAAGAAGCCATTTCCAAATCTAACATCATGAAGCTTCCCTCCCCCATGTTTTCTTCCAAGTGTTCTGTACTTTAAGCTCTAACATTTAGGTCTTTGATCCATCTTGAGTTCATTTTTCTGTAAGGCAAGGGTCCAATTTCATTCTTTTTTTTAATGTTTATGAGAGGGAGAGACAGAGTGAGCAGGGGAGGGGCAGAGAGAGAGGGAGACACAGACTATGAACCAGGTTCCAGGCTCTCAGCTGTCAGCACAGAGCCTGAGATGGGGCTCAAACCCATGAACCCACAATCATGACCTGAGCCAAAGTTGGACGCTCAACCGACCGAGCCACGTAGGTGCCCCCAACTTCATCCTTTTTTGCATGTAGATATGCAGTTTTCCCAGAACCATTTATTGAAGGCTCCTTTCCCTTTTGAATGGTCTTGGCACCAAGAGGGAAAAGGGGCAGAAGGGTTAACATTTGACACTCATCTGTGGCCTTTTTCTGTGATCATCAGAGAACACTAGGCATTGTGGGTCAGATTCCACAGTACAAGCCTATAAAGTTGCCAGTTGGAGATTCCCATGGAAATCATCGGTGAATAGATCGTCTTGGTTATTTTTTTTTTACTTTTGTTTACTTGTCTCTCCCTGCTATCTCAACTGTACCTTTTTTCTTCCCCTTACAGTTGTGAAATAAAGGAGAATAGAATAAAGAAGGGAATGGGGGGCACCTGGGTGTCTCAATCGGTTAAGTGTCTGACTTTGGCTCAGGCCGTGATGTCATATTACGTGAGTTCCAGCCCCACATTGGGCTCTGTGCTGACAGCTCAGAGCCTGGAGCCTGCTTCCGATTCTGTGTCTCCCTTTCTCTCTGCCCCTCCCCTGCTTGCTCTCTCTCTCTCTCTCTCTCTCTCAAAAATAAATAAACATTTTAAAAAAAAGGGGGGGAGGGACTCCTTCCAACATCAGGATCATAGTAGAGCAGTGAGAATAGTAGTGTGGGTAAAAGACTGACTGATTTTCCAATTTTCTAATTGGAAATGGAGTTTTTCTATAAGAACAGTGACAAATACTAAATTTTAAAATGCCCAGTTTTTTAAGGTGATCTGAAGCTGTTTATATGTAAGAGATGATAGACTCTCCTTAGGTGAGCTCCGGGGGGGAAAGCCCTGAAATCCTTCAGTGTTCTGTAGGAATATTCCAAAGCAAACAGACTAGGGAGCAGAGAGCAGATAAGCAAGAGAGGGGGATGATAATGCCTGGCTGGCTGCAGCCTGAAGTTGTCAATCACTCCTTAATGTTTACAGAAGCAAAAAGTCAATGTGTAGTTGTTTTAATTTGACACACTCTTGGGTTGAGAGAGTGTAATCGCTGGAGGGGATAGTTAAGTGGCTGTCTGGGTCTGACTCCTGTGCTAAGCGCTTTTCTGATGAGCAATAGATTGCGTTAAATACCGGCGTAATTGCTCGCTTCCACATACCAGCCTCGCACAGCCTTGTACGACATTTCTGTTGCCTGAGGCTGTTGGGGTTTATGCTGCAAAGAGAGTCCGTATGTTCATTTTCATGAATCAATGTCGGTTTTTGAAAAGCAGTTGTTACAGCGCTAAGTGGACTGAAATAAATTACAACCCCTCCAGGCCCATTGGAGTAAATCAGAACTGCTTATATCCATCTGAGTGGTCTTTTGAGTATAAATGACTTTTTGTTTACTTATCAAACCAAATGTTTGTCTCCAGGAAATGGAGGCAAATGATTTGCTCATTTTTTAATCCTGCGAATAGCACTTTGCTGCTGTTAAACCAGAGAGGTTTATTGTGTATTGTTCTGGGCATTGATAGGTAGAAAAGTGTCCCCATGCAGTAAGTGACATTATCCCCAAATCGTTTTCAAGGCCGGGAACACTTTATTGTAATTACAGCAAATGTGAGTGTCACCTCGTCTCCAGCCACTACCAATAAGGGCAGTAGTGCACTGGGCTCTAGAAGGAGAGCATGCTATGCTGTCTCGCCCCAGAACTTTCTTAGCAGAGGAACTACATGATGAGAGATGGATTTCTCTCCTTGTGTTTGGCTCTGCTTTTCTAGGAAAGGTGTGTGCTACCTGATAC
The DNA here is from genome assembly GCF_018350155.1 of Leopardus geoffroyi. Classification (NCBI taxonomy): domain Eukaryota; kingdom Metazoa; phylum Chordata; class Mammalia; order Carnivora; family Felidae; genus Leopardus; species Leopardus geoffroyi. The sequence continues at coordinate 10,304,849 of NC_059342.1, read as the reverse complement.
TTCGGGTGTTGAGAGGAAACTGCTAAAGTGGCTGCATTCGTTCCTTTTGCAAATTCAGGTGACAGGAGGTCTGACTCTTCGTAGTTGGGACTCAGATACTGCCGATTTGATCGTGCTGGCTCTGTTATCGGGAAATATCTGGTACACATTCTTTTAATGTGTATTTTATTTTTGAGAAAGGGAGACAGAATTTGAGCAGGGGTGGGGCAGAGAGAGGAGGAGACACAGAATCTGAAGCAGTGTCTGGGCTCTAAGCGGTCAGCACAGAGCCTGACGCGGGGCTGGAACCCACGAGCAGTGAGACCATGACCTGAGCCGAAGTCCAACTCTTCACTGACCGAGCCGCCCACGCACCACTCTGGCGCATTTAATAGTAGGTGAGAGAACAATCTCATGATTTCCTTTTCTTCATTTCTTTATCTTCCGTTTTCTTTTTGGTCAGGGCATTGTCTTCTTCCACTTACCTGTTCCAGTCCACAGAGCTTGCTGGGTCATGTTAGTAACATCTTTCACAGTGAAGGACTAATAATTTTTGGTTTTTTTGAGAGAGAGAGAGAGAGAGAGAGAGAGCGCGCGCGCAAATGGGGAGGGGCAAAGGAGAGAGAGAATCCTAAGCTGGCTCCATGCTCAGTGCAGAGCCCAGTCCAGGGCTCGATCCCACAACCCTGGCATCATGGCCTCAGCTGAAATCAAGAGTCAGATGCTCAACCAACTGAGCTACCCAGCACCCCTCATTTATTTGCAATTATACTTTTTCTTCGATGCTAAATATATATAACATAAAAATGGGCATTTTCAAGTGTATAGTTAAGTGGCATCAAATACATTCCGAGGGTTGTGTAACAGTCCAAGGTTAGGCTAAGGTCAGTGGCAATCCTTGATCTGGGAGAGGCAAGGTGGTGGGGTTTTCAACTCCCGCGTGGCCTCCTGACACTACACCTGTGGCTGTATCCACTTTCTCATGTTTGATGCTTTTCTCTTTACTTCCTTATTTTCTTGGGCTCATGGTCCAATTTTCTAAAGGTTTTCACTGGTTTTATTGGTCATTTCATAGCACCATCGTACAAGTTCATGTGTAGATTTTGGTTGACATAACTTAAGTTCTTGAAGAGATTTTTGAAATTACTTCCAGATTTTTCTTTCAATCCCAACAACAACAAAAAGTGTGGGTGTTTGTGATAATAAAGCCACTGGCTTCACGAAGTCACTTTCCCAAAGAATGTGACCAGTAAATGGCAGAGCTGGGATTCAAAGTCAAATCTGTCTTTCAAGCTCACATCCCCACCCCATCAACACTCTGTTATTAGGCAACTTGGTGGGATATAACGAAAGCCTGTCTCCGCTTGGGTTCTGCTGAAAAGCAGAGCTCAAGACAAGGACTGCTGTGCTGTGGTACGGTCGGTGGTAGTTCCAAGGAGGAAGAGTGAAGGAAGGAGGAAAGGCCAGCGTAAAGCCGTGTTATGATCTGAGTCACTGAGGACAGCAACAGGCGTTAGATCTGGAACCTTCTGAAGAGCTCCTGGAAACCTCTCAAAGTTGTCTACCTGGGGGTAAAGCAGGGGAAGCATTTATCCATAGGCTCCCATCCCCCACCGGCTAAGGCATCAAGCCCCTCACTCTGATTTGCACACGTGTGCTGGAAGAACTGTGGTATCCGTGGCATCAGAGAAGTCCTGGGACAGGAAGTCAGTGACCCACGGTCTGCTCTGGATGCAGGATGCTGTTGCAGGGACGTGAGTTCAAGCTCGCGTGGAGGTGTTGCCTCTAGGGTGTAAGTCAGACACCACGGGCATCTAGTGCTGTTTGCTTATTGGAGTATCATTTCAACTCACATATGACAGTGAATTTACCCAGCTCTGTTTTCCATGAAAGTAACACATAGCTGCCTGACACTTACGTCCTGGATTCCGGGTAGTGTGAATTATTTTTATTTCCTTAAATTCCAAAAGTCATTGGGATGGTGGGATACACGGCCAGTTGCCAAGTGGATTTCCTTTCCATCTGGGAATATCAGCCAGGGAAAGGAACTGGAAAGACTGGTGGAAATTAGCCCATTGGAGATGTGCAGGTTCTGATTTACTGATGAAGTACTACTGAGGTAAGAAAGAAAAGATACCATGGTAAAGAAATTATTTTTACCTTTCTTAACCAAAATATATGGATTTAATGAAAGATTAAAGGTATGAGTGAGCCGGGCACCTGGGTGGCTCGGTTGGTTAAGCATCTGACTCTTGATTTTGGCTCAGGCCGCTATCTCAGGGTCACGGGATCGAGCCCCGAGTCGGGCTCCATGCTGACAGTGTGGAGCCTGCTTGAGGTTCTCTCTTCTCTTCTCTGCTCTTCCCCCCAGCTCACGTGCTCTTTCTAAAATAAATGACGTGAGAAAAAAGCGACCCTTCAGAGAATGTGGTTGGTTTGGGGGATTAAACAGCGATTCATGGTCAAATGACTCTCTTTTTCTGTGTAACTTTTGAGGGGAGGGGTGAGACACCATTGAATAGTGGAGCATTGAGTTGGGTGTGTCTCAGACGTGGGTTGTTGCATAGTGCTGTGTGACCCTGAACTTCAGTTTTCATACCTGTAAGTTGGAGCTAAGAGTATGCATTTCGTTGTGTTAGTGTGAATCAACTGAAGTAATGTATGAAAAGGAATTAGGATTGCATATGGCACGTGGTTAGTGTTCAGTAAACTGTAGCACCTGTTACTGGTTTTCTGGTGATTCCATGATCTCTATTGAAAGTTCCGGATTGAATTTATGCCTGCCAAAATTATTAGATTGCAGTTGAAGGTGTTGAAGGAACCAAACCCAGGAAAGAAATGAAGGGATTAGTAGGGTTGGCTATGATCATCCTTTCCAACTTCTTCATGCAGTGAGGACACACAAGTCTAGGACTTTCTCTTATTTTCAGTATTCTGGCCCCCCTCTTTTGAGAGAGAATGATCTGGTAAATAACATGGTAAAATAATATTGGTTTTATGTCTTTGTCCTGATTATTTGCATTTTAAAAAGACATCCGTGTTTATTCTGAAGAATCTTTCATAGTAGAATTTCAGATATTTAGGTCTGCGGGTAGCAGGTGTATTTTGAGGACAGAATCTCTTGTCCCCTGGATCTCAAATCACTTGTTCATAAGTAACCCTCTTTTTTGTGTGCATGGAGCTAAGCCTGATTCAAGCATCTGGGTTTTTGACTTGCTTTAAATTTGGCTTTATTCCAAACATTTATAAGCATATTATAATGTCACACATTTATAACAACAGGCGATGCGTTGTAAGGTATTACTCTTCTATAATGTTTCAGAGACATCATAGTATATTTATTCTAGTTCTTTGCTTTGCAAGGTGTTTGAAGTTGTATTTTAGAAGGTTATTAACATGATAATTTGGTGAATCTCGTTGCCTAAAGCAATACACATTGCAAATTGACCAGCTTAACCATAGGATTGTTCAGACCTCTGTTGGATAAAGACCTGCTGTATCACAACAAATTGGCAGTATTAATGAAATGCATTGCAAATTTTATCAGCAAATTAGACCTTCTATGAAGTAGCATTTTCAAAAATCAAAATAGTTTACAGTGGTCCCTATGAACAATATAACTAGGCTGTAGTTAATTTTTTCTTCCTACTAGTTTGCAGTCAGGAATTCCATGCTTCCATCAAGATGAAACTTGCTGTGTACAGCTATGTTTTGTGCCGTATTCACCTCAAAAGTACCTTTTTAAGTCGTATTTAAGAGCAGTTAAAAATAATTTTGGAAAACTGGTTTCTCAGAACATGTTTCTGAGTGAACAGTTAAAATAACTCTTTTTTCCTAAATTTTTTTAGTGTTTATTCTTGAGAGAGACACAGCGCTAGTGGGGGAGGGGCAGAGAGAGAGAGAATATGAAGCAGGCTCCAGGCTGCAAGCTGTCAGCACAGAGCCCATCGCGGAGCTGGAACTTCCAGACCTCAAGATCATGACCTGAGCCGAAGTCAGATGGCTCAACCAACTGAGCCACCCAGGCACCCCTAACTTTATTTTTTCTTAGATGAACAGAACACTGCCGTTTTTATTTTCTTTGTAATTCCTGATTTGTCTTTTTTTTTAATACACATACATTTTTTTGTTGTTTTTAAAGTTTACTTAAAAAAATTTTTTTTAATGTTCATTTATTTTTGAGAGACAGAGAGTGGAGGGGTGGGGGCAGAGAGAGAAGGAGACACAATCTGAAGGAGGCTCTAGGCTCTGAGCTGTCAGCACAGAGCCCGATGTGGGGCTCGAACTCACAGACCATGAGATCATGACCTGAGCCGAAGTCAGGAGCCCAACTGACTGAGCCACCCAGGTGCCCCTAAAGTTTACTTTTATTCAAGCAGTCTCTACACCCAATGTGGGGCTTGAGCTCATGACCCCGAGATCAAGAGTCACGCACTCTCCTTACTGACCCAGCCAGGCACCCTACACACATATTTTTTAACCAGTGGTAATTTTGCTGTGAGTACTGTGCTGTGGTCTTTTCCCTCATTTATTTAATTTAATTTAATTTAATTTATTTTATTTACTTATTTTATTTTATTTTATTTATTTTTAAAATGTATTTTTTTCAGTTTATTCCTTTATTTTGAGAGAGAGAGAGAGCGCGAGAGAGTGGGCGAGCATGAACGGGGGAGGGGTAGAGAGAGAGGGAGACACAGAATCTGAAGCAGGTTCCAGGCTCTTAGCTGTCAGCACAGAGCCCAACGTGGGGTTTGAATCCATGAACCATGAGATCAGGACCTGAGCTGAAATCAAGAGTTGGACGCTTAACTGACTGAGCCACCCAGCCACCCCTAAAACGTTTTTAACATTTATTTATTTTTGAGAGTCAGACAGAGCACAAGTGGGGGAAGGACAGAGAGAAGGAGACACAGAGGCCAAAGAGTCCTGATCTGTCAGCACAGAGCCCGAAGCGGGGCTTAAAACCACGAACCTTGAGATCATGACCTGAGCTGACGTCAGGACGCTTACCTCACTGAGGCATCCAAGCGCCCCCCGCCCCTTCATTTATTTTAACAGTTACCTCAAGAGCTAAATTCTTAATTTATCATCTTAGACTTTTTGCTATGAAGTCACACAGATATATGTTTCTGTAGAAATACATAGTTTTCTTGGCTTTTTAATATAAATGCAGTTGTAACAAACATATCGTTGCTCACATACAGTTTTTTCAGGTAACATTTGGTCTTAGAGATCTTTCGTGTTGGTTTATTCTTTCTCACTGGCTCCTACTGTTGTACAGTTTGGATGGACCACAGTTTATTGGTTCATTGTACGAATGCGCACTCTATATGCATGTTTTTCTGGGGAGACACTAAGAAGGGGCATTCCGAAGAAAGCCTGCGTCTCAGATTGTATTAAATGTCACCCCATTAACCGCCACGCTGAACTATACTGGTTCGCTAAGCAGCACTGTGTGAAAGTACCACTTTCCCCAATCTTTTGCTAGCGTGATTCTATCGAACATCTATATTTTTGTCAATCTGGTGGATGGAGAATGGAGTCTGGGGGTCCCTTTCATTTCCTTCGAAGCCAGAGCACCTCTTAAATGGCCTGGCAGGAAGGGAGGCGCCCTTGTCTAGCGTCCGGGCAGTGCCTGAGGTACTGAGTGACTGGACCATTTTGTCCACCACCGCTCCCTCCTGTCCCTGCAGGAAAAGTACAAGAGCAGGTGACAGGTCACAGGCCTAGTCCCCCAGCATGGTCCACCTGTGCCTAACATGCAGCTTGTACTGAATCCCAGTCCGTGTCCAGCTCTGGTACCGGCAGAGGTGCTCTTAAAGGCCCGAGCGATTCTTCTCTCTTGTAGCTGCTTTCTTGTCACTAGAGGATCTGGTCTAACAGGAGGCAGTTCGAAATACAGGAAGCAGGAGGCAATCCCACCTGCTTTCTGGCTGATACAGTGTAGAGACAACTGTGTTTTCGGGGCATTTAAAAATGTGTTGTCCCCTTTGTGGGAAAGGCTGGGGATGTGTTCTCTCTATGCTAAGGGGTGTAGGGGTGTGTGTCTAGGTCTAAGAGGTCATGCGGATACCGGTTGAAATTCACACGAAAGAGCAGTTGACGCTCCACCAACACTGAGCCCATCAAGATTGCAGAGAATCAGTCGAGTTAGGAGATTCCTTGTGCGAAATCTGCCAATCTGGTTTCCACGAAGTCATCGTCACGTGATCAGCGTTTGATTCTTTTTTCTTTAAATGTTTGTTTTTATTTTTGACAGAGAGAGCTTGAGCAGGGTAGGGGCAGAGAGGGGGGCACGGAGGATCTGAAGCAGGCCCTATGCTGACAGCAGCTAAACCGACAGCAGGCTCGAACTCAGGAACTGTGAGGTCATGACCTGAGCCAGAGTCAGGCGTGCCACCGACTGAGCCACCCAGGTGCCCCTGATCACTGTTTGATTCTGAAGCAGAAGCTGTCACATGTCACCTGAAGCTACTTTCTATAGCAGCATAAAGAGAGATTCAACCTCCCGTTTAGTGGCCGAATCCCAGTGATTGGAAGGAGCTTTTACTTAGATAGTCAGTTATTGACAGAAAATGTTAATGCCTCTATTAGGGAAGAAAAGGCCTTAATTTCTTGCTTCAGAACTAATCACTTGATGTTAAACTTCCCGACTCTGCTTTGTTCTGCTTTGTACTCTGTTAACTCTGACTTTGAGCTGGCACTTAAACCTTTAGAGCCTAAAAGAAACGGAGATTTAAGGAATCAGAACATGAGAATCAGAACACAGAATTTTAGTTCTGGAAGAGAAATTACAAGTCATTGAGCTCAAACCCTGAGCTGTAAAGATGTGGAAACTGAGGTCCTGAAGATAACTTGCCCAAGAGGCAGGATGGTCTTTTTGGTTTTTTTTTTTTTTTAATGTTTTTTAACGTTTATTCATTTTTGAGAGAGAGAGAGACAGAGCATGGGTGGGGGCGGGGCTGAGAGAGAGGGAGACACAGAATCTAGAGCAGACTCCAGGCTCTCAGCTGTCAGCACAGAGCCTGACGCACGGCTCAAACTACCGAACTGTGAGATCATGACCTGAGCCAAAGTCGGACACTTAACCGACTGAGCCACCCAGGCGCCCCAAGAGACAGGATAGTCTTAAAGACAATACTGCCTGAATCCAGGAGTTAATTATTGTACCGTGAGCCATTTCCTGCCGCTGCGGCTTCAGATTTGAGCAGGACCCGGACTCTGTGTTAGTTTCATTGATTGATAGGTTCTTCCCGCCGGTGGCCCCGGTCAGGCACCGCGGCATTTCTGTTAGATGTATCAGGAGCCCTTGATACTGCTGACCGTGAGGTGCTGGAGCCTGCTGGGGTGAATTGGTTCATTTTTCATCGTCTCCATCCTGACTTCATGAAAGGTCACAAGAGGTGGAATTGGATAATTACTTAGCTACGCTGAAAACTCACCTATATGGATGTGCCCAGAAGTGGGCTGTCTCGTGCCTCTCTGTGCTCTGGGTGCGTGCCGGGACTGTGAGGTCTGTCACCTCGGTGCCCACCTGCCCCTGCTTCCTCAGCCCCCGCTCTTGTCGCCCTGTCACAGGTGAGCTTTGCTCAACCGTCTTCATTCTCTCAGATGGGAGGAGGGGAAAAGCAAAGCTCTGACACTGGGAAGGGTCTTGTCTTGCCTTCCTCTCCTCTCCTGAGACTCCTGCAACCTGGAAGCAAAAGCTCTCTCGGACGCGTCCGTGCGTGCTAGCGCTCACATTCCCAGATCCTGTGGTTCTGTTTCTGACGCTCCTGTCGAGTGCTCAGGAGTCTGTGGTGGAAATCCGCGCTCTGTCCCTGCTGGCCCAGGACGGACTGTCCTCTCCCCTGTGCTCTGCTGCTTTGGGGCTCACGAGGCTCTGCAGCGGAGGCTGCTCTTGAAGAGAATGCAGGCTTCTGCCAAGTGACTCCTACTTTATTTTCTTGAACCGCCCAGAATCTGACAATCAGCGGCAAACACATAAGTTGCCCCCAACCCTTCCCTCCACTGAATCACCTGATGGATTCCTCAGGTCTCTTTGGCGTGGAAGACAGATTTAAAAGATGTGAGAATGGGGGGCCCTTGGGCAGCTGGTGATGCTTAAACTTCAAAGCTGTCTCTTTGAGCACAACCGTGGCTTTCTGGAGGGGATCTCAGGCAGCAACTTGGTAGCTGGGTGCAGAGGGCTCCCTGGAAGGAGGGGGGTGTCTGCAGGAGGCAGGGGGAGACAGCAGACTGGTGGTTGTGCACTGTGGCCTTGTGGTGGACAGTCCGGTTCAAGGCCACTCAGGCACAGATTCTGGCTCCGACACTCCGCGCTTGTGTGACCTTGGATATTAATCACCATCTCTGGGCCTCAGTTTGTAAAATCTGCCAAATGAGGTTGTTAATACCCACCTCCCCAAAGGATTTTTTTTTTTTTTTTTTTTTTGTGAAGGTAATAAGCAAAGTGCAGCCTGGAACACAATAGGGCTTCAATGAATGATAGTGATTATTATTAATAATTATGCTAATAAATAATGTGGGCTGAGGCTCATTTCACCAGCCTGCTTACCTAGGTCAGCACTTAGCTCCTGCCTGGGGCTGGGAGGTCCAGCCTTCCTAAGAATCCTGTTTCATCTGCCAGTGTCCACACCTGCCCTCATTAAAGAGCTGACTCCTACAGTTCCAGAGGGGGAGCTGGGTTTCCAGCATGGCCTGTGTTTTCTTTGATTTCCTTTTATCCTTCCTTTCTGCCATTTTCTATCACTTTTTATTACTACAAAAAGAATACATGTTTACTAAAGCAAAGTAAATCCTTTGGTATATGATAGTTGATTTTGACACAGAAAGTTCTAAGTACTTCTACTATAAATGGATGACCTTGGTTTAGCATGATAAATCCCCCCCCCTTCGCTCCCAAGCACATGGTTAGCTAACGCTAATATGTGTGTCTTTGCTTTTTCTCTCAATTTCACCTGGTTTAGTGTAAACGCTAGCAATATTTCCTAACAAAAATAATTAAAAGCTCATTCTACTCACTGCTCTGACAAATACGTCATTAGGATTCTGGAGCCTCAGTGAAGTGCTAGAAAACAGGAGAGTTACCGTTAGCGGGGAAATAATTGTCTTGTGACTTTGATTCTTTAAATACCAGTGGTTTTCTGGTCCGCCCTAGAATTGCATTCTAATGAAGCTCCAGGAAGGGAAGCTGATTATCAGCTGGAGAGTCTCTCACTAGATACATTTATTTATTTATTTATTTATTTATTTATTTATTTATTTAGTATTTGAGAGAGGGGGAGAGAGTGCAAGAATCTTAAGCAGGCTCCACGCTGAGCTTGGAGCCCGATGCAGGACTTGATCCCATGACCCTGGTCATGGCCTGAGCCAAAATCAAGAGTCGGAAGTTCAACCAACTGAGCCACCCAGGCACCCCCGGGGGTAGATGCTTTGAAAGGCTGTGACTGCGGCCTGGGATGGGAATGCAGACTGTGCATGGACCAGAACCTCACTCAGCAGGAGTGTGTCTTTGCTGTACATTACAAAAACTTGACCTCGTCAAAGCGAATCTCAGGATGTACCTGCTTAATAGCGGTACGGTATGCATACCGAGCGGTACAGGCAATACTTTGGAAATTTTCCCCGCCCCCAGACGACTCGTCGTCTGAAATGCCTGGAAGCCACCTCCTTGAGATGAACACATCCACAAGAGGGTCAAAGCGTGAAGCCTGCATTTACCTTGTGAATTAGTTTAATTGGATGCTTTTCATCAAGAGCTTCAAGGGGTTACTTGAAAGAATAGAATTCTGGAATGGGCTGAGGGGCAGGGGAAGGTGTAATTTGGCAGAGGGAGGACCAGGGACCACAGATTCTGAAGAACAGAAAAGAAGTGCAAAGAGGTGAAGAAGACACAAAGGACCAGGCAAACAAAGAATTGAGAAAAAACACCACCTTCCTCCTGATTTTGCTTCCGATGGTCCCTGGGGTACCGATTATCTGCTCCCGTATTACGGAAAGGAACAAGCAGAGGAAGAGACTAGTGTTGATCGAATACTCAGTGTATTTTATTTTTAATTGCAACAGCCTTTAATCTTACTGTTTTTTTTTTTATTTTTTTAATGTTTATTTAATTTTGAGAGAGAGAGAGAGAGAGACCGAGCATGAGTGGGGGAGGGGCGGAGACAGAGAGGGAGACACAGAATCTGAAACAGGCTCCAGGCTCTGAGCTGTCAGCACAGAGCCCGACGTGGAGCTCGAATTCTGGAACTGGGAACGATGAGATCACCACCTGAGCTGACAAGTTGGCTGCTTAACGGACTGAACCCACCCAGCTGCCCCTGTTGTTTTTCGTTAATAGATCATGAAGAGAAGTTCAGAGCTGTGAAAATATTCCCAGTGTCACATCACCAGTAAGTGACCTGGCCAGAATCCGTTCCCAGGTGTTGGTGATTACAGGTGTCCCTGGTGTTTCCTTATGAGAACGGAGACTTGTTTTACTCACAGCTCTATTTCCTGTGGCTACAGCCTTGCAGGGCACAGCAGATGCTTAATAAGTATTCTAAGAGTTAATAATCAGTTTGTACCACACTGCCTTTTTTTATGCCTAAGAAGAGTTTTAGGGCATTCTGGAGGTAGAGGAGGAGAGTAAAAGGGACCAGTGCTAGTATTCACGTTCCTAACACTCAGCTCCCTAACAGGCCTCTTCCCACATGTTGGATATGAAATAAAGCACGTTCTGAAGTTTATGCTTTAAAGATGATGGTGTGAGCAAAAGGCCAGGCAGCACATAAACTTGACGGCTTATGCAATTTAAATAACATTTCTGATTCCCAGGAAGCTTGCCAGTTAACTGTGGAAAGCACTTCCACTTGTAAATTGGCCACTTTTGAGAGGAGCCGGTACCTTCTGAAATTAGCAGATTACTTAAGCTTGAAGGAGCTAAGGTCACCATTTGTTATTTGATTGCTCTTTGCTCTAAGCTTCGAGGGCAGCCAATAATGCAGAGTGCTGGACCTTCACTCTTGTTTTCAAATTAAAGATTTAATTACAGTCTTCACTGAAGATGAACCATGTGTGAAAATACCTGGTCTGCTTGGAATGGGGGATCGAGGAGGAGTGTGTGGGTTGGAGTCAGTGCCTGGGCATTTAAATACTTTCAACAGTAGCATTGAGGGTGAAATCAATTATATTGTGACCAAATGCTGGCCTGCTGGTTAGTCAGAGTCGGTGATATTTATATTCTTCTTGTTTGTCTTTTGTTTTTTAAAGCTGAAAGGTCTATTTTTAGTAGTGATAAGACTACTTCTTATTGTGATAGACTACAGACTTGAATGTCCAAGACTTCAAAGGTTTGGAAGATACGTATCTCTGAAATATGTAGAGGCTCGCTTTGCAGACAAGTCCGTGGCCATTGTGTATTAATGTGTCAGGGGTGCTTGTGAAGAGGGTTGAGGCCGGAGTTCTCTGTACGTCTGTTGAATTAAGTCTGTTTATTATGGTGTTCTCATTCTCAATCAATAATAGAAAGCAGTCTTTGCAAAACCTATGTGATGGCGTCACATTACCTACCTTTTTCAGGGAGTAGTTTTAATAAGGTTCTTTCATTGGAGGAAAAAAAGTGTCTACGTACCTTTCAGTCTTGCGATTTCACATCTAACATTTCTGTTAGTGTCTAGAGTGAAATTACATCATCCAAGGACTGAGTTTGGTTTTTTTTTTAATGTTTATTTTAAGAGAGAGTGTGAGTGTGTGTGCGAGCAGAGAGGGGCAGAGAGAGAGTCCCCAGCAGGTTCCACGCTATCAGTACAGAGCCTGATGTGGGTTTCGATCTCACGAACCCATGAGATCATGATCTTTGCTGAAACCAAGAGTCGAGGCAGACGTTCAACCAACTGAGCCACCCAGGCACCCCGAGGACTGAGTTTAAGAGAAGATTCATGGTGCCTCATTAACTCTTGGTCACTGAGAAATTAGCGATTTCACATAAATGAATTCCCCAAATGACTGAACATTTCCCCTGCTGTCGCCAAAGTTTCCTGCCTCCCAGCCTCAGACAACAGGGAGGTTTACAAGTGGATCCTTGCCTTCAGCATGCTGAACCTTTCTGGAGGATTCAGATTCACTGTTACGTGTTGTCATGGCTCCGTTGGCTCTCTCTCACCCCTTCCTGGATGTGGGACTGGCAGCCATGCCTCTCCCTTTCACTCCAGCTGCCTCCCCGCCATTGTTCTTGTGGGAGCTCACGTAGTGTGTGGCTCAGGGTGGGTTGGAGTCTAGGAAACAGATCCGCTTGCTTTGACCAGTGAGTCCTATCTCTCATTCATTCATCAACTAGTACGTGTTGAGTGCTTACCAGACAGCAGGCTTTTAACTGGTGGCCACCAAAGGGCCCCAAAGACAAATATGACATGGATCCTCCCCTGTTCTGTGGGGAGAGTTGTTAGGTCAGTGATGGGAGAGGTGGAGAGGCAGGGCTAGGAAGGTGGGAGTGAGCACCACAAGAAAGGCAGAGGCAAAATACTCTGGGCCTTTGAGGAGGGAGAGGAAAGTAGCTTTGAGCTGGGTTTTGACCTGTGGAGACTGGGGGACAGTGAGACCAGCACGAGCACGTGTCAAAGGCCAGGATCCTGGGTCTGAGCTGGGGGTGGGGAGAGCAGGATGAGTCAAGTGCAGGGGAGACGTGGGCAAACCGGTTGCTGCTCCTCAGATGAGTCTGGGCTTTTCCAGATGCCACCAGAGGTGCTGATTGAGGGGAGATGTTTCTCTGGAAGTAGGGTGGCCGTTGTGGGGAAGGTGAAGGAGAGATCGAGAAGACAGAGCAGGACAACCAGATTCTGGTAGGTTAGGTACAGGTAATGAGGGTGGGATCCAGTCTGGGGCGTGGAGGGACAGAGTGAAATAGGAAGGAGAGGTCTGAGGAAGAGCCCCATGGGGTTCACAGGAGCAGGACTTTGCCAGTGCTGGGAGGTAGGGGAGAGGTGAAGGGAGAAGTTTCCTAAGATAATCCTGAGGCTTAGAGGGTGAGCCAGTGACATGGGTGTGCTCCGGACCCAAGAGAAGAGGGTCGTATTTACTCTGCGGGGAATGGTAGGTTTAATTTTACACACAGTGAATTTACATTGCAGGAAGCAGCTGAGGGAAGACCGGAGCAGCCGTGGGCTGTGGGGATCTGAAAGTCGTGGGGGACCTGGAGGAAACCTGTCTGGGAATAAGACAGCCACCAGTTAGCCGGGCCTAACCCAGTGAATGGGCCGCGAGGCCTACTCTTTAGTTAAATTCGGTGGTAGTGAAATGGAGACAGCACACTAAGGGTAAAGAAGGGCAGGGAGAAATTGAGGAAAGGGTTAATAGGAAAAGACCAAATACCTGTTAGGATGGCTGTAATTTAAACAAACAAAAGAATAAGTGTTCGCAAGGTTGTGGAGAAATTGGAACCCTGTGTGTTGCTGGTGGGAATGTAAAATGGTATAGCTACTCTGAAAAACCGTAACACCGGTTCCTCAGAACATTGAAAGTGGAATTACCATATGACTTTTTAATGTTTTGTTCATTTTTTTGAGAGAGCGAGAGCGTGAGCAGGGGAGGGGCAGAGAGAGAGGGAGACACAGAATCCGAAGCAGGCTCCAGGCTCTGAGCGGTCATCACAGAGCCCCATGCGGGGCTCGAACTCACGGACCGCGAGATCATGACCTGAGCAGAAGTCGGATGCTTAACCGACTGAGCCACCCAGGCGCCCCAGAAAATGGGTTTGCCATATAATCCAGCAGTCACACTTCTGGGTATGTTCCCCCAAAGAATTGCCAGCAAGGACGTTAGCAGATATTTGAACACCAGTGATTACACCAGCATTTTTCATAATAGCCAAAGGCAGACACAGCCCACATAGCCACCGAGAAATGAGTAGGTAAACAAAATGTGGTGTCTACATACAGTGGAACATCATTCCGCCTTCAGAAGGACAGAAATCCTGCCGCACTCCACGACATGGATGAACCCTGAGGACATTATGCCAACTGAAGTAAGCCAGTCACAAAATGACAAACACTGTATGACCCACTTCCGTGAGGTTCCCAGAGTGGTCCTTGCGCAAACACAGAAAACAGAAGGGTGCTCACTGGGCGCTGAGGGAGGAAGGAATGGAGAGTCCTTGTTCAGCGGGTGTGGACTTTTTGTTTGCAAACATGAAGACGTTCTGGAGATGGCAAGTGCATCACAGCGTGTGTGGACGTAATACCCCTCCACTGTACGCTTAAAAATGGTTAAAGTGTTCTATGTGATGTGCGTTTCACCACAGTAAAAAAGGAACGAAAAACAGAAAACTAAGTCCTGAAAGGGAAACCCAGTCTGTTGACCAGAGGAAGGAAGAGCTAAATAAGAATTTGTCCCCTGCTTTGGTAAATACATGCTGGTATCGGTTCCCTTCGGTTCAGAGCGGAGCTGGGCTGACGGGCACCCGCAGCCCCCCACCCCGTGCGGAGCCTTTCGCCCAAGGAGGCCACAGGCGGCCATTCCCGGAGCGCCCCAGACAAAGGCCGCGGCTCACGTTGGCTTCAAGAAGCAGTTGTGGAGGAAAGGAAGACCTTTTCTTGTCCACACATGAGCTCTTCTCTCTCGAAACAGAAAGTACCACAAACGTCTAGAGGGAAGAAGGCGCAATCACAGTCCCCAAATGCCTCATATCACCCACAGAATCACTTCACACAGGGTGGATGTCCTTTCTTGGGGGTTAAGTGAAAAGACAGCACTTGACCTAAAAATGATTTCAGAAATACATCTACTGATGTTTTATTTTATTTTATTTTATTAGCTTTTGGAGTCTTGGGCAAAGTGTAGAAATTCTCTTTTGGAAAAACATACACTCTGTGCTCTTATTTTCTTATTTCTGTTCACCCTTAACGTGAACCATTCCAAAATAGTGTATTCTCGCTCTTGTAACCTGAACTTCCCTTAACTGTCCATGATGGCGGTATTGTATTGAGGCGGTAAAATCACTCGTGTGGCTGTGAGTTAGGCATGTATGCTCCTGTCTGGAAATGCCTGGAATTTTCTGTCCTGATTGATTTCATCTGGCATATGTTTTATTTGGATGTGTCTGCTTCCTTATCCTGTACCAGAGAAAAATATTAATAATTACTAGTCTTAGATTTCCTGTAACGCTAGCTAGAAAGGGGAGTAACAAGTTGGCATAGAATGGTAGCCAGTACTGATGAGTTTTGCATTTGCTTTTGAAAGAAGATGGAGTCCCCTTGAGGTAAAGGTAAAATAATGTACACAATACAGTTTTCTGCCCTGCTTGCTGGCATTTCATTTGGGGCACAATATTTACTTTTATTTTGTTTTTAATTAATTTATTTATTTTGAGAGAGTGAGAGACCGCGTGTGTGCGCAAGTGGGAGAGGGGCAGAGAGAGAGAGAGAGAGAGAGAGAGAGAGAGAGAGAATTCCACACAGGCTCTGAGCTGTCAGTGCAGACCCCGATGTGGGGCTCAAACTCAAAAACTGTGAGATCATGACCTGAGCTGAAACCAAGAGTCGGACACTTTAACTGACTGAGCCACCCAGGCCTCCCACAATATTTACTTCCATTTTTTTATTTTTAATTTTTTTTAGTGTTTTTTATTTTTTGAGAGACAGAGCATGATCGGGGGAGGGGCAGAGACAGAGGGAGATACAGAACCCAAAGCAGGCTCCCGACTCTGAGGGGCTCTAACCCACGAACACGAGATTGTGACCTGAGCCGAAGTCAGACCCTCCACCGACCGAGCCACCCAGGTGCCCCAATATTTACTTTTAAATTACAAGCTGCAAATTTTATACAGGTTCTATTTGAGAAATGGCTCACGAACTTTCTCTTATGTCCACTTTGTGGCAAAACGTCTCAGAATATTTCTAAACGAAAAGCTTCCTTAACCGTGCATCTAAAGCTGCATATCTTAAATGTTTTGTTAAACAGCACGTTTTATGGAAGATGATGTAATCCCAAAGTGAAAGACAGGCCACAGGCTGGTGGTTTAGCCAGCAACCGAGTTCCTTTCAGGCCTTAGGTTGGAAGGCAGCATTCACTGTCCTTCGCCCACCAGCCCTCCCGGTGGTGGTGTGAACTCCAAACTTTGATCCTTTTTCTTAGCTTCAACAAGATGCCCATCAAGGTCGATGTTCCCGTCAATTATATTACCCATTAAGGTCAAAGCATCTGTGATCCTTTCTTCCTCTCAACGTGAAGAAAAACACAAGGCTACTTGAAAATGTTCTCTTGTTGCAAAATAATCTGGACAGAGCTGAGCTAGTTTTTGGCATGGCAAATGCCCCCCGCAGCCTGCTTTGTGAGCATGAATCCTTCTGTATCTGAGAAAACCGCTTTCCCAGGATCGCATGGAAAACCTCCTGCAGAGATGACTTTTGAGCATCTGGTTTGCCTGGTCTGCTTTAGTTTCTGAGATTATATTCCGTGTTTATGATCTGTTTGCAAATGCAGCTGTCCATGTGACCACCCAGTCGCGGTGCCGTTCTTGGACTTGAGCTGTGTTTGCATTGCAGAGTCCTCCGGAACACGGTCCCTATGCTCACTAAGAGCCGGGCTCTTTGGCCTTGGCCTGGGCTGAGATCCTGGTCCCAGGGTGTGTTTGATGTGGCTTTTCTCTGCCTCTGTACCCAGGCTTTGCTTAGAGTCTGTGCAGTAAATACAGATGGAATCCGTAAAACCCTTGCAGTTTATAGCCCTCAAAGCTGGTTTTAGGCTTGCGACTCTGGCCAGCGTGCGAGTTCGTCCCGTTCTGTGGTTACGGCGTGTCTTGCGAAGACTGAATTCCACGGTCTCTCCCACACGTTTGTCATTATTAAACACCCACTGTGTGCACTGCCCTGTGCCAGACAACGTATGGTAGATGTTCTCCATTTCAGCATACCAGATGTCTGTCTTTGACCTGTTTTTGCCACGAGGCTCTGACGGCTCCACCTGGTTCAGCCCTGACTGCTGACCTGTTGACCTGGCTTCTGGAAATCCTGTGTGTAACGCCAGTGCTGTGCACGGTGCTGTGAAAAGCACAGACTCACAGGCCCCGGGGTCAACTTGGAATTAATTCATCGTAACTGTCAGTATCTTGGTGTGTGCAGAAGGGTGAATAAAGTAAATTCCCCTTTCCCTGAACGTCAGAATTGAAACTTGTCTGAGAACATTCAGGGATGTTTGGGCTGTGTCATCACTAAGTCCCCCCCCCCCTTTTTTTTCTTTCTCAACCAGAGTTAATACAAATCTTACTCATTTCTTGGTTCTGTGCTGGGCAGTGGGGTGCACAGAGTCCCTGGCTTCTTCCCGCAGAAGTTTGCGGACTCCTGCGGGGTTGGGGGAGTGGCGGGGGCTCATCGTGACTGACGGGTGTGTATATTCTGCAGGTTTGCCAGCCAACTATTTCATCAGATTCCGTCTCCTCGATCCTCTAGTCAGCTTTGTGGGACACACGATTATTCTCCTTTAACAGTTAAAGAAACCGGGTCTCAGGTGTTCACTGAGGTGCTGGTGTCCGAGCTCGGAGTCTTCTGGCACGGACTCTCAGAGGCTGCTGGGGGCAGCGGGGAGGGGGATGGGGGCCGGGAGGTGGTGCTAGGGACAGGGCTCAGACAGTGCTGAAGTCCCGCTGCCCTAGCCAGGCCCCGCGTGGGGGTCACCAAAGCCTGAAGGTTGGCGAGATTTGAATGTGGGCTTTTCGGCGGCGTCAGACTTTACAGAGCCCCACCGCTTTGTGTAGAACCATCTACTCTGTTCCCGTTTCACAGACGAGGAAACTCAGGCATGGAGAGGGTACGGAACTGACCAAAGCCCGCATACCTAACAGGGGCTCTGCCCTGTTGCCCTCTGAGGGTCAGCTTCCGCCAGCCCAGCGAGCCCCATTCTCAGGGCTCCAGGTAGCCAGTGATTGAAGATTGGGAACCGGTGAGACCCCTACTTCTTTTGGGTCATCGATGCCTCTGCCCAGGACTTCCCAGAGTTCCCCTTTTCAGACAGACTTAGGCTCAAACACAAGAGATTCTTCCTGCTTCCAGATAGTGCTGTCTTAAAGGGATGGTGTCCAAAGGAAGCAAACCTGCATTCCCCTTCCGGGCTTTCTCAAGAAGGCAACTGTGTATGTGGCCCAGGATGAATAGACCTTGTCCTAAATCCCGATTGAATTCCTGCACCTTCAAAGGCAAGAATCTTCTAACTTTAAGACCTTAAGACTGAGACTTGCAGACAGATAAAATGAGGCAACTGATTAATGTTACTCGGTAATTATCACAGTGGCCTGTTAATAGTCTCACTTCACAGGTGGGGAAACCGAGGCCCAGGATGCTTCCGTCCATCCCCCGGGGAAGCGTAGGGGGTTTCTTCAGAGTCTGCTTCATATTCAGTTCACCGAAGGGCAAAGGAGGGCAGAGTCAGCCAGTGTGAGCCTTTATCTCAGGATGTTGTCACCTAGGAGAAGTCGAAGCCACGCTGCACGGTTTTGGGACGCAGTGTATTTTGGTTAAAACACACTGAGGAAATGAGAATGTTTGGATTGTGTGGGTCACCAAAAATGCTGCCCCCCTCGGGTGGGCCAGCCCTGATGAGTTAACCCCTCATGTGCTCACTTAAGAAAGAATTCAGGAATGAGTGAGTCAGCGAGAGAGTCCTCCACTACTGATGGGGACAGTTTGGGGTCAGGGAGCCGCCAGCAGCATCACCACTGCTGACGGGCAGGAAGTTTTGGGGTAGAGGTGCGACGGGTGGGGTCCTTGGAGGTGCCGAGCCCCTGTTAGGGCTGCTGTTGCAGGCACACTGCTAATTCATGGGCTTGCTCTGACACTCCAGTTAGTTTTATGACCCTAAGCAATAAGCCATGTAGTCGTTCAGGAGTATCTGTCTTGCAGAGGGGGCGTGGGGGGCGTCTGGTCCGAGACGATTCTGCCCCGGGGTCCCAGGTCGGGTGCAAGGCTGAGTGGAGTCCTTCCTTCCTCTCGTTTTCGTTTTTTGGGCACTACATTAAAACAGTCAAGGATTGTTCCCTCTGTGTTGAACTCGAGGGGGGTAAGGGAGAAGGTTTGGCGTATCCTCCCCGATTTTGTGGAGCGGTAGGATGAGCCAGCTGGTGGGCTGCAAACCACCAGGCCAGGCTGTGACTCGGGTCCTCAGCACCCCCCCCCCCCCCCCCCCCCCGGGGCCCTCGCTCTCTCCAGCGTGCTCCTGAAGGGTGCTCCATGGGCTTCTGCTTACTTTGAGAATGAAAGTGTTCTGGCATGATTTGGGGAGTTGTGTCTCCTTGTTATGCAAGACATTTAGAGGGACGGAGGTACTGTTAATATTGCATAATGGGTACTTTCTCTTACGCGTTCACTTCGTTTGTAGAAACAGCCCTTCCCAGGGCTTCAAAAGGTCGTGAGGGTTCCGTCAAGAGAGAAGCAGTGACCTGTGCCTGCTGCCAACCACAGGAACCTTCCTTTACCGAGGCTCGGCCACTTGTCTCGACAACATGCAGAGCACAGAGCTGGCCCCTCTCAGAATCGGTGTTAGATTTTAGAACTGCCCGTGAAGACATGTTTTCAAGGAAGGCGTAATCCTCAACAGCTCTCTCTTGTCACTGTCCTTTAATTACACTTAGGTTGGGGGAAAAAACACACTTAATTGTTTCGAAGATTTTATATATATGTATATATACATATATATATATATATATATATATATACACATATATATATTTTAGTAAATACATAGTAAATGGGGAGATTAATAAAGGGCTATTTTTTCTCAGCTTGTGGTTTCTAATTACATCAGTTACAGCTTTGCCCTCCCCTTAACTGGAGTGCAGGCATGAACTGGAAAAGAATGAACTAATCCGTGATAGATCGGGTTGAATAAAGATCTCCATTCATATCTTTACCTTTTATCCCTTGTTCCGAGTGCCAAGAATTAATGCTGTTTGAAAGTACAGACTGAACCTGCCAAGCTTCGGACTGGCTCAGATAATCCTAATTATTTTAAACGTTAGTGAGAAGGGGCAGCAGTTTCACAGCGGAAAAGAGTTCCATTGTGAAACATTAAATATCTGCTAAGTGGTATTGATTGGAAGGGATTTTATTTCCAAACACTACGGTTTATCATGAAGCGGAAGAATTTGTTGTTTGAGAAATTTTCATTAGCTTTTTCATCAGACTCCGAGGCCAGCACTTTTGTTTTTCTCCCTGTCCCCTTGGAGGTGAAGAGTTGCTAACAATTGGAGAATGCCGCTTGCATTCTTATTTTTAAGTGGTTTCTTAGTGGGCGTTGAATAGTATTTAACATAGAGAGGAAGAAAAATTTTTCTCAAGCATGAATATCCTGTTTTCTCACCTCATTGGAGGAGAATTATTCGTTCCAGCCCACTGACTTCCAACAGATCATTCAAGTTAAAAGTCAGGGGTCTTTGCAGTGTCGAAAGATTTAGCAGTTAGAGTGGTTTTTGTTTGGTTTTTTTGGTGAGGTGGGTTTTGGGGGTGGCGGTACGATGATGGTTAGATGGCGTTGCTGCCATTATCTTAAATTTTTTTCTTTTTCCCCAGCACCGGGAAGAGTGATTATGTGCAAGGTTTTTTGCTTTTAAATAATAGTAAAAGAAAGCCCCTCCTTCGGTGGACAAATAGGCTACTTGAGAGAAAACAGATACTGGGCTTGCTGGTTCAATCAGGGGTCAGCCCCGAGGTCTCCCCACCTTTCACTGGAACCGGAGAAAAGAGCAGATGGGCAAGTCTTCCTTTTTCTTACTTTTTAGGCTCTACCTTGGTCTCCAGAAGTCATTTCTTCCATTTCTGTAAATGCTGGGAGCCTGCCCGCGATCGAGGGGTAGCATAATCCTGAATTGTTTATTGCCTTGTGAAAGCTTCCTGCCCCCCCTCCCGGAACTCAGCTGTCCCCATCCCCCCACCGCCCAGTCCCAGCCCGGAGCGAAGCACTGACATCTTCAGTGATGCAAATAGTCGTGTGTTGAGCATCTCTGGGCCAATTATTCTTTCTTTCTTTGAGTTTATTCCCCAGAGTGGAATTACCGGGTCAGAGGGGATGAACAGTTTTATGGTTCTCATTACATGTCACTAGATTGCTGTCCAGAAAGACCGAACCAATTTCTAGTGCTACCAACACTGTACCTTTTCTTACAGTCCCACTGACACAAGGCATTAGCATTTTTACAAAATAATTAAGAGGAACCTTTTGAGTTGAAATGAGCCTTGTGTCAGGCTCATTAAAATCAACTTAAAAAGCAGAAAGGATAACTCTGACTTTGGAATTTTTAATTGGTATAAAATGATTTACAGTGACCAATTACTACTCTTCCCCCAACAGAGTTTAATGAAGCTGCATTAAAACGGAGAGTGTACCTTTAAGGACAGTACTAAAACACATTTTGGACATTCATCTCCAGGATAACACTTCTGAAATCCTTAACTACTCTTAGGAGGGGGCCACACAAAATGAGTTCAGCAAACACTGTCCCACTATTCAAAGACGATGCCAAGCCTTGGACAAAAGTAAAAATGACATCGATTTAAATTTTGAGTGGAGAAACGCTGAAAAATGCTGACACTTTCCAAAACCGGTTGAGTTCATTTATTTACATCTTCCCTGAGTGCAGTCATGGATTAGGAGTGCTTGGAGCCTCCCCCGTCTCTGCAGGTGACACTGTGTGTGTCTCTGTAGCCTGAGTCACAGGAATACTTTCCAAGAAAACACGCACAAGGCAACTGAGGGCCAAAGGGAGCTATCCCCACATTTCTTCCTTTTGCAGAATTCCTGCCCCTCCCTTTTGTGGTCACTGATCAGTTAAATGGGGGTAAGAGGTGCATGGCTGGGGTGGAGGGGCATCTCGTGGGTCAGCTGCTGACTGAAGGCAGAAGGCA
The DNA here is from genome assembly GCF_018350155.1 of Leopardus geoffroyi. Classification (NCBI taxonomy): domain Eukaryota; kingdom Metazoa; phylum Chordata; class Mammalia; order Carnivora; family Felidae; genus Leopardus; species Leopardus geoffroyi. The sequence continues at coordinate 10,283,004 of NC_059342.1, read as the reverse complement.
GGCCCAGGACTCAGAACATGGCAGAGAGCACTCACTCACTCCTTTCTGGCCACTGCATCAGTCTGACAAGGGTCAGTTCTTTTGCCTCCTTAAACTCGCCGCCGCACGGAGATGAGGAGGGTTCCCAGGCCAGTGTGGCACTCAAGGAGGGTGGGATGGTCCAGGGGGAGCAACCCAGGGGGTGGTGCTGACAAGTGCCACACGCACGGGGTCCCCTCCGTCAACCGGCGGGGGTGATTCTTTCGATGACTGGTTTGAGGATTAAGTATTTCATTACAGCACGTGGCATACAGGAGGTAGGGCAGTAAACCTTCTCTTCCCCAGCGCTTCCAGACAGAGAAGGTTCCATCACTGGTTTGAGGTGGGTGGAGGGCAGTGGGCAGATAACTCATACCCTCTCCCTGGTTGGTTCTTAGATGGCTCTCCAGATCTTTGTGTAGTTCCAAGATGTCAGAGCAAAGTGCCGCCTTTGGAAAACATTTCTTTGTATATACAACGTGCTGT